>NW_004567116.1:37469358-37644866 GCF_000260355.1 Condylura cristata | reverse complement strand
CCATTAGAGGCCCTCCTTGTTGGCGCAGTGGGTTAAAGCGCAGCACTATGAAGCTACCTGCAGAGACTTCAGCATGATTGGATCCCTGGCCAGGCACAGCAGACCTCTCCTGTCTCACTCACTTCTCCCCTCAGTAGTGTACTTTAGTAGATCTGCCTGTTCTGCTCCCCACTCTGTCTCTGGTGAATCCTCTGACCCCCAACCTCTGGCCTGTACCCCAATTCTTGTATGCATGAGTAAATCTTTAAAAAGTAAAAGAAAGCTCAGAAGGGGACACAAAGGTATATACTGTCCTGTCCAAATATCGCCCGTGGGAGAGAGGACTCTGACCTGAAATCCAGCCAATGATCTGGTCCTGAGAACATGGTGGAAATGTCTGAAGCCATTCACCACTCACACAATCAAATCCCCTTTGTTGTGCTTTGTTTTGTGTAAACCAAATAAACTGCTGGTGATAATTTGACTCCTCAGGTAGCCTGCTTACAGGGCTAAAGCTTTGACCAGAGAACATAAGTGTCTGTTTCCTCTGCAGAATGAGTTAACAAACTGGTATTCTGTTTGTTTTTTTAAAAGATGGCTTTATCTGTGAGACTTGTTAATAAGAATTCTGATAAAGATAACAGATGATACTAGGTTTTTGAATATGCATGACCGAGGGAAATACTTCTAAGAGAGATTATTTAGGTTTCTAAACCTGGAAGAGAAAAGAATATGAAAGATTTGCCAGATTTCTAATTTAAAGTTCTTAAATGTGTTGTCTTAGGACAGAAACTACCAGAGTCACTAACTTTAATTTTATTCTGGGCCTAAGTGAGAAGAGGCAGAGATAAAATGTTGAGACTCTTCTGAAGAACAAAGGAATTTAGGCTATTTATATAACTTTAGGAGTTACAGACACCAGTTACAGTCATGCAGTTTCCCATGACAACCAATTATTATGCAATGCTTTGAGACTTGAGGTTTCCTAGCATAGGAAGTAATACTAAATTTTTGAAGATGCAATGTTTTTAAGGAGACTTTTCAGATAACCTTATAAAGTCACTTTTTAAAAGGCTATAAAACTCTGAGCAGGATGCCTACAAATAAAAATCTTCTCATGAGGACTATAGTCTTGTGACTCATCTCAGCATTCATCTTTCTCTAACAAGGTCTTGGGAATGGCTTCATAGCTGAAGGTTTCATCTCTGTCTTACACCTTAATAACACATCTCTCTCTCCAGTTTCGTGTTACTGGCAACAAATAGATAAGGCTGTAGTCTCTGACTTAGGTAAGATTTCATCAGCCAGAACACTATAAAAAATGCAAGACTTGTAGAGATCTAGGAATTAATATATCAAATGCAACATAAAAAATTGTAAGACAAACACTCATATATCACCTAGAGCATGAATGAGAGACCAAGAGACCAAGAAAGACTAAGAAACCAAGTCTCAGATCTCAATCTGGCCTCTAAGTCCATAAACAAAGTGTCTCCCTCACCTCCCACATATATCCCACCTTCCCATATATTCACTTTCCTCTCATTACAGACTAATCTCCATTCTAGTGAGGCAAATGGTGTTTTATGATGGGCTTCTCAGAGTGGCCCAAATTATTTGGGAGGTGCAGGGGTCAGCTGTAGGGGAGTTAGGAAGTTACACAGGGAAGGCAGGCAGTTAGTAAAGGGTATGTTACTGTGCCAGTTATCACAGAGGCAAACTGGGGCTTAACTCCACAGGAACACTCTGGAAAGGGGTGTAAATATACCCCATTCTCATCTCACTATAGAGAGAGGATAGCCTTTTTTTAAAACACTAAGTCTCATCTATCATTAGCTGATTCGGGGAATTTTCATTCTCCAGTTTAGGTGAGGAATATAGCTTTCCAAGATTCCACCCTTAGTTGCAGGTGCCTCAGATATACAGGGAGATATAGGCAGGGCACTGAGAGAATCTGGTATACCTCATCCCTGCCCTAAATAAGTCTTTGCATTCTTGGTTTCTCAAACAAACAAACAAATCTTTTCTTCCTACAGAATTATCTCAAAATCTTTCAAGAAGTTTTCTCTGTGTAACCCTAGCCCACTGTCCAGCTGCCTGCTAAGAGCACATGACTTGATTGAATGGAAGAACACTCCTACATGGGCAAGTTAGACACAAGTGCCCTCCTCTGAGAGATACAGCCCTGGGGGCCATACTTTGGAAAGAGAATGTTATCTTTGTGAGAAGGAATGGCACGACTTCTGAAGCTGCTCCTGTCGGTAAATGCAACTGTGTACTGTGAGGTGGGGAGGAGGTTGTGATTAGAGACAGGATTTCCACCCTTGCTCAACTCCACTCAGCCAGCCATCTTCAGCAGTGCACACATTGCACACCCGTATTACAGCAGCGCTACCTAGGCTGATCACACCTGTCCCTGCACCGTGCTTTGGCTCCTTTCAGAACCATCCAGAACTTACATGTGCTAGAGTTTTCTATAGATCTAGATCAGATAGTGAGTGTGTGAACTTGGCAGAAGCCGTTTGTATTAATCGATGTGCTGTGTAACTAAAGGAAGGGAGAAAAATTAGGTGGCCCAGAAGCAGTGAAGGGGAAGAGACAGGAAAATCAGAAATTGAAAATAAATGATTCTGCTTCCTATAAAATATTCTCCATCTAACTGCCAAGACAATGAAACGAGATAACTGTCTAAATGTGACATTCCAAATACTCATTTTATTTTATCTTCAAGATATTATTAGAGAAGTTGAGAAACTGAGAGGAAATGTCCTATCCATAGTTGAAAGGATGTGGTAAAAACTGAAAAGAGTAAATTCCCACGGATTGTTTTCAAGTTGATATCCTGCTCACTGACTAAGAACAATGTGAAGAGTTTGATGAATTCTTTTTTCTTTTAAACATTTATAATTGCAATTTGCAGTATTATATGAACTAATTAGAATTGCACCTAAAATTGGGGCCCCTGGTGGAACAAGTGGTTAAGTCTCAGCACTATGAAGCAATCCACAACCACTGCAGCCTGAGTTTGATCCAGCCAGGGACCTGATCCACATGGTGCAGCAGACCTCTCCCGTTTTTCCACTGCTCCCCTCAGTAGTGTGCTTCAGAACATAGCCTGTTCTGCTCCCCACTCTGTCTCTGATGAATCATCTCGCCCCCTCCCCTGCACCTCTGACTACACTTCAGCTTTTATATATATAAATAAATAAATCTTTTTAAAAATTGCACCTAAAATCTCTACATGCTTCTGAGAATTATTTTAATGTCAGTTTTTCATTTTCATTTCTTCTCATTCATGAAGATGCACATGCAATCTTTACATAGGCATTATGTTTTTTAAAGATTTATTTATTTATTTATGCATACAAGAACTGGGGTACAGGCCAGAGGTGCAGGGGCAGAGACAGAGTGGGGAGCAGAACAGGCAGATTGACAAAGTACACTGCTGAGGGGAGCAGCAGGCAAGACAGGAGAGGTCTGCTGCGCCAAGTGGGTCACCTCCGAGGCTGGGGATCGAACTCATACTGAGACCGCTGCAGCCAGTTTTCAGTGCTACATCCTAACCTGTTGTGCCAACAGAGAGGGCCCTATGTGGGCATTATTTTAAACATCTTTCTTTTTTTTTTCTTAAAGTTTTATTTATTCATACAGAGTTGGGGTACAGGCCAGAGATGCGGAGGGTGAGAGGATTCACCAGGGACAGAGTGGGAAGCAGAACAGGCAGATCGATGAAGTACACTGCTGAGGGGAGCAGCAGGCGGATCAGGAGAGGTCTGCCGAGCCATGTGGATCACCTCCGGGGCAGGCGGGGATCGAACTCATACGGAAGTGGCTTAAGCTTCTTAGTGCTGTGCTTTAACCCGCTGCGCCACTAGGGAGGGCCCTGTAGGCACTATTTTAATGGACACATAATGTTCCAGTATCTGTTCAAACTTGCTTCTTGTTTTTTTATTATCATAGGTAATTTCCTACAAATCTCTTGTTTGTAGATATTTATCTATAATAAAATTGAGAAGTTAAATTGTTAAATTGGCTTACTTCCACACACATATATATATATATATATATAACTTATTTATTTATTTTCATGGAAGAACTGGGGTATAGGCCAGAGGGTTTACCAGAGACAGAGTGGAAATAAACTGCAGAGGGGAGCAGCAGGTGAGACAGGAGAGGTCTGCTGCTCCATATGTGGGTCAGCAACTTGGCCAGAGATAGAACAGAGATAGTAGTGATAGTGCTGAGACTTAACCACTAGGCCATTAGGGAGACCCTGCATTTTTAGTCTTACTCCTGAGGGAAAGGTGAATCATGTCCTTAGGTGTGAGGCAATTTTAACACCCTGGCTCAGTGCTCATTGATGAGCATTTTCTGTGTGCTAGATACCAGTTAGGCTAAGGGAAATACAAAGATGAATGAGAAAGATTCTTTTCTCAATTATTTTCTCTCCTTGAAGTCCCTGGTTCAGGCCAGTGTCCACTATGCTGAACTCAATAAAAGTTAATCAATAGAAGTATAACAGAATGTTCCAACAGAGGCTGCATAAACAAGAGAAGTACAAGCACCAGCACCTTCCTCTATAAATTACCTCTCACCAAGTGCATCAATTTAAGTAACTGTACAGTTTTTACTTCCTGTAAAAATAAAATCTAACTAAAGGAGTTGGTCAACATAGGGAACTGGAATGTGAGATGAGAGAAAGGTAGGAAAATATCTTCCAACTTAGCGGCAGCCCCGGGCCCAGGGCTCTTGGCAAGGGACCATCTGTTGTTCAGGTAACCAGCAAAGCTGCTTTAGGGTGCACAGTTTAAGCTTCCCCTAAATTCTCATTCTCAGAAGAGGACTTAGGGAATCTAACTCCTGTTTCTTATTCATAGACTTCAGGCTCCCCTACCCACAACACATGCACAAATTATGTTTTACAACTGCCAAGTTCTTGATTCCTTGGAAGCTCTAATCTTTTTTTAATTTTAAGGAAAATATACTGTACTTCCTTAATTGCCAAAGCCTCTCAACTTAAATTAGTTTTGCTAATGAGTATGTCCATGGTGGTAAAGGTCAGGGACACGTGATCCATGTCTTTTACCCAGGCAAGAATTTGCATCACATTGCTACCATGCTCTCTCCTCTATCTGTATCTGATCACTGGTATCATATTCATCACCTGATGAGAATTCCTGAACAATCATGTGGTCAACTTCATATGCAAAGTTTTCTGGTGTTCTTCACTGCTGTTTCATCAATGCCCACCTTCCAAGGAAGAGCCATTTGAGGGGAGATATTTACCTCCTTCATTGAAGTCATTTTTCACACTCTAGGTCAGAGGCTTGAGCCTATTGTATTCCTTAGCTCATAGGACTGTTATCAGTGGTTCACTCAAAGTCTTATTCTATTCCTCATTCTCATTCTTTTCTCTGGCAGCCACTCATACAGGGTACTTTATTGATGGTATACCGGACAAGAAAGGGCTCGCTAAGCCCCTCTCCTTTTTCAGGGGATTTGGGATGGATCTGACAGGTCAGGAGATTCTCTGTGTGCTGGATGAGTGGAGTGAAGACTCCCCAGCAGCTGAGAGGCCTCTCTCTTCTTGTGGCTTCTCTGGAGTTGGTGGTCAAAGATGCTGTTAGTCCTTGAAGGTCAATGTAGACCATAAGGTCTCCCACCTTGTTGCTGTAACCAAATTCATTGTCACACCAGAAAATGAGCTTGATAAAGTGGTCATTGATAACAACGCCAGTTCTAGCATCAAAATTAAAGTATGTTAGGCCCTCCCTGATGGCGCAGCGGGTTAAAGCACAGCACTGAGAATCTAAAGCCGCTTCCGCATGAGTTCGATTCCCGCCTGCCCCGGAGGTGACCACATGGCGTGGCAGACCTCTCCTGACCCGCCCGCTGCTCCCCTCAGCAGTGTACTTCGTCGATCTGCCTGTTCTGTTCCCCACTCTGTCTCTGGTGAAGCCTCTCACCGCCCCTGAGCCTCTGGCCTGTACCCCAGTTCTGTATGCACAAATAAATAAATCTTTAAAAAAAAAAATTAAAGTATGTTAAAATCACAGTAAACAACCTGTCCTCAGTGTATCTCAGGGTGCCCTGTGATATCTGCTTTACACCTTCTTTATGTCACTGCATTTGGCAGCTTTCTCCAGGTGGCAGGTGAGATTCACAGTCAACATGTTAGAGGGGAAGACTGAGAAGGTAGGTCAATGAGCTTCCTGTTCAGCTCAGGGATGACTTGCCCATAGCTTTAGTGATGTCAGTAGAAGTGGGGATGATGTTCTGGGCGACCCCTCAGCCATCACACCACAGCTTCCCAGAGGGACGAGCCATGGTCTTTTGGGTGGCAGTAGTGGCATAGACCATGGTCATGAGTCCTTCCATGATGCCAAGGTTTTCATGGATGACCTTGGCCAGGGTGAGGCCAAGTATTTGGTGGTATAGGAGGCATTGCTGAAAATCTTGCGGGAATTGTCATATTTCTCATGGTTCATGCCCATCACAAACGTGGGGCATCAGCAAGAGGGGCAAAGGTGATGATTCTTTTGACTCTGCCCTTCAAGTGTGTCCCAGTCTTCTCCAAGGTAGTAAACCCACATGTTCATCACCCCACAATGTTGGAGGGATATGGCTCCCGGAAGATAGAGACAGATTTACCATTGTTGACAAGCTTCCTGGTCTCAGCTTTGACTGTGCCACTGAACCTGCCATGGGTGGAACAGTTTCCATAGTAGAAACTGTTCCATAGTTCACCCATAGTAGAAACTGTAGACCATATAGTTGAGGTTAATGAAGCAGTCTTTTATGGCAACAATATCCACTTTGCCAGAATTAAAAACAGCTCTAGCAGGCTAGGTCTAGGGCACCTAGCAAGCAAGTTTCCAATCTAGTGAAATCCATTAACTCCAACCTTCACCTTAATGTTTGATGGACACACTGGCACTTCAGAGAAGAGGTAGCTGTCTGTTAACTGGGAGAAAGCAGAGAGCCCACTGTAATTTATTTGATGTGTATCTTTTTGCTTGTATGTTTCTTGTAATATTTACTGTTATGTGCATGTATTTTAAATTTATGTAAGTGTTCTTGGGCTCACTGCTTTCTTTTATTTCCCTTTTTATTTTGTACTATAGTTTTAAGATCTAGGCATGGTCCCGGACCTACATCTAATTTGTTGATCCTAAGTGATACCTAATATTCATCAGATGTGTCCCTGATACCTTATCTATTCAAGCCTCCAGCAATGGGTAAGTAGATTACTTCCAACCCACCATTTGCTTAAAAAAAAAAAACCCAAACTGGTAATGAACACCCTTGTAGCTCTCCCTTTTGGACATGTGTGAGACTATCAATTGGGCTCTGGGGGAGAAATTATTGGGTAATAAGAGACACATGTAATCTTATATATATATTTATATATATATAATAGTTTATTTTTACATCATTTTGTGCATTTTTCCATCTCAGTTGTAATCCCCGTGGGCTTCCCATCATCAAATCACCTGTGTGTCATCACGGGTCTAGTGCACTTCCCTACCCCGACTATTTTTGATCCCACTCCCCACTCTACCTGCGTAAAATGTCTCTAGTATATAGCTGTTCATTATTACTATTATTTTCTCCCCTGGTACTTTATACTCCTGCTCTGAGTGAAACCATCTGGTATATTTCCTTTTCTTTCTGGCTTATTTCACTAAGCATGATCTTTTCCAGCTCCATCCATGTTGCTGCAAAAGGCCTGTGTTTGTTTATTTATTTTTTTGGTTGCTGAGTAATATTCAATTGTGTATATGTACACAATCCACTTTTGGGCATTTGGGTTGTTTCCATGTCTTCCCAATTGTAAATAAAGCAGCAATAAACATGGGGGTGCAGATATCTTTTTGAATAAGTGTTTTTGTGGGACACATGTATTCTTAATTTTACTTAATACTGCCAGGTTAAGGTCCAGAATAACTGTACCAATCTATTATGCCACTGGCAGTGTATGAATGGCTCCAAAAGCACTTAGCAATTATTATTATATAATAATATTAGTATATTATATATTATATAATTATATATAGTATAACAATTAGCATAATTATTAGTAGTATAATAATAGATGTTAAAAATGGTAAAAAGTGATGTAATTCTTAATTTTAATCATATAGTAACACACATAGCAATGCTACAGATAGAGCTTTGGGTTCTCATCAGTTCAGCCCTCTCTGTCTTGTTTCACATCTACTCAGTTGTTAAATCCTATCAATTTATTGCTGCACACCTCCCAAACACATTACCCCTTTTTCTTTACCATAATCTAGGAAACTTTTTTCCTGTCACGATTGCAATTGCTTCCTGATTGGCTTTTTAGCATCCAGATTCCACCCCCTTCTGTATCTGCTACCAAACTAATAATCCAGATTCACAAGCCTTTAAGGCAAGAATAAGGATGCTATGGATGAGTACGGTGAGGATTTTTTTTTTAACTAAAATGTTGATTCTGAGGTTAACAAAGATTTTCTTCCTAGCAGGATCTTTAAATCTAAGGAAATATCAGTCAATTGAAGATATGGTTTTTATATAAATGTCCACAGGGGAATGTCTAAAATGTGGTTATCACATCTTAGTATAAAGAAATTCATTAAGAAGTTTAAAATAGTTGAGTTTGAAATCCACTCACAAGTCAAAGAAATAACTAAATAAAGCCTTGTAGTCATTAGCTGATGCTGCCTTTCTTTTGTTTTTCTAGACTTTGCTGCATCATACCAGTTAGAATTGTTTAATTTGAATTGTTATAAATACCAATTCAAATTAAGGCCAAAAAGAATTAAGGAACAGAAAAGAGGAAATAAGTTATTATGAAAATATACTAGTGTCTCACGGAACCCAAGGGGGATGTATAATCAGACCCCAGGAGGGGAATTTGAAAGTATAACTCTGCAGGCACTCTTCATTTCTCTCAGCTATCTCTCAGGGACCAACCCCAATTTCAGGCTGTTGAGAGGCTGACACAGGCAGGGTCTTAAGGTGGGAATGACATCGGCGAGGTGATATTCCAAAAATTGGGAAATAAAGGGGAGCGGGAGTGAGGAAGACACGGGAGTCGGAGTTGGGTGCAAGTCTTCCTGCTCTGTCTTCAGCAGAGGTTTATTTCCTGCTCTGCCTTCAGCAGGCAGGGGAAGACATTAGCATATGAAAAGGGTTGAGATCACAATCACCTTTTTTCTAAGAATAGTCTGGGGTCATTTTGACCTTTACTTGAGATTATATCATTCTAAAATCAATCAAGGTTAAAAAACAGGTACATAGGTGCACAAAGTTTAAGACTAATATTACTATAGTGAAGATTGATAAAAATAAAGTCCCTTAAACCTTATTTATCACTTGATGGTTTTTTCTACCTGAGACATCCTGGGAGGCAGGAAGAGGAAGTTTCTTGCAAATCAAATTTCGGAAAGGTTCTCTGAAGAAACTTGCTAAAAGGTTTTAAGTGAGTTTCCTTGAGGTCTAGTCAGTAGAAAGCATAATTTGCTCTGAATAGGAGACATAGGTGAATTTCCTTATCTAAAGACTAGATAGTAGAATTCTGAAAGAAGAGCCAGAAAGACTTTTGTGGATTGCTTTGAAGTGTAGTAGGTAAAAAACTTGACTAGCTCTAAAACAGGCAACCTGGATGAATTTCCATATCTAAAGTCAGACAGTAGGAAGTTTGAGTAATTCTGTAGAAGCTGAATAGAAGGCTAGGTGAGATAGTAGAATGATAAGATTTGGGTTTTCCTCCATCCGGCAGTGAAAGAGACTTTGCAGAAACAGCCCTTTTGCTTTTTTATTGATCAGCCAGTTATCAAGTCACTTTTGACTTCAGAGGAATTTCTCACCCTGGTGCAGTGCTTGCTTGTCAGGGCAGGCAGGCCTTATGTGGCTGAGGCAATCCAATTGTAAGCTAAAAGTTGCTCAGAATATTTTAATATTACAATTATACAAAAAAGGGAGGTCATAACATAAGTTAGCAGTGGAAAGTCTGATTTTTCAGAGCTTTTCCCGATCTACCCGGAATCTGTCGGACGATAGACATTGCATAGCTTGTGTCAGCTATCTAACTTTTGGTTTCTTACACTGATTGAGAGACTATCACAGCCATATAGACCCTGAGTTTAAAAGTGTTGGAAGGCACAACCTACCAGAGACCATCTTATTTCTCTCTTGGCCTCAGGATTATCTCACTTTGTCAAACACCTTGGATTTCTGTCACCCAAGAGGCCTGATAATACAGAAATCAGTAGCAAGTGGGGTGCAGCTAATGACAGACCAAAAAAACTGGAACTGCTGGGTGGAGTATGTGGCCTTAATTACATAGTCTGGGTGTTGTTGAAGCATAAGAAACAAAATTCAGGCCTGAGGCAGAATGTCCTCATACATCCTGGACTATATGAGGAAGTGACAGGTGACCAGTGAGTGTGAGGTAGCATCTAGATAGTGTTCACAGAGGCATTTGGATTTGTGTACATGAGAAAATGAGCATGTATGCTGAGGGATGGAAGGGGTGGGCTGGGTAAATATGTTTGTTTTGGTTTCACCAACATTCTTCACTTGAAAAGATTTTTTTTTAAAGATTTTATTTATTCATGCATGCAGAAATGGTGTACAGGCCAGAGGTACAGGGGTGGCAAGAGGATTCACAGAAACAAAATGGGGAGCAGAACAAGCAGATCAACAAAGTACACTACTGAGGGGAGCAGCAGGGGAGACAGGAGAAGGCTGCCATGCTTTGTGAATCACTTCCAGGCCCAGGGATCAATCTTGCACTTAAGCTGCCACAGCTTGGCTTTGCTTTGCAGTGCAGCACTTCAACCCAACCCGCTGTGCCACCAGGGAGGGCCTGAAAAGATTTTGTAGGCCAGATCTTTAAGTGGCATCTATTCCTCAATCCTAGTGCAACAGGTACAGGTTTCATGGACTCCGCCCCCACTCCAGATGCTGGAACTCCAAATCCCATCAGTACCAAGAAGAAGCACGCAGGGATGTGAGGGCGGAGCTGAGCAGCCAGGTTGGGATAAAACCCGGACATGGGGGCTCTGGGGGCGACCTGATGGTTCGCAGCTGAGCAGCCAGGTTGGGATAAAACCAGACATGGGGGCTCTGGGCCTGGTGGTTCGCAGCTGATTGTTTTGGCGCTTAATCAGTTTTCAGCGTGCCGGTGGAGTCCAAGTCAGCAGAACTGGTAGGACATCCTAGTTAACCTGTGTTTCTCTCCCTCTTTCCCTGGGTTATTCCTTTACCTTTATCCTTATAAATAAATCCATTATTTAACCTTTTGAGTGTGTCCATAATACGATTGAATCGTAACCGCATGGGTGAAGACCCACAGACAGGCAACCCAATTCACATTGGGGTGCCCTGTAACACTAGCTCCACTGGCTAGACCTGCCCATAGGACCACCCCCACTTGCCCAGGAGACTGGGAAAGTTACTCTAGATGTGATCACAGGAAGAAGAGGAAAGAAAATGGTAAATGTCCACTACTAGGTCTTCCACATTTCCAAAACTGCTTCAAAGTCTTCAATTCCCCAAAGTTTGCTCTAGTCTCCCCTCTCACCTGCATTCCTCCTTCTCTTCCTGGTTGCAGAGACCCCAGTAGACAGAGTATAGGTTGAATCTGGACACATGAGGTACATGATGAGGTAGAAAATAGTGCGTTGTTGCTGTAGAAAGGGGAAGAGAGAAAAAGAAAAATGGAGAAAGACCCAGATGGTCTCTACTCACCAACTAGATCCAAGAACCTTCCATTCTCTAGCCTACTGAAGAATTAAACTTCTAGGGCTCTCCCTAGAGGCATATCATGGTAAAGCACAGCACTATGAAGCTTTCCACAGCCACTACAGCACTAGTTTCATCCACATGGCACAGCAGACCTCCTGTATAGCCCACTGCTCCCCTCAGCAGTGTATTTCAATCTGTCTGCCTGTTCTGCTCCACACTCTTGTCTCTGGTGAATCCTCTCACCTCCTGCACCCCTAGCCTGTACCCAGTTCTTGTATTCATAAATAAATAATTTTGTTAAGTCATTATCTTTATTTTTAAAAAGATTTATTTATTTATGCATATAGAACTGGGGTACAGACCAGGAGGTGCAGGGGCAATGAGAAGATTCACCACAGAGTGGAGAACAGAACAGGCAGATTGCTGAAGTACACTGCTGAGGGGAGCAGGGCCAGACAGGAGAGGGCTGCCGCGCCATGTGGAAGCTTGTGTTTCAACTTAAGGCATCAAATATGCACTTTATCTGAGATGTAAAATGATGGGGGAAGAGATGTAGAATTCAAAGAAAATGTCATTCTATTTTCAGCTCAGAGCACCCTAACCTAAGCTCACGTGAGGTCTGCTGGTGAGTTTCTGTCTGCTGTTTTGGAGTTGGTATCTGTAGGCTGTTTATCTGTAAGTCAATTTATGAAAATGTGATAGGGAGAGGTAGAGTTCAGAATTTATAATTGAACTAACATTAGAATATGATTTTCAAAAAGATAATGTAAACCAAATCTTAGCATTCCAACATGGTATTTTTATTTCCTTGTGTTTCTTTTTTGGTCTTTATTCCAATATATAAATATACTCACATATTTTTTTACATATTCATCATTTTCAAAAACTATATTGTTAACTACTATTACAAGTAAGAGGAGACTAAGGAAGCTTGATAGCTAAATGAAATGTGGTACTCTAGATAGGGTTTTGGAACAAAAAGGGACATTGAGTAAAAATCTAGGAAATCAAACTAAAATATAAACTGTAGTTAATTATCAGGAATAGGCCCCTCCCTGGTGATGCAGTGGGTTAGAGCGCAGCACTGTGAAGCTGGTCCTGGCCGCTTCAGTGTAGTTCGAGTCCCGGGCCAGAAGGTGACCCACATGGCGCAGCAGACCTCTCCTGACCCACCCGCTGCTCCTCTCAGCAGTGTACTTTGTTGATCTGCCTGTTCTGCTCCCCACTCTGTCTCTGGTGAATCCTGTCATTGCCCCTGCACCTCTGGCCTGTACCCCAGTTCTGTATGCATAAATAAATAAAATCTTTTTAAAATCAGGAATAAGTATTGATGAATTAATTGCAAAAAATATTCCATACTAATGTAATGTCTCAATGATATAGGAAATTAGGTGTGGGGTATATAGAAGCTCCCTGCCACCATCTTCTCAATTCTTCCATAAATCTAAAACTACTCCAAAAAATAAAGTCTACTTATAAAAAATATGACTACATTATTATTCTACCCAGTAATTGTTTTTCTAGTGTTAGACATTCTTGCTGTTTCTGGCTTTCCACAGTTAAAAATTATGTTGTATAACCATCTTGTACATTGAGCTTTTAAATGAATTCAGAACCAGAGTTAGCTTCAGATAAAACTGAAAAGTACCCCCAGAAATCCCAAAACTAAAAAGCACATAAGTTTTTTTTTACATTTAATTTTATATAGTTTTTGCATCATTCTTCATTTTTATACAATGTATGTGTAATCATCTCAGGTATGGTCTCCAAGAAATTCCCACCACCAATTCAACCATATACTATCACCATAGTTCCCTGTATACTTACATCCCTCCCTTGTTTTCATCCAATTTCCTCCTCCTCTACCTGAAGGGTGTCACCGTTTATACTTGCCAGTTGACCTTAGTTTTTCCTTCATTATATTTACTTCCCCCCCCATCCCTTATTTGGGTCCCCTAGATTCCTCCTATAAGAGAAACCATAGCTATTTTTCTTTTTGGGTAATTTCACTGAGCATGATCCCTTCCGGCTCCAACCATGTTGCTGTGAATGGCATGAGTTTATCTTTTTTGATTGCTGGGTAGTATTCCATTGTGTATATGTACCACACCTTCTTGATCCAATCATCTATTTTTGGGCATCTAGGTTGTTTCTATAGCTTACCTATTGTGAAAAGTGCTGCAGTAAACATAGGAGTGCAGGTGATCTTTTGAATTAATGTTTTTGCATCCTTTGGATAAACACCCAGGAGTAGAGTTGCTAGCTCATATGGGAGTTCCATTTTCAAAGCAATGATGAGGAACCTCCAAAAAGCTTTCCATAATGATTGGACCAATTTGCATTTCCACCAGGAGTGTAGGAGAGTTCCTTTTTCTCCATGTCCTCACCAACATTTGTTGTTGCTTGTTTTTGTAATATGTGTCATTCTCACTGGTGTAAAATGGTATCTTACTGTGGTTTTGATTTACATTTCCCTAATTGCCAACGATTTTGAACACTTTTTCATAGGTCATTTGTATTTCCTTTTTGGAGAAGTGTCTTTTTGGCTCATCTGCCATTTATTTGCTTTGTTTTTGTTGAGTTTTGTCAGCTCTTTATAGATCTTTGTGATCAGTCTCTTATTAGAATTGTGTGTAAAAATTTTCTCCCAATCAGTGGGGTGTCTCTTTGTTTTGGTTAATGTCTCTTTTGCTGTATAGAAACTTTTTAATTTGATGTAGTCCCCCTTGTTTATCTTTCCCTTCACTATCTGTGCTTTGGGTGATGTGTCATCAAAGATATCTGAGGTGTATGTCAGATAGTGTTTTGCCTATATTTTCTTCTGTCTATTTTATGGTTTCAGGGCTTATGTCTAGTTCTTTGATCCATTTTGAGTTGGTTTTTAAAAAAACGTGTTTTTTTCCCCTTTAATATTTAATAGAAACTTCCATCAGGATTAAGAATTTGAGTTCAGAGAAATGAATGGGGAAAGCTGTAGGGACTTATTGGGTGTCTAGGATTTCTACCTTTGACCGAAGCTCTGGGAGCTCAGATCCTACCACAGGCTGCATATGGAATGACAAAAAACAATGAAGGGATGGAAATTCCACCCATAGGAATGGAATAGTTCTATAGACTTGTTTCTTCCAAGCACAGTGAAAAGCACTAAGTTTTAATGATTGTTCCTTCTCCTTTTCCAAACATCCAACAGTACTTTCCCCTATCTTCCAGCCTTTTAGAGACAGTTCTAGCCCAATACTCATTGCTGCAGTGAACATCTGTCAAGCACCTGCACTGTGACAGATAACAGATAAACAGGAATACCTCTGAGCAAATACTACTTTCCTTAAGATAAGAATATTTCCTAAGGTTATTTCTGGGCATCTACACTTGCCTGTTTGCATTTAGAAAATTGAAGCCTATTTCATCTTATGTATGGAAATCTTTTCTTTAGATAGTTTTCCTTTTTCTTAATAGAAAAACTATGTATAGAACCTAAGTAATGAGTATGCTTTGATGCTTTGACCTAAACTTGATCAAGAATGAAAAGCAAAAAAAATGAAAAGCCATTTTTTGTGTTGGTCAATATGATACAGTCAGAAAAGTGCTCTCATTTATTAAACCTGTGTCCATTATCAAAATTAGATCATTGAGACAAATGAGTGTTGGACAATAATTAAATATTTTTAAAAAGATTTATTTATGCATAATTAAACATAATTAAATTTTAAGAGAAATAAACCAGTGAGAGATAATTCCCTCTTTCTTATGGGATAGTTCAGGAAAAGAGAACCCAGTGAGAGATAGATGGAGTGTTTAGGAGCAGTGGGGATAGAATGGAAGAGTGGGACAGACAGGGCCCTATAAAATATCCAAGCCCTGCTCACATTCACATAATATGACTTATGTTGCATCCACACATTTGGAAGATCCTTTCATCTCAACCCTTTTCTAATGTCCTCTCCAGGGTAGTACAGCTGGAGACCGGAACTGAGCAATGGTCCAACTTAGTTAGCCATTACCAGCATGTCCAGGGTGAGTCACGTTCATTTTGAAAGGACTCATACACAGGTTTGGATCTAAGAAGCCAGGAAGTACTGAATGGTTGGAGACCTTTTTAATTTTTTTCTTTTAGTCTTTTTATACAATAAAGTAATCTACTGGCTTCTTACTCCCAGTGGAGAACATGCATTTTTTTTATGCTTTTTCCATCTAAGAATTCATTATGTGGTAGGAAAAAAATGACATAAATTTACAGCAAAGAAAAATACCAGTGTAAGAGAAATCTCAGCACTTTTCTAAAAGACTGAAAGTAGAAGTAGTTGCTGATGAAACAGAGTGCCTAGAATATGCAAAAAGACAGAGTTGCAAGGGACAGAACCCCATAAAACTCAAAAACTCAGAACACCAGGAATAGCCACAAGAAGAGAGAACACTTGGACATGAAAACTGAGAAATAAGTTGAATTTCTATGAATAGATCACTGTATCTTCCTGCACCTTCTTTTATCCCCATCCCCACACAGAAACCCCAGCATGCAGACATCCACCTCTCTGCGGCTGTTTATAACATGCATGACTGGCCACTTGGTTAACAGGCCAGCCTAGAACAAAATTCTCCAACAGACAAGGCCAACACAAGTCATAGAGTCCCAATTAGACCCATTCTTACAGATAAGTGACTAAGTATTACCAGGTGTTTGAAACCTGTAAGATGAAAGAGAGTAGCCAAAATACAACAAGATCAAGAGGCTATGAAAAAGAACAACTAGAGAAGCAAGAATGAGTTCCTGGAGTAGATATGTATCTTTGATAAAATAATTCAATATTGTATGATAAAGAAATAGAAAATAAAAGGTTAACAACATTAGAGAATAGAAATCCCAGAGATTACAAATGGATAAAACAGAAGGTGGGAAATTAGTAGAGAAATAGTAGAAGAGAACTGGTCAGAATAAAAGAGCATTAAAGGTTCTCCAGACTAGAACCTCCCTGGTGGCCTGGGGGTTAAATGTCAGCACTATTGCTGAGACAGTCCCCCTCCAACAAGGAGCTAACACACATGGCATAGCAGACCTTTGCTGTTTTGCCCATTGCTCCCCTTAGCAGTATATTTCAGTGCATCTGTTCTGCTCCCCAATCCGTCTCTCTGGTGAATCCCTCCACACCTCTGGCCTAAAATTAAATAAATAAAATATTTTTTAAAACCAACAAATCTCCAGACTAAAAAGGATCTCCAAATTCAAAGCATGTGATTGTTTTGTCCTAACTTCTGTGATCAGCCACAAGAAAGGAAGTTGGGAAAGCAGAGAGGCTGAGCAAGCAGAGTTTATTGCTCCGGTACAGCAGCTGAGACAGGAGCCCCTAGGTTGGGGTCCACAGCTACTGCCAGCGCAATAAGGGGGAAGGGTCTCTCATATAGATTCTAAACTCAGATTCCAAAGGGGGTGACTCATCGCTGTGTCCCTGATGGGAGGCCCAGTTCTCTGTCACCTTCAGCTAGTCCCATCCAGGATGCAAGGTTAGTTTATTACCACTTGGATCCAAGGCAAAATTCGTTACCGCTCTAATTCAGTCTTTGTCAGTAAATCTTTGGTCACTCCCAACAGTGATTAAAAAAAGACTCACATTTTGATTAATCATTGTGTTATGATGAAGATTAAAACAAATCTGAAAAAAGAATTTAAAAAAATATATATATTCATAATTTGTTTATCATGAATAAAGAAAAGATCCTAAAAGTTTCAGAGATGGAGTAATTTGAAATAGACTTAAAAATTAGACTTATATGAGTGCTAACTTGTAGTCATAGATGCTCTAAGGCATTAGAATTAGTGCCCTTAGAATTCTGGGCATTATTTCTGAGGATTTTCGATCTTTGATTTTATATCCTGCCATATTTTCTGTCAGTGAGAAGGCAGACAAAAATGTTTTTGGACAAATAAGTGACCTTTGTTTCCAACTAACCCTTATGAGGAAGTCACTGAAGATATTTACTCAAATAAGGCAAGTGGAGCAAGCTAACAAACATGAATACTTGTGATTGATTCAAGCAGGAAGATCATGAAAGGCCCAGGATGAGAATTCTAGAGTGAACAAATATGTTAGTCCAGAAGGAAGGAGCCAGAGAAAATACAAACTGAAAAGATTTGACATCCTAGAGAATTTGAAGACACTTAAAGCAATGAGGAAAGTTATGTTTATTTGTAGGAAACATCCATTTCTAAAAATAATCATTGCAAAATTCTTCTGATTAATCTACCCTATAGTTTTCTCCTCTTCTTTGTACCCTTCTAGGAGCTGGCTGTCTGAACAGAGCTTACCCAGAATTTGGGGGTATGAGGTCTGAAACTTCCTCCCAGGCATCTGTTCACAAGAACTACTAAAAGTTTAAATGAAACCTTGAGGACAACTTTTGTCTCCAATCTGCTATTAGGAAGAGTTTAATGTTCTTTCCTTGGTAAAAGTTACTCCAAGAAAGTTGTTTTTTTTCTTTCAGGAAGATTAGTATGCCCATGTTGTTTATGAATCTGGTCACCTGGACTTGTACACTTTGGAAACGGAGGAAGCTTGAGCTGAGAGTTAAAAGAGAAAATAGAAATGGAGATTTTGTAAAATGAAGGGACAGAACTGTAATTAAATCATATGACTTGTCTGATAATTTTGTACATCAGTGTTGGCAGAAAAAAATGGAGAAATTATCAGCTAAGAAAAACAGAAGTTGACTAATGATATTTCACATTATAAAAATGTCATAAGAACCTTGGCAAACGTGGAGAGAACTTGGACACTTTATGTGATATGCTTGTACCTTCTTACAAAATAGGGGGAGTAAAAAGCAAAAGGAAAAAATGATTTCCAAAGCATCAATGTGGTCTGAAAGAGCCCTATTAATGGCTTGCCTTCCCTTGTGAGGAGCAGAACCAGCTGGTATGCACCTCTGGAGCCCAGATACCGACTCTTATACTTTTCCCCTGGAAGAGGAGCTAAGATTCTGGGAAAGAAACAAATTGATTTGGTCTCTTAACATCAGAAGCATTTCAAACTGAGCCAGAAGCCTCCTGTCAGTCACTTAACAAAACAATATGAGTTCAAAGAACTCTGGGCAGATCCAGATGGCTGATGCCTTTTAAAACAAGCACCCCTTAGCAGTTTGAAATCCTTGGGTACCCCTCCATTGCATGCTAACAATGACAGTCATAAGTAGTTAGGGAAAAGATTTCACAAGGGAACTAAGAGGTGATGTGATGTACACACTAGTTTGCCTATTTCAACCTAGAAATAATCAAACTATATATAATATAATCAAGGGAGCATCTGAAAATAAGAATCATGATTCAGGTCCAGGATCCAGGGAAGTCCTAACGAGTGTCCCACCCAGGTCTGGGCATAAGGTAGTTGTAAGGGCCAAGGAGGGGGGTGCCCTAACTAAGCTTAGACCACTTGAAGTTTTTCGATGGATTGACAAGAGTCTTCAAGGCAGAATGTGGAGTATGAAGTCTTTGTAACCAACAGCAGATGGGCTTCCTGTTTCTTTCCTAATCATTAGGAAAGAAGAACAGGATGTTACTGTTCTTTTGTAGTCACAGAAAAAGAGAAATCCATGAGGGGATTGAGTCAGGTTGCTAAGACTTTATCTGTAAGGCTCAACACGGCAGGTTAGGGGCAAGATGGAGTCTGACTCAAATAGGTTTCACAAATATAACCATGTTGGAGTCCAGCCTAAACACATAGCAGGGCAGGATCTTTAAAGGTGCGAAACAACGTGGTTGTGCAGATTCTCAAAATGAGGGAAGGGAAGCAGGAGCAAGGAAGACACGGGAATCAGTACTGGTTGCAAATCTTCTGCTCAGTTGTCAGCAGATCTTTATACTGTGTAGCAAGTAGTTAGTTACAATAATGCATAAGGTGAGGTAAGTTAATAAGAATTCATCATTAAAGTTCTCAAGGAAAAGGGGACACTTTATGGTATACTAAATTATATACATTTGTGATGATGACATTCAGGTATACAGGATGTTTATAACTCAAAGGATAAGGGTTCTGGGAAAGGATGAGCTTTATGTTAGCAAAGGATTGTTAGGGTTCTTAGGGAAAGACTAGATTATGTTAGCATCAGTGATTGTCTAAAGAGAAGCTAATGGCTAAGATTAGCAGGGAGTAGTTAGTGATTGTTTTAGGGAAAATTTAAGACTAGCAGAGAGTAGTTAATGATTGTTTAAGAAAAGGGTAAATTTAAATTAAAGGAAGTTACACAGTCATTCATTAAGCAACACCTGTGAAAACAATGTTAGGAAATCGTTGGTGAGTTCTTATGCCCTGGGAGTCTTATCTGAGGTTTTCTTTTTGTTTCAAAAGACAGAGGAAGGCTTGATGCTCTGGGGACCTTTTCCCTCCCAGGGCTTGCTTTTTATCACAGGAGACAAAGGAATTTCCTGCACTGGGGCAACTCATACTTGCCATTTTATGAAGCTAAGGCAATCCAGTTGTAAACTGATCTTTGCTCAGAATATTTTTGATATGCTTATACGAAAAGGGAGGTTGCAACATAATCTAGCAATGGAAATTCTGATTTTTCAGAGGTTTTCCTGTAACAGGGTGGTCCCTAGGAAAAGGGCAAGTTCCAGGTTCCCTGCCCCACCCAAAAGGAGGGTGGAGCTGAGAAGAAAAAAGAAGGAAGCAGGATGGAAAACTAGAAGGACCTGAGGAAGCCACATGGAGCAGCTAGCATGTGATGAAGAAACATTCTTGTGTTGTGCCAGGTTTCGAGTCTCCCAAAGACTACCAAGAAGCCTATTCCGATGCAAAACACACGAGGGTCTTTATTGCAAGCTCAAGCCTGGGCTCCCAACATGCACAATTAACGGCCGAAGTTGAGAGCCCTGAGCTCAGGGAACGCAGGGTTTTTATTACAGAAGAGGGGACCTTAGCACATCTGGCGTTTTCCTGCTATGTACTGGTTACTTGCCTGCTTGCTGATTGGCTGTTGCTATGGGATGAGCAAGATTAGGACATTTACAGTTAAATTCGGCCTTGGCACCTTGTTGATAACCGAAACTTAGGCCTGGCTGTTCAGAAGCTTTCTGAAGTGCCGCTTCCGGCTAATCGGAGCCGAGTCCGGCGAGGGACGATGAGGTAAAAGAAAACACAGGACACCAAGGTTCTTCATCCAGGAGTCTCTCTTTATTGTCCGTGACCCCCCTTTATATATCATTAGGCAGCAAGGGTGGGAGTTTGGAGGAGAAGAGTGGAATTTTACTGAGAAGGAGGTATGGGGGAAGTGAGGAATTTCTCTTATCACACCTCCCCGGCAACTGCCAGATGCCCACACTCCCTTTATGGCACAGGTGTATGCCCGCACTCCCTTTATGGCACAGGTGTCGGCACTCCCTTTATGGCGCCTCAGGCTGTTAGATAGGATGACCACAAATCTGCCCGGTGCAAGGGTCTGCACTCCCTCACTCCCTTTATGGCGCCTCAGGCTGTTAGATAGGATGACCACAAATCTGCGTCCACCTTATCGTCCACCTTATCGGTTCAACCATCTGTTGCCACGGTAGCACAGCGGTGGGCGCATTCCTCGGAGTCCAAAGAGCTGGGTGCAATCGCGACACCAACACTGAAGCCTGTCATGGCGTCAGTTTGGTCTTTCACTCGTTTCCTGACCCTGGACTGGCTAAGGCAGATGTGGGTGAGATACCTGTAGGGAGGTGACTATGGCAGTGTTTATATTGATTTTAATTTTGCTCTTTTCCTCCTAGATTTGTCTGGCCATTTCTGACCCTTTTCCATGGGTCCCGGCCAGAAGGTGCTTTAGGCTTGTGGCAGCTTTCAGGCCTTGCTTTGGGCTAATCTCTTTTGGGTGGACTTTTTGCCCATGAGGGGATAGGTAACTTCAGGTGTTTGATTTAGAAGTTATATTCTTTGTGTTCCATATTGTATATTTACTGTATTAAAGTCCCTTTTCATTAGTTTTATATGTTTTGTTGACATAGCAGATAGTAGAACCCACTTAGAGCAGGCAGGTTTGGGGCTTTAGGGGTGCCCCCTCTCCCTGTCCTGTAACAGATTTGGTGTCCTGTAACATTCCCTTCTGCCTGGAATTTATCAGATGACAGAAATTGCATAGCTTGTGTCATAACTAATTTAAAGTTTTATATCAACTGGCCCAAGCAGTGTCAGTGGTGCACTGGTATTTTTTTGGTCAAACTCTAGTATGTAAGTGATAGGAGTAGGCTTGGTGAGTAAAGGAGGTCGTAAAAGACATGGGTCAAACATGAGCAATGAGGGTGAGTGTAGAAGATGGGGGGATATTTGTGGAAAGTGAGGTTAAACTTTGGAAGGTGAAGAAAGAATTGTGGAAGATGAAAACTGTGAGAGGTGGGGAAATCTCAGATGAGCCCTATTAAGCAGAGAGAACATCTGTATTAGAAAATGGGAGGATGTCAGGGTTAATTAATGGAGATAAAATCGTAAGTTCAGTAAGTTCAGGTTATTGTGCATAGGTCACCAAGTTCTTGTAAAGAGTTGATCAAAAAGAAAAGGGAGGTTGCACATCGCTTGGGAAAGTGGAAAACAGAATAGGTTGGCTTTGTGAGGCTGAAGCAGCTGAAAAAAAGGAGAAGTCAACTCAGGTAAGGAAGGAGTCAGTGTACTAGAAAAAGAGAACAGTAGGTTATGAGAGAAATGTCAAGAAATTAAAAATAGACTCCTTTTCATAAGAAGATAAAAAAAATCAAAGAGTTATGTAAAATAGGTGAGAGAATAAGAAAAAAAGATACCAAGGTTTGTCTAAGTTTTAAGTGTCTTAGATATAGACATGGGTCAAATGCAAGCAAAGAAAGCCAACTTCCTTCTGGAATGTGAACCCAAAGGACAGTGAGAAAAGCCAGACAGGTGGGTCCAACACAGCACCTGTCAGACCCAATAGAGACAAGGACATGGCAGGAGGTTATTGTGCTCACTCAGCTGGACTGAGTTCTAGAGCTTCCCTGACTGCAGTCACGAAGGAGGAGCTTGTGCTTTCAAAGCAGGACCCCCTCCCTATCCCTATAGGACCCCTCCTTTCCCTGGGCCAAGCAGGGACCCCCATGTGCACCCTTCAACAAGAACTCAAGGAAGCCCTCTCCTGAACACATGCAGGTGCTTCATCCCTCTGCCAGGATGAACCTCGTTAGACCCTTTGGCTATGTGCATGGAGCCCCCAGTTCCTCTTCCACTCGTGCACTATCGCTCCTCACCCATCTTCCAAAACCTCCTCTCCTGAGTTTTCACTGTGTCTGTGGAGTTCAAAGTCAATTAGCAGAATTCTGATCTATTGGAGACTAGCTCCAACTTTTGAGGTGTCTGGAGGCAACACAGGCAGGACCCTAAGATGGGAAGGCGTTGGCGAGCGGATATTCCAAAAGGGGAAACAGGAGCGGGTGTGAGGAAGACACGGGAGTCAGGATAGGGTGCAAGTTTTCCTGCTGTCCCTTCAGCAGGTCTTTATTTATACTGTGTAGCAAGTAGTTAATTATAATAATGCATAAGGTAAGTTAATGAGATATCTCCATAAAACATTGTCAAGGACAAGGGGAAAAAGCATTCTTTTAACAATTTATGGTATAATAGATTATCCGTTTTGTGATAGTTATCATGTATATAGCTGTCTAGTTATCACTCAAAGGAAGAGGGGTCTGGGAAAGGGTGAGCTTGTTAGCAAAAGGTTGTTAGGGGTCTTGGGGTAGTAATAAATTGTGTTAGCAGTGTTATCAGTGATTGTCTAAAGAAAAGCTAATGGCTAATTTAAGGCTAGCAGAGAGTAGTTAGTGCTTGTTTTAAAAAAGGAGTAAATTAAGAGAAAGTTGTACAGTTGTATATCAAACAACACTTGTGTAGTCAAGGTTAAAATTTGTCCATTATTCCCTGGGAGCCTTATCTGAGGTTTGCTTTTTTATTTAAAGAAAACAAGGAAGCTTCCCAGGAGTTTTTTATGTCCTGGGGTCTTATTTCTCCTGGGGCTTGCCTTTTTCTCAGGAGACAGAGGAATTTCTCCTCCTGGAGCAGCTTGCCTGAACCAGGCAGCCGCCTGTGTAGCTAAGACAATCCAGTTATAAACTGAATGTTGCTCAGAATATTTTGATATTATGTTTATACAAAACAAGGAGGTCATAACATAAGTTAGCAGTGGACAGTCTGATTTTTCAGAGCTTATCCCGATCCACCCGGAATCTGTCAGACGATGGACGTTGCATAGCTTGTGTCACTGATCCTCATCCTTCTGCACAGATGTGCTCTTTCCTCTCTTGCTCTGACCTGTAATTCTTACCTGAGGACTCTGCTTTCTTTGCAGTCCCGAGTAGTATTGGGTGCTCTCCTACAGCCTTCAGGAGAGGATCTGAGGATAAGTTATACACACACTATATATATATATATTATATACGCACACATACATACACACTATATATATACACACACACATATATCTATATATCCAAAAGTGCAGGAAAGGTAAACAATACTTGCACAAACACAAGAGGGCTGCAGAGTCCCAGATGGCAGCCTGGGAGGAGAGCTGCCTCTGCTGCTTAAAAAGGGAAGAAGTTTGGTGAGAAGCACCAGCATTGGCACCGGGGGGGAGGGGGGGGGCGGTGCTGCTCCCACATTCTCCTTTTCTTCATTGCTACTGTTTTGTCCTGACTTCTGTGACCACCACAAGGAAGAAAGGCCAAAAGGCTGAGCCGGTAAAGTTTATTGCTCCCAGAGAGCAGCTGAGACCAAGCCCCTAGGGTGGGGTCGCAGCTGCTGCCAACTCAAAAAGGGGGAAGGGTCTCTTTTTTTTTTTTTTTAAGATTTATTTATTTGTGCATACAGAACTGGGGTACAGGCCAGAGGCTCAGGGGCAGCGAGAGGCTTCACCAGAGACAGAGTGGGGAGCAGAACAGGCAGATCGATGAAGTACACTGCTGAGGGGAGCAGCGGGAGGGTCAGGAGAGGTCTGCCACGCCATGTGGTCACCTCCCGGCAGGCGGGAATCGAACTCATGCGGAAGCGGCTTTAGATTCTCAGTGCTGGGCTTTAACCCGCTGCGCCACCAGGGAGGGCCGGAAGGGTCTCTTATATAGGTCCCAAGCTCAGATTTCAAAGGGGTGATTCATCCCTGTGTCCTTGATGCGAGGTCCAGCTAGTCCCATCCCAGATGCAAAGTCAGTTTATTATCACCTTATTACCCTTAGATGCAAGGCTCAATTTATTACTGCCCTTATCAGCAAATCTTTGGTTCAACAGCTACTTCCAAATGCTCCCTCTTCCATAATGTAAAGAGATTGTACTATCCACAACTCCTATTTATTGGGTCATTTATGACTCCCTCCACCATGCTTTGAAGATTTTCTCTCCTGGATCACTCTCTCCAGCATTACTCCAACATCATTCTTGGAGACTTCTATATCCACATTATGATTTTTCTAGAACCTTGGATTTAAATTCATTGATAGTCTATTCTCCACAAATCTGCCCCTTTTAGGTAAGACAGCATCCACCACATGTACAGCCTAGACCTTCCACAAGTAGGTCATTGGGAGTAATAATGATCAGGGATAATCCTACTACCTTGTAGTTGTCCATAACTCTGTATTCTAGCTACTGGGAACACAAAACCTCCCCACTAGGCCTCTTATCTCCTTCACCCTGCTGCTCCAGCACCCTATAGTAAATGCATTCCTGAGGGAATCAAAGATTAGCATCACCAACACAGCTTGAAAGATGCAGAGCAGTTATTCCTACCACAGTTCCATTTAATTTGTCCTTTTGACAGATGCCAAACCTTGATGGATTTTGTTGAGTGACTATGGATTATTGTAAGCATAATCAGGTAGTGAATCCAATTACAGTTGCAACCTGGAAATGGTATCTTTATTGGAACAAATCAATATAGCCCCTGGCATCTGGAAATTGTTTTCTTTGCAATTCAAAAGCAATCTGCCTTGCTAGTGACAGCCAGCATGACTTCACTGTTTTTCCTTGGGGCTACGTCTGGCATAACATAGCCAGAGGGGGGTCTCCATCTTCCTGATAACCCACAGAACATCATGCTGGTCCATTACATTGATGACATTATGCTAATTGGACCTGGTGAGCAAGCATCCCAGCTACTTTGAAGCACATGCTTTCCAGAGAATGGGGAGATAAACCCTGAAAATTCAGGGACCTGACACTTAGATAGAGTTTCTGGGAGTCCAATTATCTGGGGGAATGTTGAAATAAAGGTTTTTTAAATGAGAGACAGATTGTTTCACACATTGTATTGAGTAGCATGAATAAAGAAGCACAAAGCTTGGTAGGCCATTTAGATTTTGGAGGCAGCATATTCTAAATTGGAGCATTTTGCTCCAACTCATTTACCAAGTCATCTTCAAGGCTGCCAGTTTGGAGTAGGTCTAGAGCTGTTACAGAGTAGCCCAGAGTGAACTGGGCCGCCAGTCTGTGGGGCCTCACCCCCACGTGCTCACAACTGCAGGTACACACAAAAGGGTCAATAATGGGTTTATTTACAAAAGGGAAAAGGAATAGGAAACAACCCAGGGAAAGAGAGCGGGATACAAAGTAACTGGAATACTTTCTAAATACTTGATACAAAGTAACTGGAATACTTTCTAAATACTTTCTAATACTTAGAAAGTATTCCAGTTACTTTGTATCCCGCTCTCTTTCCCTGGGTTGTTTCCTTCAAAAATGAGACTAAGTGATGATACAGGCACACTCCTGCTTGAGATGGGGTGCTGCTGTTAGCCCAGGATAGTCACATGGAAATGTCAATCATAACAATGGTTAGAATCAAAGGTAAGCCAAGGAAACGTGACACACCACAGGCCCTCCCTACTGCTGTCACTACTGGTATGACTGAGAGACCCTAATGTCCTACATTAAATTCATTCTGTTAGAGACGGTGGCCAACTGCAACCTCCATAAAAGATTTAGTACACAAAGATTACTGATACAAGTGATGATCCGCCTAGTTAGTCCTGAAATGGTCATTGATGTCTTTCTCCTCTATCCATTGTCCATCCTAGCACTTCATCTTGTCTAGCTTGCTTGTCGGTAGGATGAACGAGACCTTCACCCCTCCAGGGTCCACTCTCTTGGTGACCTTGCTGCTTGCTGGCAGATAGTGGTGCTGCCATTATCCAACATGAGAGTACCAAGAGACATCATTGAACCCCAACATTCCAGGTCCTCCCTGTCCTCATTAGTGGCAGCTCTTCTAACTCATGCTATTTAGGGTCAATCACACCTGCCAATATAGAAATGTTTTCAATGCCTGTGGGTCCACAGGAGCTCATTAAGGTGCTCAGAACCACCAGATAACAGTTGTAGATTCCGGCTTAATAGAAGTTTTACCTTGTCTTCTAGTGGAAAAGTCCTCTCCCCATAGAGCTAAGACCCGAAAGCCAGCAGTCTAAGGCTGAAGAGTTGAACAAAAATTGGGGATTGGTTACTGGAAGAATGGAGAGAGGGGTCAATCTTATGTCCTTATCTGCTAGCTACTGGTTTAGTGAATACACATCCCCTTGGAGGGCAGGACCCTACAGAGTTCTGTCCCCACATTGTAACCTTATCCTGCAATAGACCATCTCACCTTTTTGTTTTGCCAGATGTAATATGGTATACAGTAGAGCAAATGTGATTATTATCACACATTTCTTTGCCATAAAATGGAACCTTTGAGGCAATATTATATGGAATTCTATATCACTTAATCAGACATACTCTTTAAGTCCAAGCTCTTGGGATAGTGCACTTAGGGGGTCCTCCCTGGTGGCACAACGGGTTAGAGCGCCGCACTGCAAGCTAGCCCAATCGCTTCAATGAAAGTTCATTCTCCAGCCCCGGAGGTAATCCACATGGAGTGGCAGGCCTCTCCTGACCTGCCTGCGGCTCCCCTTAACTGTGTATTCCATCAATTTGCCTGTTCTGCTCCCCATTCTGTCTCTGGTGAATCCTCTCACCACCACCCCCCCCCCGGCACCTCTGGCTTGTACCCCAGATCTGTATGTATAAATAAATAAATCTTTAAAAAGCATTTAGGGCAGGTAAGATGAGAATTTCCAGAGCAGTTATCAATTTCAGTAAGGTGGAGTCATTTCCCCGCCCTCCACCCCCAACACACAGTGGATGGGACCGTTTGTAATAAACTTGCCACTGAATGGCTGGCTCCTGCCTTGAAGGGATGGCACCACACCAGGAGGTTAGCATCAGTTTATACTGCTGACAGAGCAGGCAATCATTAATAGGCACAGCCAAATCTACCTGGAGAAGGAGTCAATGCTGCCGTCTAGTGGACAACCTCTATCCCTGCCACTATAAGTAATCTGATCAAAGGTCGGTCCATTGTGAAAATATTGGGTAACCTAAGACTGAGCTGGCTGGTTTCTTTTAGGTGAGTCACCTCACACCCTGGCTGCAATGACTTCTCTCTGGTGTATGCTCTCTGATGAATATTAACACATGACACCAAGATCTATTTACTTTTATGTATTTATTTCCATTGGTCTATCTACAGGATCATCCTCTAGGCCACTTTGTCTCCAATTTCCAAATCTTTTTCATTCCAGGCCCCTGGCCAAGCAGCTAAGTCATTCCCTACTGCTCCAGAAATCATGGATTTTCTCACCTCAAACTACTTTATTTCACTCAGAGCACCAAGTGTCCTGCTCACTATTTCTTTTAGGGTTTCACTAAATGAAGAATGAATGTGGCATTTGTTCCATTTGGCTAACAAAGACACATCAAAGCTTTCCATCATGAAGGGATCAAAGTTACTTTTTTCCCTTACCAACTGATTGGAAGAAACAGTTTTTGTGTGTGTTTGTGTGTGTGTGTGTGTGTGTGTGTGTTTTAAGGGTAAGGCATCAATGCAACAAAGGCAGGTGATATGGTCTGGGCCACTCATTCATGCAACTTACTTGTATCTGAATCTGCTCTGGCCAAATCCCAAATATACGATAGAAAGTAGATGGAAAGCTTCCATTTCTGCCTGGACCTGCCAGAGTTCTTTTTTTCTTTTTTCCTTGCAAAACAGGCAGATTGACGAAGTACACTGCAGAGGGGGGCCAGCTGGTGGGTCAGGAGAGGTATGTTGTGCAATGTGGATCACCTGTGGGGCCGGGGATTGACCTCACACTGAAGTGGCTTCACCTAGCTTGCAGTGCTGCGCTCTAACCCGCTGCACCACCAGAAAGGACCTGCCAGAGTCCTTATGTTTTCAAGATTCCATTTGAATCTAGCATTCTTCTGATAAATTGGAGCAATATTCCTAAGTAGGATGTATATTGCTCCCCAAATCCAAAGAGGTCCCACCAAAACACTGCCTCTTTCTTGATGTCATGGGTTATGACCTGTAACAACTTGTCCTTTATTTTGAAAGAACATCTTAAGAGTTCCTCAGAACAGTGGGCCCCTACAAATTTCCATGTGGCTGTCCACTGAATAGTTGTAGGATTTATCTCCCATGCTCTAATATGTTTCTTACTAAGATATCTAGAACACTTGACATTTTCTTTCTTTCTTTTTTTTTTTTTAAAGATTTATTTATTTGTGCATACAGAACTGGGGTACAGGCCAGAGGCTCAGGGGTGGTGAGAGGCTTCACCAGAGACAGAGTGGGGAACAGAACAGGCAGATTTACGAAGCACACTGAAGGGAGCAGCGGGCGGGCCAGGAGAGGTCTGCTGCACCATGTGGTCACCTCCGGGGCAGGCGGGAATCAAACTCATGCAGAAGCGGCTTCAGATTCTCAGTGCAGTGCTTTAACCTGCTGCGCCCCCAGGGAGGGCCGGCATTTTCTTTCTTTTTACATCATTCTTCATTTTGTGCATTTTTTCATCTCAGTTGTAATCCCACCAATTCACCCACACTTGACACTTTCTATTCCCCAGGCCTATTCAGCAATTTGCCACCAAGATAGTAGCAAATGTAGTGACACAACTACCAGAGCATTCAGCTCTCTAAACTATACAAAGACTGGGAATAGAGACGGAGGGGAAGTATTCTCAAGAGAGCAATTTAGTGGAATGGAAGGTGAGGACATAGCTTACTTTGGGGTTGTGAGGGAATGAGAATTGAGGACATGGACAACTCTTGAAGAGCTCAACTGAGAAGGACCCCCAGCAGTGGTGTCCCCAGCTAGCTCAGTGACACTTGTCTGGGCACTCACACTGCCCAGCTCCATGGTTATCCAGTTCCTCATTGGTCTGTATCCTCTCCTGTCCCCCAGTTCTCAACACAGTAGCTAGCATATAGCACATCGAGCAATTAATGAATGAATGACACCAGGGATGTTGGTAGTCATGGAGATGTACTGCTCAGATACCCTCCAAGGAAGGACTTGCTGCCATGGACAAGTCCTTATGGAAAGTGGTCAGCAGACTGCAGCTGTTGGCTCTGGCATGGACTCTGAGCAGCCCTTTGTGGAGATGGTGTTGTCGGGGGTGTGCGGGTGTGGCTGGAGGACACGGACAGGCCATATTTCAGAGTCACTCTGGCGAAGGCTTCAGTAGGTCTGGGTTGGGTTCTTCTTGCAGGTCTTCTGCCCCCACCTCACCTCCTTCCTATAGATATCAATCCTATTAAAAATAATTTTTAATTTATATAACAGTCTATTTTTACATCATTTTGTGCATTTTTTCATCTCAGTTGTACTCGCCATGGGCTTCCCATAAAATAAATTTTAACTGAGGAAATTTTGATGCTCTTTATTGGATTTAGTCAATTATTTATGTGTGGGGTGGCACCCAATCTAGCAGATAGAAAGGTTCAAGGAGCTATAAAAAATAAAGACTTTTATGAGCAGAAAGGAACAGGAACAAGAAAGTGATATGGAGCATTGTAGGATTGCTTGTTACAAGGTTACTTTCCCTATTTGGGATTACCTAATTTAGGGTGACAAGGGATTCCTGATTGTTTGAAGATTCCATTTTGGGGAGAGCTTATATTGTAATTAAGTCTTGGTTTGGTGACCTGGGACTTAGCATAAGCAACTCCATTTTGAGTTTACTGTTTGTTTTTAATAATCTTGTTTTTTTTTTTTTAAAGATTTAATTTATTATTTATTTGTGCATACAGAACTGGGGTACAGGCCAGAGGCTCAGGGGCGGTGAGAGGTTTTCACCAAAGACAGAGTGGGGAGCAGAACAGTTCTACGAAGTACACTGATGAGGGAAGCAGCGGGCGGGCCAGGAGAGGTCTGGCTCGCCATGTGGTCTCCTCTAGGGCAGGAGGCAGGCGGAAATCGAACTCATGCGGAAGTGGCTTTAGATTCTCAATGCTGTGCTTTAACCCGCTCCGCCACCAGGGAGGGCCTAATAATCTTGTTTTTAATAATTAACCATCTTGCACCCAAAATTTCATTTTTGTTTCTGGTTCCAGAGAACCAACCCATCCTTGGCCAGGAGACAGAGTAACTTGTCCCACCAGCCAAGCAAGACAGAGGTGAGATTGGGGGTAGAAGTTTAGGTGGCCAGGGTGAGGGGCCTGCCATGCAAATCTGTGGCCAGCGCTCACTGTCCTTATCAAAAATAAGTGCCTAGCATTTCATTTATTTGTCATTTTAAGATTGATTCTTCTATTGATTTTCTAGCAAAGTTAGGTTTGAAAATTATAAAATATCTCAGGTAAATGAAAGAGAAAGGGGGTTTGTATTGTGCCTGCCTAGTAAGTGAGGCCAGGGCCCTCTGAACCTGGAGAGGGGGTTGTGATGGTGGTCACCCCACCTTATCACAAAGAAGACTAGCCACGGAGTCCAGCACCTGGGGATTCCTCCTCCTGCAAGTTCTCCCTCCAGACTTGCTGTGCCTTTGGGTCAGCCCTGTGAGAACACACCCCAGCTCAGGATGGGTCATACTGACCCAGTGCTATCTTAACACGCTTTTTAGTTCTTCCCATAGCACACTTCAGGAAGTGTCTATTACAGGCAGACCTATTTTTTTCCTGTGAGCTGGGATTAGCAGTCTTGTCTTTGAGTTCAGACCAGCAGAGCCCAATTTTGCCATTTACCAGCTGGTTCAAGCACTTACCAGCACCGGTCAAATGACTTAACCTTTCTGATTTTGGTTTTCTTCTCTGTAAGATGGGGATGATATCTTCCTCATGGGATTGTTGTTGATGTTAAACAAGGTAACACACCATCAGCTCTAAAATGTGGCATCTGGCTTGCACAGGCAGAGGGCTATCTCACAGTTTTAATGCCAAGGCTCACCCAGCTGCATCTGAGCACCACCCTGGCTCCACCAAGCTGGGGGATGGAGATAGGCTCTGATGTGGGGGTCAGTCTCAACTATTAGCTTCATCTATCAAGATAACTAGTTCCTCTGAGAACTTCGTTATCACCCTGTGGACCCAAAGCCTTCCCCTACCTCCCCAGCACCAAGGCTATAGAAGACGAGCTCTTCTGAAGGAAGAAATGCAATGAAGGAAAGAATGGAAAGAGAAAGAGGGAAAAAGGGAGGGAGAGAAGGACCACCATTGAGTTGGTTAGGAGAAGCAGAGCATTAGCTTGGGGACCAGGAATAACTCACAGAGCAAAACCTTCATGGTGAGAAAGAGAAATTGCAGTGAAGTCAATTCTTCTTTTTTCTTTTTGAAGATTTATGTATTTATGCATACAAGAACTGGAGTACAAGCTAGAAGTGCAGTAGGTGAGAGGATTCACCAGAGACAGAATGAGGAGCAGAACTCCCCACTGTACTGAAATACACTGCTGAGGGGAGCAGCAGGTGGGTCAGGAGAGATCTGCCACACCATGTGGGTCACCTCCCTGGCCAGGAATTGAACTCATGTTGTAGTGTCTGCGGGTAGCTTCATAGTGCTGTGCATTAACTTGTTGTACCACCAGGGAGGACCAAAGTCAGTTTTTAATTCAAATTCCTGCTGCATTTGCACTTGCACTGAGCTCTCTGTTTAGGCATTATTTCCCATTCTTAAGCACCTTCTACTCTACATCTCAGCCACAGTGAACACTCCATTCCTTAAACCCATTCCTCAAACATGCTTTACAAAAAAGAAAAAGAAAAAAATTTCTATACAGTGTACTCTTTACAGTGAGCAGTGCTTCAAGTGCCCCACCCCACACTAGCTACCATTCCCCTTTCATCTGGCCAATTTTGGTTCATTCTGCAGAGCTCAGCTCAGATAATCCTTTAGGAAATCTTCCCTGACCACTCAGCCTGCTGTAGGCCCCAAGGGAAACAATATTAACCACTCTACAGTGCTGACGCTCCCCCTGGAAACAGGCTTGCCAGAGCTCTGTGCCTTCTTCCTGACTACAGGACTTCCAAGACCCGCAGCTCATACCTGCTCAATAAATGAGGCTGAGTTTTATTGAAACGCTGTAAGCTTTAAAGCATTGGACAAATGCACAGGGTGGCATTCAACAAATATTTAAGAGAGGTGAACAAAAAATGAATCCCAGAACCACTAAACAGGCCAGCTCTTGCCAGCACCAGGCAGATCTGAGAGTTTTGTGCAAGGACAGATAAGAGTCAGAAAAGCTCCTGCAAGAGAGGGATCCTGAAAAAGGGTTGCCATTAGGGTCCTCCCTGGTGGTGCAACAGGTTAAAATGAGCAGGGTTAAAGCACAGCACTGTGAAGCTGTCTGCAGCCACTGCAGCAAGATCCCCAGCCGGGGTGACCCATATGTTATGGCAGACCTCTCTTGTCTCGCCAACTGCTACCCTCAATATTACAGTAGATCTGCATGTTCTGCACCCCATTCTGTCTCTGGTGGATCCTCTTATCCCTTGCACTCTGGCCTATACCCCAGTTCTTGTGTGCATAGATAAATACTTAAAAAAAAAAAAAGAGGGGGGGTTGCCATTACATCTGAAAACAACTAGCAACAACAAATGTTGGCAAGGATGTGAAGAAAAAGGAACTCTCCTGCACTGCTGGTGGGAATGCAAACTAGTACAACCACTATGGAAAACTGGAGGTTTCTCAAACTGCTAAAAATGGAGCTTCCCTACGACCCAGCAATCCCATTCTTAGGTATCTACCCAAAAGACACAAAAACACTGATTCAAAAAGATACCTGCACCCCCATGTTTATTGCTGCTTTATTTGTAACTGGAAAGACATGGAAACAACCCAAATGCCCAAAAGTAGATGACTGGATTAAAAAGATGTGGTACATATACACAGTGGAATATTATTCAACAACAACAACAAAAAATAAATAAACACATGCCTTTTGCAGCAATATGGATGGAGCTGGAAAAGATCATGCTTAGTGAAATAAGCCAGAAAGAAAAGGAAAAATACCAGATGGTTTCACTCATAGCAGGAGTATAAAGTACCAGGGGAGAAAATAATAATAATGAACAACTATATACCAGAGACATTTTACGGGGGTGGACTGGGGAGTGGGATCAAAAACGGTGGGGGGAGGGAAGTGCACTGGTGATGGCACACTGGTGATTTGGTGATGGGAAGCCCACGGGAACTACAACTGAGATAGAAAAGGCACAAAATGATGTAAAACTAAACTATTATTTTTTTAAAGGGTTGCCATTAAGTGAGGATCACATCAGGGTTTCTATATCAGTATTGAGGTTTTGGGCCTAGGGGTGGTGTTGGTCATGCAGTTTCATAATTGGTGGTTTGGGACTTTCCTCCTAATATGCTTTTGATTCTTTGTCTCGAGTCTGTCCTCTGTTATGCCTTATGCGATGTTCTGGTATTTCCCTCCTCTTACACCTCCTCCAGATCCCTGCCCCTATATGCTTGTCAAGGTCTCCTGGGAATGGAATGGTGAAAATTCTGATTTTAATGATATCTAGAAGCTTTACCTAAAAAGGCCACAAGATGTCAGTATTTCCACCTGAAGTGGGGGAAAATGCAATCGTAAGAAAAGCAATCCCACTATCTGATGCCAGAAGACATCAGTGATTTATTGGTATAGAAATAATACAGATTGATTGGTTTAACAGAATAAGCAATATATGTATTGCCATTATATACAAAATCCACAGTGCTTACAAAGGAAAGCAAAGTCTTCCTCCCTCCCAACTTCTCTCCTTTATGTCCCTTCTAAGGACAACTATTTTTACCAGCCTTTCAGAAAAATCCTAACCATCTATATTTTTTTTCTCAAAGGATAGTAATGTTTGTATATAATTTGTGTTCTGTGCCTTTTTTTCTACTTAAAATACCACAAAGTGTTCCATACAAAAAGAGATTTTTAAAATAATATTAAAGATAATATTCTATTTAGCTGTATCTGAAAGTATTTAATCGTTATCCTCTTGATGAATATTTATGCTATTTCCAATTTCTTGCTATTACAAATATCCGAAAACAACATTCCCCACCCCTCCCCCTCACATTGGTTTGCATACTTATTAGTGTTTTAGAACTATAGGATTTTCCCCACCACAGTCCATTTTGCTTTCTCCCCCATCCTATCTCAATCTTCCTTCCCTTCCCCTCCCTCTCTGATGTCCCAGTTCTACTGTAATTTTTTTTACATAAATAATAGTTTATTTTTATACCATTTTGTGCATTTTTCCATCTCAGTTGTAATCCCCATGTGCCATCATTATAGTCCATCTACTGTAATCTTTTAAGGATTAACCTACCATACTTTAGATTCCCGTATTTTGATATTTCCTGCACTCAGTAATTTTCAGAGTGGAGAATCAAATCAACTCCTGGAGCAGGGGATACAATGAAACCTGCTATTTCTTGAAGACTGCTCTGAATCTGGGAGGGAGCTGATCTCCACATTATCTCATTTAGTACAAGTAATGGACTTGAAGTTAGATATTATCATCTTTGATAATAATGAAAATAACGGAGAAGGGAAGGAATTTGTCCAAGATCACACATGGAATAAATACAAGAGTCAAACTGAAACCCTGGTCTGCCTATACTCTAGAGTTCACATTCATTCCCTCACACTTACAAGGTGAAAGTTAGCTATTCACCAAATAAATATTTGTTGACTATCTCATTTGTTCATTTCTGGATAATAGTGATATAAAAGTGAAAGAAAATGGGGTGCATGGGGCTTACCATGTATTCAGTCTGGAAAAGAGGGGGATGAGATGGCAGGTATAAGTATTAATGGAGCATAGTGTTCAGTCAGAAGACTTGGGCATTATTTACTTACTCAGTTTCTAACATCACTTCACCACCATAGCTTCATTCCCCTATAGACAGGAATTAAAGCTATTGCCCAGCTATCATGGAATGAGATAACTCGTGTGAGACCCTTTTGAAAATAGCACAAGTGATAAAGTAAGACCAGAAGTCAGCTTTTTCACTGAAGAGAAGTCTGTGTAGGAAATTTCTATTTCACGCGCACTAGTCATCTTTTGAAAAACAGCCCCAGCCTGAAAAGTTAAGTTAGGGTAAAAGAAATAACCCTGGTTCATAACTGGTCTATGGTGAAGGTCCCTGTTTAATTTACACGATTCAGAAGTTGAGTCGCGCATTGTTACTAAATTTGAAAAGAAGCTCTGTGATTGGAACCTTTCCTCTGATCGACACGCCCCCACATCGGCATTTTCCACCTTGCCACGCCTCCCCGCCCGAACTCCATTTCCCAACATGCTCCGGGCTCCCGTAAGTCGGCAGTCATTGTGACGCAGTTCCATGGCATTCTGGGAGTGTAGTTTATCTGTTCTCCTGTTGGCAGGAAGATCTCTGGCTGTGGACTACCACTCCCTTGAGGTGCTGCGTCATTCACCTTCGCGGCGTCTTCGAACGCGCCGTGGCAGCCATGTTGGACGTGGCCGCCACAGGGGCCGGCACCAGGGGGTAGTCAGCTGTCAAGATGCTGGGGTCCCTGGTGTTGAGAAGAACAGCGCCGGCGCCGCGATTCCTCCTGCAGCTGCTTAGGTCCCCACCGCTCCGGAGCCACGGAGGTGCCTGTGACTGGAGTGTGACCTCCGGCGGCCGCGGGGAGCCGCAGTGGCTGAGGGCGGCCGTCGAGGGGTGCCCTGGAATTTCGTCCACCTTGCTCATCGGAGGAAGGGCAGCCACCGGGGGGCACCAAGGAGGACGCACCGAAACCCCGTGCCAAGCAGCCTCCACATGGGGACATCTTCCTAGCCCTGAAGAAACACTCCCGGGACATGACAGCTGGAACGGGGTCCCGAACAGGGCCGGAGTAGGCATGTGGGCCCTGGCCATGGCGCTGGTGGTTCACTGTTACAGCAAGAGCCCGTCCAACAAGGGTGATTATCGGGACAGTGTGGGTTCAAGGAAGGGAGAGGCGGGAGGAGTGTCCTGAATCGTATCTTTGGAGAGTGACAGTTGCTTATAGATGAAACCAGCTGAGCCTCAGTCCTCTTGAGGGACCCAGACATCATGTGGTCACGGAGACCGGTTGTTGCAGAGGGGAGCGCAGTGCCTCTGAGTTGTATCATTCCCCTTCAGAGGTAAACTTCCCTTCCTCCATATTACAATGAGAGCATTGGACTAATCCTTTTAAGTTAAAGCATGGTCCTTTTATGCTCCAAATTGCCTGATCCAGTTCCTCTTTTAAGAAGTCTCTAGGAAACCACAACCTGTTTAAAGAGCAACCACTAAGTGGATTAGAGGTTCCCCCCCTCCCCTCCTCAGGACTCCTGAAAAAGGAAAGAGACTTGGTTTCAAAGTAACTTTGCCATGTCTCTCCCCCTCCCCACACTTCATTTTCCCTGCTTACAAGGTGAAGGGTGACTTCTCTTAAGGGTACTCTTACAGTTTTGTTATTGTGACTTTTCTTGGAGCTCAGGGGTCTGGGCCTCCTTATCTCCCCGGGGTTTGGTCTCCAGTGTGAGCTGATTCTTCCATATGGGACAGTTGGCAGGATAAGGAAGACAAGGAATTGGACATTTAAAGACGATAGCATCTATAGGGTCTGGCTGACCCAGATTGACATTGGATGTATGGAGTTGAACAGAAACAGGGAGAGTAGGCAGAAAGCTTGACTTCTGACCTGAGTCCAGCCACTCCGTTATTGCTCAATGGGGAAGACCAAGGCATGTTGTTTGTAGATTGTGTGCATCCTCTGCTCTGAGATTTGGAGCAGGAGGTTCTACTGCCTTGACATTGATTTGTTTATTCAACAGGATATGTCAGCTGTAAAGGCAGTGCCATGGATTGGGAGTAAGAACCCCTGGGATCTTGGGGTCTTTCCGTTCTACCTCTAGCTCCCACAGTAACTTTGGACTCTTGCTCCTGCTCAGGGTCCTATTTCTTTGTAAACACAATGAGAATTTTGAGATAGAGACTCTAAAGGTTCTTCACATTTGGGCATGCCATTCTGTAACTTTCAGTGTTTTTTTTAATATCCTCTGTGTGCTAGGCAGCAAATTCCCAACAGATCATGAAATCAGTTAAGAGGACAGTGTAGGCAGTTAGGCCTGTGGTCTGGTGAGTAATCTGTGTTGTTAGGAAGACCCCCCCCGGCCAATAGGGTTAGGAAAGCCTTCCTGAAGATTGAAGACCTAAAGGTTGGAAAATTTGAACTCGAGTTCTGAAAGATGAGATAAAGATGAAAAGGAAAGTGATCACTTCCTTTTCATTGAAAGAAGGAAATGCATTATATCTCTCTTCAGGATGAAACAAGCACCTTTTACAAATATATTGAAGTCTTTTGTCTACCATAGTGACTGAAACCTGATAGGTATTCAGTAAAGGGGTTTTGAGTTGTACTGAATTCTATGCAGAGGTTTGTGTGCAGAGAGAATGAGACTAGGAGTTATACGTCAGCATGGTATATGCAGGGGCTAGCAGAGTGGCCAGCTGGTTGGAGGATGGGAGTCTTTGGAATGAGTTGAGAACGAATGGGGTTGGAGCCTAGAAATCAGGCAGGAGGATTTAGAATTTTTGAAATTTCTCCTGTAGGGAGAGGAAAGCCACGGAAAGTTAACGAGCAGGGAATTTCCTGAGGCCAGTATGTTTGGATGGACTGGAGGGGAGTTACTGAAATCTCACCTTAGAGGTTCTTGGAACCTCCAGACTGGACTTTGGGATATGAATCCCAGCAAGGAGACAGTGTCCAAAAGCATTATCCAGTCCAGCCCTTCTGACTTACTAGTTATCCTTGTTCCTTTACTTGGAGTTGTGAGCAAGGCCCTCAGTGCCTTGTAGCTGAGATTGCCCTCTCAGAATCTGCAGAACCTGGTTCTAACCTCAGCTTATTCTTTTCTTCCTCTGTGACCTTGTAGTCAAGTGAGGGAAAAGTGCATACAGTGATGTCTGAGGAAGGTTTCTTCTCCTTCTAGCTAGTAGCTGCCTGAGAATGACTGGGTGTGTAGTTAGCAATCAGGGAAGATAACCAGAAAGTCTTCCCCCTGGAATCTAGTTAGGAGGTAGGATGAAGATATGAATGTTCGAACCACAGAACTGTTTGCACAGGCATCTCATCCCTACCATGCATATAAGGAAACTGAGGCTCGGGAAGCTAGGTGAGCAAGTAACACAGCAGGTAAGTGGCAGATTTGGGACTGGAGTCAAGCTCTGTATTCCAGCTGTTTTCACCCCGCTCCAGTGCCACCTCTCATGTTTCAGTGGCTGAGACATGGACTGGGCTGGGTCTCAGTCTCTGTAGTGCCCATCCCAAAAGCAGGTTTTGGTATGAATCTTCCCAGGGCCCACAGTGGAACTCAGAAGCAAACATTTGAGTTTTTCTGTGTCTTGCAGTTTTTCTTTATGGCCACAAGGTGGTGTCAACAGCCTGCAAGCTGTCTAGCCAGGCCAGGCTTAGCACTGCTTTTCTACTGGACCTGGTGACTCCTAAGGAATCTGAGCTCTGCTTTGGGTCTTCCTTTGCTGGGTGTGGCACTAGAGAGTTTGCAGATTTTTCTTCATTCCTTCTCCACAGCATTCTTTGGAAGCAGGCCAGGCAGAGATTATTGCCTCTGCTTTATAGTCAAGGAAGAGTTAGGGTTGAGAGGAAAAGGGGCTGCTGCCTCACATGGGGAGTGGTTGACAGTGTGTTGGAGCCAGATTCCCTCCACTCAGTGGGCCCACATCCCTGCCTGCTGTTCCACAACATGCCCCTCCTACTGAGAGTATAACGTGCCATCAAGATTCAAAGCTGGACTGAGAAACTAGAGTAGGGGAGAAAGTGGAGCGGGGTAAGGGGATGCTTAATGGCACCAACCATGGTCACATAAAAACCATGGTCACCAACATAAAAAGTTGGTGAAGAGTGAAGGAATTCACACATTGAACATTTACCACAGGCACATGTGGTGATAGTGCTTTTCCTGGATGAAAGGAGTTGAGAGTTTGGGCTCTATAATAGAAAGATATGGAAGGGAAGTTATTAATGCTGGAGGCCATGTGGGAAGAGGATGAATAACTTTCTCTTTGAATGTCTTGGCATCATTTCCCTTGTTAAAGATGTGTTTCTGAAGCATTTCTACTTCTCCTGTCTTAACTGGGCCCTCCATGCAGCCCTGAGGGGTAAGACCTGGCCAGGGTCTGACCAGTGCCCCCTCTCTCTTTAGATGCAGCCCTGATGGAAGCTGCTCGCGCCAACAATGTCCAAGAAGTCAGAAGGTGAGTGGACTCAGGAGGGGCTGAGCGGGATGAACCCCTTCCTCTGGTGATGGCTGCCTTGGAGGGAATCCTCACAAAGCCAGGAATTGAATCCTCCGACTTCAGTCACGGAGTCACCTGGGCTTCCTTTGCTCAGGTCAGCCTGTAGATACCTTAGGGTAGAGAGTCAACCCCATGTCTCTCTTTTTTTTTTTTTTTTTTGCCCCAAACCCGGGTCTTTCTGCTATCTTGTTCTTCTCAAGGCATGAACCCATCCTGTGAGAATCCCCTCCACATCCCATGGGTTCTTCATTGAATCTTACAATTTGTTCTTGTTTCTCTGTGGTACTGGCCATGTGTTATTACTTATTGCCTGCATGGGGTACAGGTGGGCCTCTGGCAAGGCTTATGGTGTTGGAAGGGAGCTGAGCTGAAAGAAACCTTTGCTGCTGGCTCCTGGCACCTGGCAGACCTGCCTGCTGGGCTGCAGTGCGCATGCTGGGCCCCTCCCCAGGGCTGGGTGCTTCTCCCACTCCCCACTGGCATGTTGGATTGGAGGCTTGTTCTAATAGGTGGGGGGCAGGACTCAGCGTGGGCTTAGCCTAGTTTCAGAGGCAGCGCAGAGTCCATATCCAGGGGTCAGCATAAACACCAGTATGGAGCTGGTGGCTAGTGAGAGGTTTTATAGTTGGAGAAACTAGTGCGTCCCGCTGGGTCTGATCTTAGCTTTCTTATCTCTTTGTGTAGAGCTAGGTGGCCATAGGACACCCCCCCCCCCCTTGCTTTCCTGGCACTGTCTCCACAGTTTAGACAGGGAGTCAGGTATTGACTGTTCCCACACCCAGTGCCACACACCCTTGGAGCTCTTCCCCTCTCCAGCTGCCTGAAATGTGTTGCAAGGCAACTACAGCCCCCACCAAGACTTACTGCTTTGATTCCCTTTCCTATCTGCAGCATTATTATTGATTCTCAAGGGTGCTTTTGAGTATTAATGTTCACGGCTTAGTTTTTAATAAACCACTTTTGGAAGTATGGGCTGGGAGTTGTTTCGTAGCCAAATAAATATGATGGAGCAATAGTTTAATAAACATGCGATGATGCATCTTAAAAACCAAGCACAGATGTCAGCTTGTTGTTATAAGAGCCATTCATAACTGCAGCCTGCATATGGCATCTTCATTCCTCCAGAAACATGAGCCTCTTTTCTGTTGCCGTGTGAGGGAGTAAGGAGGCAGGAACTGGCTGGGCGCCACTCTGTTCAGGCCTCCGCTGACCTTGGACGCTCCTGTTGGTAACTGCTTAGGTGGCCAGGCTGCCTCTCTGGCAGCACAATGGAGGCAGCCAGGGTTAGCAGCAAGGCTGTGAATCCACTTTTCCAGGACCCAGAGGAGACTGTTTTACTCTAGACTGCAAATGTTGATTAATTTTTAAAAAAGATTTATTTGTTTATCCATACAAAACTGGGGTACAGGCCAGAGGTGCAGGGGTGGTGAGAGGATTCACCAGAGATAGAGTGGGGAGCAGAACAGGCTGACTGATGAAGTACACTGCTGAGGGGAGCAGCGGGCAGGTCAGGAGAGGTCTGCCGTGGCATGTGAGTCACCTCCAGGGCTGGGATCGAACTTGCACTGAAATGGCTGTGGTTAGCTTGCAGGGCTGTGTCCTAACCTGCTGAGCCACCACGGAGGGTCCACGTTGATTATTTTAGCTCTTTCAAATACATGCTTTTCTAGTAGCAACTCAACACCTGCCCAACGAATAGAGAAACTAAATGAATTTATGGGGCACACGTGACTTGCTTTCTTGCCTGTGAGGGTAGGATCTGTAGGGGCTCATGTGTCCCCAGTCTCTAACGTGCTTTTCTCCTGTCTTCTCTTGTCCATCTCCCTTGGTCATGATGACTCACAGTCTCCCTATCTGAGGGAATCAGAGACGAGCATGGCACAGACCTTGTTCTTCAGCATGGTGGTCTCTCCCTCTCACCTGCCCCCAGAAACAAAGAGCTAGGAACAAGATGAGCAAAGATGGGGCAGGAGAACCTGGCTGGCTGGCAGCTGGGACCAGGGAATTTGTGGATGCTGCTGAGGTGCTCAGGGTTGCAGGGTTTTAGGAACGAAGGGAATTTGAAAGAATCTGGAATGTGCGAGTCTGAGAATGCGTTAGTGGGAGGTTTTGAATTTTTATGAGTGGAGACATGAGTTTTTGAACTGGGGAATCACCCAGTTAGGGTCACTCAGGCTATTTCATTAAGACAAAGTTAAGATGATGGAGGCCTCACTTAAGATATATTTCCATCTTCACATAAGACACTTTCTTTTACAAATGAATGAGTGTGCCTTCACTGGCAGTGGAGGGAGGAGAGGGACTTTGGTAGGGAGCCTAGTAACTTGGGTCCTGGTCTCAAAAAAACACAAGTAACCTTCCAGTTACAGCTCTTACTGCTAACAGCTAGGCCTGGAGGTAGGTCTGGGAAAAGCCTGACCATACTTGATAGAAGGAGACTTTCTTGAATTCCCACAGCAGATCCTTAATCAGCCTTTCTATGTTCTAAGTGCTACACAGGTGCTTCACGCTACTCTTAATTTCTTGTTCTGTGTCCTTGCCCTCTGGGGGATAAGTCCCATTTTCAATTTAAAAAGTAACAATAGTTTGGGTCTTCATGTGAATGATCAGTATGGTCAGTGATATCACACCTGGTGAGTAATACTGTCCTCCCCTTCTTACCCCCTTGCCCACCCTGGGGCTCTGGTGTGTGTCTGCTCCATCTCCTCCGCTTCCCAGTCTCAGAGCCTTGGGTGAGCTCTGGATAGTAAAGGGCAGTGGCTCGAGGCACTTCTACTTACAGGGGAGGTGCTTCGGCCTCTCTGAGGAACCTGCTTTCCTGGGTCCCAGGGGCAGGCCTTCCACACAGACCACACATGTGTCTGTCTCTCTTCACCCTTTGCTTAATCTCTCAGCCATCCAGTCTCAGCTCAAATGCTGCATGCCTTAGGTAATCCTCCTTGACACCCCCTTGCTGGTGTGAGTTCCCCTTCCATACTCAAACCTTGCCAGGGTTTGAAGGTCATTGAAGGGGCATGCTAACCTGTGGCAGGAAAAGGAATCCTTTTCTAGAAGAGAAGTGTGGAGGTCAGATGAGAGAACCAAAGCTAAGCCTCAGCAGAAAGGAGAGGCACTCAGTCCATGAACAGGAAAACCAGTGAAGCTCACATGCTGACTGGATCAGGAGCAGATCAGAAGTCCTCACAGACATCAGAGCAGCGTTCTGGACAGCAGCCTAACATGTGGGTGAGGTTGACCTGTTTCATAAGGGGCTGGGGGCCTGCCTGGTTGAAGGGGCAGGGCTGAATCTGCCATTTGTCCTACTCTGTTCTTTATACTAAGAAGGTTCTAGGCTGGACTTCACCTTAAATGTCTGGGTTGTGTATCTCCCCAGGGCAGGTTCTTCTGCTCATCTGTCCTATCCTCCAGTACAGTACAGCTTGGGGAAAATTATGTTTCAGCTAACCAGAGTTTTACTTCCATATTCCAATTGGCTGTATCAAACAGGCTGAATCCCTGGTCTTCTTATCTATGTGGCCACCAATTCTTCCTTCTCCCCCAAGACACTTAAACCTCGTTAGTGTGTTCAGCACTGGTTCTTCAGGAGTCAAAGCTTGGTCCTGGAGCCCTGTTCCACCTGTCAGCATTATGAGCGGGTGACTGCTCCCAGACTCTGCCCAAACCCAAGCCTGACTTCTGGCCTCCAGAGCCACTCACCCGAAACCAGGGCATGGGACAGACTGAGGACACATCTGTCTAGTCTCGCGCTGAGCCCTGCAAGTAGCTGTCAGGGCGTTCTGTTCTCCCAGGGGAGATCACATTTCCTTCAGAACAATGGGTGAAAGACAACACCTCTGCCCACTTCCTTCTCCCAGGAAGAGGGGCTTCTGCTGTGTGCTTGACTCAGTTGTTCATCAGCCCAAACATTCTTTAGTGAAGGAGGCCTGATGGTATAAATCTTGGACTTTAGTCAGCCTACTATTTCTCTCTGGGCTTTATCTGTTCATTTGACAGAAAATTTGCTGAGCACGTGTATACCCTGGGTCCTAAGCTTAGCACAGTGAGTAGGGGACATATGAGGCATACATTGCTTAACTGCTGTGAGCCTAAGTAATATGGAGGGAATACCTGTATTCATGGAGTTGTAGAATTTATATTAATAAAATCATTGCTTCATTTACTCCATATTTCTGAGTGTTCCTTGGGACATAGGCCTAGGCACTGAGTGTTAGAGAGCTGCAGTGTTGTGAGCGAGCTGTCACCTTGTATACTCTTGAGTATTTAAACAATCTAACTGGGAGTCAGATGACTGTAATTATAATAATGTACTTCAAAATAAAGAGGTTTATCTTTTCAAAGCATATCCAGAAGCAGTGAATAGGCCATTGGACCCATCTTTACACTATTGGCAAAATTAACTCAAAATGAATCATAGACCTAAATGCAAGAGCTAAGAATACAAAACCCTTAGAAGAAAACAAAAGTATACCTTTAAGACCCTGGTGTAAGTGAAACCTCAGATGGCACAAGAAAGAAAGAAAAAACACTCATGAAAATTAAAAACTTTCATTCAAAGGATACAAGAAATACCCAGAATATATCAAGAATTCTCACAACTTGATAATAAAAAGATAATCCAATCTAAAAAAAGATAAAGGATCTGAAGATATTTCTCCAAAGAAGACTGATGACCAAGCACATGAAAAGATGCTCAGCAGCATTAGTCATTAGGGAAACCACAATGAGGTGCCACTTCACATCCACGAGGGTTTCTGTACTCAAAGTGTTCGTGAGGATGTGGAGAAATTGGAACCCTCTGCCATTACTGGTGGGAATGTAAATTGGTGTAACTGCTTTGGAAAACATTTGGCAGTTTCTCAAAATGTTAAATGTTGATTTACCTTGTGACCCAGCAAGTAGGTGTGTAGGTGTGTACTCTAGAGAAAGGACAACATACTTTAGTATTCATGAAGATTCATAGAAGCATTCACAACAGCCAAAAGAGAAAAATAGCCCCGAATCTATCACTGATAGATGAGTGAATGTCTTCTTGCTATGTAGTGGAATGTCATCAGTGGGAAGGAATGAAAAACTGATGAACACGCAATGTGAATGAACCTTGAAAATATTCTGCTAAGTGAAAGACACCAGATGCAGAAGACCTCATGATTTAGATTATATAAAATGCCCAGAGTAGACAAGTCCATAGAGGCAATAGATTAGTAATTGCCACGGACTGGAGAGGTTAGCTGGGGGGAATGGCATGATTGCTGGTGAGGTTCAGAGTTTCTTTTGAGGGCAATGAAAATGGAGTTTAGTAGTCAATATTCTACAGCTCTCACGGGTGGATTATATGGTATGTGAATTATAGCTCAATAAAACTTTTTAAAGTGAAGTTCAAGATATTTGGGAATCTGGCATATAAGATAAGTGAAGGTCGAGCTATCTACTAGTAAGGGAAAGCCCCTGACATGATCAAAGTGAACTCTGAAGGAACAAGAGAAAGATGAAGAGTGTTCAGCTAGAAGGGCTGGTAAGAGGAAGACCTTGAGTCAAGAAAAGATGTGAAGTTGAAATGAGAGGCCAGTATGTCTGGATTCTAAGGGTAACAGTGTGATGAAATTAAATTGGAGAGTAAAGCAAAGGAATACCACATTGCGTCTATAGGCTGTGTTAATGATTTTGTTTTTATCTTAAGGATTGAATTTTAAATCTCTTTTGGGGGGAGGGAGGACAAAGACATGGCACCATGATCTGTAATTTTTTTTTTAAGATTGATTTATTTGTGCATACAGAGCTGGGGTACAGGCCAGAGGCTCAGAGGCGGCGAGAGGCTTCACCAGAGACAAAGCAGGGAGCAGAACAGGCAGATCAACAAAGTACACTGCTGAGGGGAGCAGCGGGCAGGTCAGGCAGGTCAGGAGAGGTCTGCCGCGCCATGTGGTCACCTCCGGGGCAGGCGGGTATCAAACTCATGCGGAAGTGGTTTTAGTTCTCAGTGCTGTGCTTTAACCCGCCGCGCCACCAGGGAGGGCCCATGATCTGTAATTTTAGAAGATCTCTGGTTACTCCATGGAGAGCAGATTGCTGGGGAGCCATGGCAGATGAGGGAAGATGGTGGTTTACCTATGCTGTTGACTGGGGTGGTTCAGATGAGAAAGGAGGATGGCAAGTGGTGACTTGGACTAAGATTGCCGCAGCAGAGTCAGATGAAGTTAAGTTAGACAGAACTTAGTGAAGGTTAGAAGAGTATCAGTACCTCATATGTAAAATGTTGAGTCAGTGTGTAGAATTAGAAATGGTTGGTTAGAAAGAAGAAAGTGTTAAGAATGAGTTTTAGTTTTATGACTTTATCAGCTGCATGGATGTGTTGCCAGTCATTGAGATAAAGATGCTAGAAGAGAACTTCACATCTTGGGGACAAGATCACAAGTTCACTTTTGAACTTGCTGAACTGAACATGCCAGTGAGATGTGCAAGTAGAGATTTTTCACTAGGTAGTTGATTGTCTAGGTCTTTCTAACTTCCTGTTACATATACCATGTTGTTGTCAATAAATATATAAATACACAAAACCTCCATTGCCAGCTTAGAGATTGTGTTGAGGTCTTGTTTTGATGCTCACACTTCTTTACTAGCTGTTTTTGGAAAGAAGCCTGATTTTCACAGTTCAGGGAAGAAAGGTTTGGTTTTTATTGAGAGCCAAACACATTTAATCTAACTTTGCATTTGATGACTTAGTTTGGTTCTTGTCCCAGGATGCCCTAGCTTGGGCCTTGAGGCACTTGCTGTCCATGTGCCAGGATTAAGGTGTCCAGAATGTGCTTAGCTACAGCATAGGTAAATGTTTTGCACATTGATCCAGGAACTTTATCTAATTAACAAAACCCAGGCTGGTAAATACATTTGGCTGTCTCAGGGCCCGAGGAGGCTGTTTATTGATTGTTGTATCATTTTGGCTGGGTGGGAAGATATTAATGATGGCATTAGAGTAACCAAAACATTCAGCTCTTTAACCAATAAATATGTAAGTGTCCTTGTGGCTTACAGTAGATGGAAGTGAAAGCTTTAACCTAGAATGAGTGTCAGGGCCTAACTGGCATCACCTTAGTAATGTGATGCTTGCTGTGTGAGCTCCCTGAGGTCATCACACTGGTTTTTGAATGCTAGAGTATAACCTACACAGGCTTTTTGAAAGCTAGAATGTTGGAAGGGGACATAGTATTATAGAAGGACACAAGATTTTTAGAATTAGAAGACTCGAGTTCTGTTGCTGGCACAGTTACTGATGGGCTTAGAACCTTAGTCATAGAACCCCTTTTTGAATCTTGTTAATCTTGTTATCACTGAAAACCTGTTAAGCTCTGCAGAAAAAGCTGTCCCTGGGGAAGCATCCCCATGACACATTGAGATAACCAGCCTTGCTCAAGTGGATCTTTAGCTGGCAAGCAATTCTGTAGCGTGGCCCAGGGCCTGGCGCCCTTTAAGTGTGTGACCTTTTGAATCTCTGCTTGCTTCCTATTGATGGAAAGCAATTGGGGAAGATTGGATTAGCAACTTTATCTGAACCTCATGGGTAGGTAAGTTGTGGAACTAACCAGAAACCCAACAGACTTGGGCCAGGGTAGCTGAGCCCTTGAGCAGAGACTAGTATGGCACACTAGGGAGGCTGGCAGGGGTGGGGTGGGGGTGGGGCTTGTAGGGGGGAGGGAAGTCCTTAAAAGGAGTCCAGCCCAGGGTTGAGTCTCTAGTGTTGGCTGTCTTCACTTCTCTTTGCTTTCTCAGTAACTTTGACTGTGAAACATCTTTGAGGGTACCTGTTTGACTGCTCTCCCGGTATCTCAGGAACATCCCAGGCAGGTGAACTCTTGCTGTCTGGAAAATCATTCATCCTTTGGGTCACCCTGTCGTCTTCCAGGAGACCCTCCCTAACCCTTCCAGTTACCTGTAGGTTCCCACCATTCCCTGGACCTCCCTGTGATAGCACCTACCACCTTCTGTTGAAGTGGGTCATGTTTCCATGTCTCTGTCAGTACTGTTTTAGAGGTGGCAGACCAATGCTGTAGCATCCATGCCACACCTGTTCATGAAGGAACCAACAAATATTCATTGAATAGTATGTGTTTTATAAACAGGGAAGAATTAAGGCAAATGTTAGTAGTTATTTGCGATCATAATGAACCTGTAAACAGGACTGACCTCCTTTGAAAAAATAAAAATGGAGAATTGGTATAGTCATTTATCATTTGACAGATAGTGCCTGCTGTGTGCTGGCATTGTGCTAGGCCCCAGCAGATCAGTGGTGAGCCAAAACTAGGAATAACCCTCGCATCATGGTGCTTAAAGCTGGTCAGACATTAGTCGCACAAATGTGAAATTGCATCTGTGACAGATGCCGCCGAGGAGTGGTACAGAGACTCCTGCACTCCTTTAACTGCTTTCCTGAAGGAGTTAACCTAAGTGAGTACAGCCAGCAAGACTTTGGCTCAATGGAAACTTCTACTGACAAAGACCCTGTGGAAGAGGGACGATGGGAAGTGTAATAGACTGAGAAAGGCCAGTGGAACTGCAACCCAAGGAGGTGGCAGGATCCTGGGAACAGGCAGGCAATGCGGCTTCAGTGCAGGGCATTGGAGACTGCTGTAAGGACCTTTGTCTTTATCCAGCAGTTGTAGCTGGCTTGGGCTAAGTTGGGGTGTAGAGGGTGGAGTTGGCATGGGACTGATATGATCAACAATTCTGATTGCTGAGAAACCTTAGGAACCCCTGTGAGTACAACCTACCTGTTTGTGTGCCAGTATCTTGGGCACTAATTCAGCACTCAGAGCAGTGCAGGTCACACCATTGCATCCTCTGGAGCAGGGACCACTCTCAGACTCTGTCTCCTCACCAGCACTCTGGGACTCAAGGCTTGCTTCTTAAAAATCCCAGCTCAGTCATGGTCATAACCCAAATTCTGTCTGCAAGGCTAGAAACAGTTGGGCTTTTTTTTCCGAGGAATTTCCCTGGAACCTGAGAAACAGAAATCCAAGAATTTTCTAAACAGTCAAGCTAATGTGATCCTGAGTTTACAGTATTCTTTTTTCTTTTAAGATTTATTTATTTATGCATACAAGAACTGGGGTACAGGCCAGAAGTGTGGGGGGGCAGTGAGAGGATTTACCAGTGCTAGAGTGGTGAGCAGAAAAGGTAGATGTACTGAAATACACTGCTGAGGGGAGCAGTGGGCGAGACAGGGGGCATCTGCCATGCCATATGGATCCCCTCACTGGCCAGGGATTAAACTCAATGCTGCACTGACTGGCGGTAGCTTCATAGTGCTGGGTTTTAACCTGTTGCACAACCAGGGAGGGCCCCACACTACAGTATTCTTATTAGCTGATTGCCTCACAGTTCTGTTTTGTCCCTGTTCTGTATGAAGTCTTTTCAAAAAACCTTACTTTTGAAATTCAAGACTCTTCTATATCCAGGTTCCCTCTTCTCACTTCTGAGTAGGGGTCTGAGACCTAAAGCCCTCTGAGGACAATAAGTAGTTCTCTCCTTGTGGCTGTCAGTGGGTGTGCCTAAGAGGCTTCCATAGCATTATCAGGAATTGTGGTGGTCGGGACTCAAGCTTCAGAATTTGCAAAGTGGAATGATAATTAATTCATGCCCCCTCACCCCCACCCTACCCTTTATTAAGTGAGAAAATCTACCTAGTGCTGTGCCCAGCACATACCAGATGCTCTGTACATTGTAGGTATCACTATTGAGTGATAGAACTTTCTGGACATTTATTTAGAAAATTTTTTTAGTGGGGCCTCCCTGGTGGTACAAGGGATTAATTCTCAACACTGAAGCTAGCCACAACTGCTGCAGCAAGAAATGAATCCCTGGCCAGGGGGCTGACCCACATAGCACAGCAGACCTCTCCTGTCTCACCCACTGCCCTGTACCCCCTCTGCTGCTGCTCCCCTCAGCAGTATATTTTCAGTTGATCCACCTGTGCTGTTCCCCACTCTGTGTCTGGTGAATCCTCTCACTACCCTGTTCCTCTGGCCTATACCCCAGCTCTTGTATATAAATAAATAAATATTTTTAAATTTTTTAAAATCATACTTTATTGATTAAGCTTTGTTTGTAAAACTATATAACTGAAAGGAAAGCTTCACCCTCAAAATGTATATAATACCTTATTCATTCTTCATTGAAGTTTGTGCCATCACACTGTAAAATTGACCTCTGCCCTTTCCTCTTGGGCACTTTCCCCTCACAATATTTTAAACACAGTCTAATAGTTATTTTTGTTGTATTTTGCCAGCTTGCTTTGATTATGTTCCACAATTCCATGTATTGTCCTTCACTTATGTCACTTTGCAGTCACCTCAAGTTTCAGCCATGTTTTTGCGAAAGGCAAGATTTTTTTAAATACCAAGTACTTTTCCATTACTTACTAAGTGTACTGGATACTTAATTTTTATCCTCTACATGTTTCTTAAACTCTTTTTGTAAACACTTAGACACCCCAGACTAATGACCACAGCCTGTCATGCTTAGTTTCACCACACACAGCCTGTCATGCTTAGTTTCACCACATTTTTTTAGGACCCACATATATATTCAGAATTGTATTTAATGTTTTTAACAGTAACATAATTTTCATAGATATTATTTGTGTGTGTTGTAAAATAATAGTTTACTGCTGATATTACTAATAGTGACAGCTAACAATGCATTTTCTTGAGGCAGGCATTATGTGAGATTTAGTTGCCAGGTCCTCATAATTGTGGAATAATATAGCCCTATTTCACAGATGATGAAACAAAAATTAAGATTGCTTGAGTAATTTGCCCAAAGTTACTCACTTGAAATTGGCCCACTGCTTCATTTCACAGATGTGGCACCTGTGAGGCCCAAGGCAAGAATCACTGCTCTGGGTTTGTTCTTCAAAGTCAGGGAGATGTTCTCTAACTAAAGGGAGAACCATTTCTGCCTGCCTCACTGGGAACCCACAAGGTTCCTAAAGATAAACTCAAATTCTGGCTCCTTCCTTCTGGTAATTCTGCTCCTCACTGATCTCTCCCCTATACTCCAGCCAGACCTGGCTTCCTCTCCTACTGAAGAACTGCCCTTCCAGTGAGACCAACTGCTCCCTCTCCCAAACACTAGGCTCGCTCCACCTGTGAGTCTGCAGTGCTTCTAGCTCCACCCGCCTTCTGTCTCTAGATCTGTAACTGGGTGGTCCCTAGGAAAAGGGGAAGTTCCAGGTTCCCTGCTCCATCCTCCTTCTGGGTGGGGCAGGGAACCTGGAACTTCTTTTCCTAGGGACCACCCCTTTTCCTAGGGACCACCCTGTTACAGAACCATTTCATGTTTCCAGACTCATCTTCAGTCCTTCCTCTTCCAGAAAGACTTATCTAACAAGTAATAATAGCTGCCATTTATTAAATACCTAGTCTATGTAAAGTGGAATACTAAATACTGTATATTTATTCCTTGCTACAGTACTGCAGAAACACATTTGTTGTGCCCATTTTCCAGATGAGAAAATTTGAAACTAAGACAAATTTAGTGTTTACTATCTCATAGTGTTTACTATCTCATATGAATCCATAATATGTGCTTTCTCCACTATAGTTCATTGTTTGTTCTAGTCCATCTTTCTTGTCAGAATCCCACAGCTTTGAAGTCTAAGCTATACAATGTTTTTAGTTTTTAACCTCCTTGCCATTTTCTCAGTTGTTCCATGTGTCTTTTGACCCAGACTGTACCTTCACAGCAACATGGTTGGTACCTCCATAGCTAGACTGCCTGCCACTCTGAAATCAAACAGATAGAGTCTGGCTGGTTTATTAACTGGTTGAATAGAACCTTGTTTATTCTCCAGAGGCTGCCCAGCAGGAGGGCACAGCCCTACTCAGCAGCTGAGCTAGCTGACTGGTCTCCAGCTTCCTCCATTCCTGTGGATGGGAGGCCCAGGAAGACTGCATAAGAATCTTCTCTGAGGCTGAGCTGAGGCTTCCATCTCAATGCCTTTTTGTTTGGGGAGTTAGCACCCAGCCCTCCCGGGAAGTCTGTGTGTTTGACCTGCCTTTGTAGAAGGACAGCAGGCAGGGACAGGATATAAAGCCCAAACAATTGTGGGAGGCCCCAGGAATTCCCACGGTTCAGACCAGCAGGCAGGACAGGACAGTGTCCTTTCTGGGCCTGATGGACTGGGGCTCTGTCACAGCCCTCACCTGGATCAGAGGGGATCCAAGGCACTTTTGTCTTTGGCCTCACTTCCTCTCCAGTATCAAATTCCCTTAGGATTTGTGGTCACCCATTCGGCCTCCATTGCGCACCTCTAGGTCTGAGGCACTCTCTGCCTCCAGAAAACTGAAGAAACTGACTGAACAAGTATCCCCTCTTTCCCTCCTCCTTTCCTTCCCTCCCTCTCTTTGTCCTCCCCTTCCTTTTTTAGAGATATAATTCACACATTATAAAATTCACCCTTGTAAAGTATGTTCCTAGATTTTGGTGGACTCAGAAGATTATTCAATCATCGTCTTTGTCTTAATTCTATGACATTGTCAACACCTAACTCCAAAAAGCCCATTCTATTAATAGTCACTTCCTGTTCCTCCCCAGACCCTGGCAATTTTCTGTCTATGAATTTGCCTATCTATACATTTCATATAAATGGAGTCAGACTATGTGGGGTCTTTGTGTCTGTATTTTCATTTTGCATGTTTTCAGGGTCCATACACTAGCCTGTTTCAGTATTTCATTCCTTTTTATGGTTGAATAATATTCCATGTATAGATGTACCACATTTTATTAATTCCACAATTATTAGATATTTTTTGTTCTCACTTTCTGGCTATTTTAAATAATGCTGCTGTGATCTGTTGTGTACAGGTTTTTGTGTGACTGTTTAGCCTCATATCTAGGAGTGCTATTGCTATTCATATGGAAACTCTTACATTTATGAGTTAGGGAACTGTTAGACTGTTTTCCAAAGTGGCTACTCCATTTTACATTCTCACCAGCATTTTACAGGGTTCTAATTTCTCTATACTTTTGTCAATACTTGTGGTTGTCTGTCATTTTAACTATAGCTATCCTAGTATGTGAAGTGATGTTGTGATTTTGATTTACATTTCCTGATAACTTATTATGCTGAGCGTATTTTCATGTGCTTTTTGGCCATTTGTATATCTTCTTTGGCCTATATTCATTTCTTAATGCTAATTATAAACAATTTTGCACCATTTAGCAGCAAGGAGGAAGCATAAAGATGTGTCATGATTACCCTTGTCTTTCAAGGAACTTGCAGTCTAGTCAGAGAATTGTAATTAGTATATAGGAAAACTTTTAAGCTTCATAGATAACAGGGCATTTAATCTGGGCCTGGAGGTAGGGAGTATTTGGAGTTAAGGACATTGGTGGGAAGTTGGGCAACTGGGATGATGCAAGCAAAGGTACTTTGTAGTTAGAAAGTATGTTATCTTTGATAGATTCTGAAGTAATGACAGTGTCATTAACATGTTAACCGCCTACAGCATCTTTGTCTTGACTCTTGACTCCACAGCTCCCTTTTCCTGTTCCAGACCTTTAAATATTCATTCCATTCAAATAAACCTTGGTTCCCTAAACTGTGGTTTCTAGTTTCCTCCCTGTCTTAGTCATGTTGTAATGAAATATCAAAGTTTTGGTGCCTCTTCTGAATTCCAATATAACTTTCTTCAAGGGCAGTCATCCCTAGTTAGAGATTTTTTTTTTTAAAGATTTATTTATTTATACATACAGAACTGGGGTACAGGCCAGAGTGCAGGGGTGGTGAGAGGATTCACCAGAGACAGAGTGGGGAGCAGAACAGGCAGACTGATGAAGTACACTGCTGAGGGGAGCAGCAGGCGAGTCAGGAGAGGTCTGCCACTCCTTGTGGATCACCTCAGGGCAAGGCAGGGATGGAACTCATGCTGAAATTAGCTTCTTAGTGCTGTGCTTTAACCTGCTGCACCACCAGGAAGGGCTCTGGTTAGAGATTTTATAAATCTATTAATGTGACCTTAGTTTACATTAACTTTCTTGGCAGTTACCGTATACTCCTAGGTTCTGTTAGGCTTGTATTCAGCCTAACCTGCTGAGACCAGGACCTCGTACATCTGTAAGCTTTTGATTAGACATGTTTGCTAAGGTTGTTTCTTCCTCAAAGCAAGACCACTTTAAATCATTTTTTGCCATATGAATATGAAGATGGTAGTGATGATGTGGAGACTACCTTGAAGAAGGGATAAATTGGACCTTCCTTATCTGGGTCTAGAAGAGGGTGTCTTCCAAAGGAAAAAGTTCTAGAAAGTAGAACTAATCAGAGCATCTAATCAGGTATCCTCCTTCCCACTTAAAGTTTTTCTTTATCATTTTATGTCAGTTGGTTTGTCTCCTCAGATACCTAATGTTTGCAGGCCCCAGGTAAATGAGATAGAAGGGAAGGAAACAGGATAAGTGGACTGGAAGAGTGTTGGCACAGGCTCCAGTCCCAAGTAACCACTTACTGGCCATGTAATCCTAAGCAAATTAGTTACACTCTGTAAGACACAGGCCCCTCTCATCCCAGGATCAGATGTGATCAGTGTCTGCTGTGTTGCTCAAGAAATCTGAGCTCTTTAGAACTCTGCCATTCAAGGACTTTGTAGGACATGAAGAGCCAAGCTTGCTGTGTATTTACAGACCCTGCACAGAGAGCTCGAAGAACTTTACCTGTGATATTTGAAGCACTTATTTGTGTACTTACTCACTCCATGGCCCTCTCCCAGTTCAGACTGGGAGCTACTTGTGGGAAAAGCTCATGTCTGATTGATCTTGATGCCCTCAAAAATGGGCTTGGAGAAGATATTACTCAAGGTTTTTGGGGGGAGAGGGGAAATGATCTCAATGAAGGCCAAACCTTGCCCCCACCTGTTCAAGGGACCAGGTACTGTAGCTGACTTTGTACAGTCCATTCTTTACTAAAAATCTCATGGGGTTCCAGAGCATGGAAGTGGCAGCTCAAGTGCCAATCCTGTTTGAAAAGCCTGAGTCACTCCAGTGTCTCATTGTCACAGTGTGGCAAGCTTCCTGGCAACCAGCCTGCTGCAAAGGGAGGCCCGTGCAGCTGCCTAGAGTCCTGCTGTGGTGCCAGTAGGTGGCGCCCACGACCCTTTCCCATACTTCGGTTGACTAGATTGAACTTTCCTCCTTGTCTCCTAGGACACCAAAGCAACTGCTGACCGACTGTCTGGCACATAGTCCTGGGCAGTTACCCAGATGAGGGTGCACTGGGTCACCCCCTTCACTTTAGGGCTTTGTATCAGTAGGTTTAGTGTTTGGCTTAGTCCCAGCCATAGAACTACACTGCTTGGGGCAGCAGAGAGTGTTTCCATAGTGGATACCAGAAGGTTATAGGGGAATCTGTGCTCTTGCCAATCCTTTCTGGTACAGCTCATGCCTCTGCCTCCAGGAAGTTGTCTCTGATTCTCTGTTGCTCTGACTTACCCCATGACACTTTCCTCCAAGGCCTTTGCTTGTATTTTAGCTTTTTGCCAAGTGTATAGCTGTCTGGTGGCTGCCTAGAAGGCAAGGACACTGCAGAATCCTTATCATCTTTAGCACTGCTTGGAATCCTGTAATGCCAACCTCAGGAATAGTTTTGTGGAATAGGAATAGAAGAGATGGGTGAATGGTAGGAAATAGTGCCTAGAAAAATTCTTGTCTAGATGGAGGAACAAGTCTTACTCTTCAAAAATATAACTATCATGAAACTGATAAATGAAATGAAAAAATGTAACTATCATGAAAAGACTAAGTGATAATTCGAGATGAAACTAAAAACATAAGCAGTGACTGATCCCTACACTGATCCTGGCTTACATGTGGATCAAAACGGGGTGGGGGGCTACTAAACAGATACTATTGGAATAATTCAAGAAGTTTGAATACCATCTGTGTATTAGATTGAAACATTTTATCAGTGTTCTATGTTCTGAATTTGTTATTATTGGTTAGGTATTATGTAAGAGAATGTCCTTATACTCGGAAATAAGGTGCTAAGGGTATTTGGAAGAAAGGGGATATTGTATTTGAAGTTAGCATTCATTTGGTCCAAGAAAAAATAGAAAAGGAGAAATAAAGCAAATGAGTGAAACCCAAGGAGGATCTGTGTGAAGGATATACAATGGGTTTTGAGCTATTTTGTAACTGCTTTATTAGCTTGAAGTTACTTTGAAATAGAAAGTTTTAAAATAATAATCTATGCATTTTAAAATGTGCCACATTACTGTAAAAGAGTTGAGACAAAGAACAGTCACCCCAGCATCAGAACTTTATTTCCTTCTATCTAGCAGTTTTCGTTAAGGTCCCAACACAGCTTCTCCGCTGTATGCCTTTGAAGAAATAAAATTTCTGTAATGACGACATTTGGGAAATGAAGTGCTTTCCCTGCACTATTTCCTTTGGTCACCTCAATACCCTTGTTAGGTAGGGCTGGTAAGCTGCTAAGGAAAGATGACTGCAGTTCAGAGAGTTAAGGGGACTGCCTACAGTTTAACAGCCTGGAAGCAGGCTCGGACCTGGGCTGGTCTGTTGTAAATCATGCTGTCTGAATCTTCATGTCTGTATACATAAAGGGTAGCATCTCTGTAGACAGTCTTCAAGTCCAGAAACTTTAAGACTTTATGTGCTAGGAAATAACTGTTGATGAGGCATGCACATGGTTTGCCCGTATGCCTGCATTTGTTATAGGTGTTGCATAAGTGCATCTCTCTGTATCACAGCCCACCCCAGACATGAGGGTGTGGGAGGGACTGTCTCCCTGGGAGGGAGAGCACCTGGAGAGCTTCCTAGAGGAAGTGTCCCAAGGAGAATGTCCAGTGCAAGTACATTATAGAAGCTGCTAGAGAGGCCTTGGATCTGCAGTGTTGGCGCACGAGGACCCTTCCCAGATTGACTCAGGCCAGGCCGAGAGCAGCCTCTTCTTGGCGGGCCTCACTCTTCCCATCCCTGGCTGGCTGGGTAGATAAGGCACAGATGGAGGCTGTGCTGTATTCTAGCCCCAGGCATCTAGCCTTTGCTCAGACTGTGGGGCCTGGTGCTGTTATTACTGTAAACAGGACCTTCTGTGAGGCTCCAGCCAGGGCCCTGTTGCCCAGATAGCGATCATGATTGAGTCTGCATGGCTCACTGCTTCCAGGCCTCTGATGCAGGTGGGGTAGGGTTCCCCAACCAGCGGCCCCCTCCCCAGCGGCAGCTGAGGGCCGGCTCCTGCGAAGGAGGAAGGATCCGGAAATCAGTTGGAACAATGCACGATTGAAGTTCAGTGGCTGCTTTGTATTGATTGTTCATAAAGGAGGGGGAAGAAAAATCAAGTGGCACCCCCCCACCCCACACCCAAGTGGGAGAGCTGACTAGCCAGAATAACTCAAAACGGCCCATATTCCTATCTGGGACTCTCTCCCTCCTGTCAACAGCAAACCTGAGGAGTTTTCCTTTCTTTGGAAGCCTGGCTAAGTTATCTGTGTCTGTTAGGAATCCCTATCTCAGTTTTTGTGCTACATATATTAAGAGTCCTGAGATTTTAGAACTGACAGGAACTTGAGAAATCACTTAGTTCAGTTCTCTTATTTTACTGCAGAGAAAAGTGAGACCCAGAGAGACCGAGATTTATCCACAGTCACATCCAAAGCCTCAGGTCTGTGTCTAAGTGCCCTCTGCCTTGAGAGCAAGAGAAGTTGCATCCACACCCTCACACACACACACAGGAGCCTAAGGTCTTGGAAAAAAACAAGTTTTTCCCAACACAAGACAGATATATTGGTGAGAGAGATTTGGGTAGAAAAGTGCTGCTGTAAACTCCTTTGTTCAGCCCCTGACGCCTCGGGTTTGTGCACTGTTCAGGCAGCGTCCTGGTCTCTACAGCCCAGCAAGTAGTGCGGGCTGAGACACAGATATGGGGCGCAGGGTGGTAACTGTTGATGCAGGTTAGCAGACAGCACTAAGTTGTGATGGAGGTTCTTAGAAGAAGTTTGGTTTCCAAAGAAAGTTTTGTTTTTTAAAAATGGAGTCATTAGTATGTTTGTTGTTGTAAAAAAAACACACACAACAAAACACGAACATTACAGAAACTTTCACAGCACAAAGGGGAAGTTTAATTCCCCACCCCCATTGTTCCATCAGAGGTTATCGCCATCCCATTTGGTTGGCAGCCTTAAGGATTCTCCTGGACCCCTAAGAATTCTCCTGGACCCCTAAGAGATGAAGCGGCTTTGTTTTCCCCCTTTTATTTGTTTACCTTATGTGAAAATCTTTAGTTCTTGGGCTTGGGAACCCTTATTCTACCACTGCCTTTGGCTGGAGATTTGAGAGCGAGCATTTTCAATCCACATAAAATTCTGAGCACTCGATGTTCCAAGTTCTGTGTGCACCTCTTTCATATAAATACAATTGCATAGGTTCTTCTATTTGTATAACACTTCATTGCATACCAAGTATTTTTAGTTATCTTGTCTCATTGTCTCTTCCTGGAACCTCTTGTGTGACCTGGAGCAGGGCTGATGGGGTTGTCTTCATTTTTTTAACAGATGTGGTAACAGACTCAGAGAGCCAGAGCTGTCACCCAGATGAGGGGACCATGTGAGCGTGGTGCAGGGAGGTTAAGTCACTTGTTCAACCAGAGAGATTGCCATCCAGCAAGTAAGAACCTGCCTTTGTACTGCAGTCTCTCCCATTTATTTCCCTGGCCCATTCTATTGCCTGTAAGTTGTCTGAGAGCTGGGATTCAACTCTTGATTCAAAGCTAGTGTGAGCTCCTCTCTATCAAGTACCCTGGGTCATCCCCAATTAATGTCACCTAACTCTGCCAGGCCAAGCAGGAGACCGAGTTCATTAGGGAAGGGCCTTCCATGAGGAAGTGAGCCCAGAAAGGTCTGTAGTGCCCACCCCCACTCCCCGGCCCCGGACACAGGCTGCTCTGCCCTGAGTGGCAACCTGCATTAAGCATTCCACTCATCATCTCAGGGATGATGGAATCCTAACCTTTTCGGAGACACCGTGCTCTGTCACAAGCATTGCTCTTTTTAAAAGAGATTAATTCACTTGCCGTATTTTGTCCATTGGTGAAAATCACAGGGGAGAGCTAGGGTGGCTTTCTTAGGCCTCTGAGGCCCTTTCAGCCACTCTCAGCAGGCAGCTACCCGCCCAGCTGGCCCAGGACTTTGAAATGACTGCCTGCTGGGCATTCACTTGCAAAGTGACAAAATGAAATGGAGGAGAGCTGGTTTGGGAAATCTTAACTTGTGGGGCTGCTCGGGCCCCTAGGGAAATGGAGGAGGGGCCCACCCAGTTCAGAAAGAAGAAGAAAAGTTGTTTGCACTGGGTTGCAGGGTGGTGTCTGTTTTGTTCTGGTCGTTCCTTGGTTTACTAGGTGCCCCACTCCTTGTGGAATTGTGTTAATCCTTACAACCACCTTGCACAACAGGGATTAATATCCCTCATTTCACATCTAGTAAGTGACAGAGCCAGAATCTGAACTCTAGCCTTTGGGTGCCAGGGTCATTGCTTTTTCCATTACATCTCAGCCCCAAGAGACTGCAGAGAATGATGCTCAGGCAGGTTACTGGGCAGGGCTTAAACACTGGCGTCTTACTGAAGAACACTAAGATTTGCCACCTAGGAATCACTCCCCTTTATAGAGCCCTTTCCTTCAGATTTCAGTGTTGCCGCCTAAAACCCCTGTGAAGCTGGTGGGGATTGTGATCCTCGTGGGCCCACAAAGAGACTGAAGCCTAAATGATATGCCTGGCCTAGGTTAAAGGAGGCAGGTCTCCTGCCTGCTCTTGTTCTTTCCGCTTGATTCATCGAAAAAAACAGCAAGTTTGGAGAAGCTACCTTTCCCCACAACCCTATACTCTATAACATACAGGAAAAAGAACCCCAAAGTAAGAAAATGCATACAAAAAGTAGTGTAAAATTATTGGCAACCAGATATGCTATCCTTTACCCCATGGTACAGGCAGTGGAAGCTGGCTGCTGACAAGTGTTGACAGGGAGAAGGATCCACAGGAACACCCTGTCCTGTTGGAGGGAGGTTTGATGAAGCAGCTACTCTGGAGAGGACCTAGCATTTTGTCAAAGTAGGTACCTGCAAACCCTGTGACCCAGGGATCCCACTCTAGGTATGCGCCCCAGGAAATAACAGCTTCAAAGAAGGGGTGTGTTTGTGTGCAAGAGTATGTTCTTTAGGCATGACTCTGACTGGGAGATAGTTACTACCTGGGCCAGTACCCGTGGGAGAACAGAAGGAGAATGTGGTAGATGTAAGATACTATGAGAATTATGGAGCAATTAAAAACTGGCTGCACGGAATTTCTCTTAGCTACGCCCTGCTTTCTCATTTCCCTGCCTTAGCCTATCTCCCTGGTTCTGTATTACAGCAACTTCCAAATTGGTTTCCTTGTCTACATTTTTTACCTTTTCCCCTTTCAAATTCAGTTATTAAATTAATTTTATGATTTCTCTTGTCCCCAAACATTCCATGACAGCCCCACTGCCTGCAGTAAAAGTGCAGGGGGTGACAAATAGGCTTCCTCACTGTCGCTAACTTTCGTTGGTAGAAGCTGATTGGAACCAGTGTTGAGGCTGGTTCTGAGGCTCTTCCAAAGGCTTCACAGGAAAGAGCAACTGGAAGATGTCTGGTTTAGGTGCAGAGTCTAGAGTGATAGCATGCATGCATGCCAGGCATCTGTCAACCCTGAAGGTTGGCTTTTTAATCGCTCTCACCCTAGGTTAATTTTGTACAGACCTGTGGAACCTGGCACCTCCTTTCCCAGCTGTCATATGTAAAAATAAAAAAAAATTTTGAGTGGGTGTGCTTTTATACAGTTTCCTGGAGTCACCCTGTAATCATATTCAGAGGAGTCCATGGCTCACAAAAGGTTTCTGCTCTCTACCTAGTGTTGGAGGCCATGTTGTAGACCCTGCAGACCTTAGTAGCTTGTTGCTATGCTAGGAACTGTGATCAAGTGGGTGGATCTGCTCAGAGGTCTCCCAACTTGCCTTCCCATTCCTCCCTGCTCTCGAGTAATATCAGAAGTCTTTGTCTTGACTGCCAGGTAACTTCCTCCCTCATCTGTAAATTGTTCCCATTCTCCAAGTCTTTTCCCTCAGAAACCATTTTGACCTGCTTCATCCCATCCTGATATTCTGGTCTCCTGGGCTGAGATCCAGAGAAGTGAGGCACAGCTGTTAGAATCACAGTTTGGATAAGAGAGCTCCAGTCTCTGAATTCTCAGAACTACATACTGTCTATGGCACCACCGTGGCCTGCTAAACAAAGTGTAGGTTTTGTAAATAAGGAAAAAGGTTTTGTACAAAAAAGAATTTTTTGTCTACAGAAAAGTCATCTCCCAAATTCTTAACCTCTTTAGCCATAAGTGTTACTACATTAAAAAAAAAAATTCTAATTTGTGTGGTAAGAAGGCCAGGGTTTCACCATCAAAGCAGAGGTGAGAGATCAGGGTTTCCCAGCCTCTTCTCTCAATAATCTCCCTCCCCATTTTGTGCCCCAGTCAAGCCAAACCTCTCTTGGGGCCTCTTGTGCCCCTTGCCACCTATTCCTCTGAATGAGAGATTTTGCATATGCCTGGAACATTCCTTCCCTTCTTCATCTCCTTTTGACTGGCTAACTCTCCAGCGTCATCTTCCCAGAGGCGCTCTCCTGAGTTTTCACTGAGAATGCGTTAGGTTCCCTGTGCATGTGTGGCCTGTGGCCCCCATTACAGCATTTGCCTGGTGGGTCATTATGTGCTTGCTAGTCTGGCTCCCCCTCAGGCTCTGACAACCCCTGTCTTCTCCACATCAGCATAGGCCAGGATGTTGTCTCATCTGCCCAAACCGCTGTCATTGCTTACTACAATAGCACAGAGGTGTCATTTGGCAATTTGGTCACTTGATCTTCCGGTACAGATCATTTGCTGTGACTGTGGTGCAAGAATGGTACAAAGGCACAAAATCAAGCCTCTAGACTCTCGCCACTGCCCTTTCAGCAAGAAAGCAGGAGTGGACAACTCCCACTTTCCTACTCTCTGCCCATTTCTCATAAATAGATCCTGTCTCACTGGTAAATTGCTTTTGATTTTGGGGGTCTCCCTTTCCTGGCCTCCTTGTAGCATTTATGTGGGAAATCACACAACTAGATTATGATTTCATACTGTCCTAGCCTTCCCTCCAGAATTAAATTGTATATGTCCCTGGGATACACCTCATGTCTTCTCTTCCCATCCCAGATTCTAGCACTGGACCAAACACATACCATGGTGAGTGCTGAAGTCACTTCAGTGTGCAGTCTCCTATGCCGCGTGGAACCATGTTCAGAAGAGAGGGAGGTGGGCTGGTGACAGGATGGGGACTCATATGGTCCCTATAATGGCCCTGAGCTAGCTGTGTGACCTTCAGCAAGTCACCTCAGCTTATTGGCTTGCTCATCCATGGAAGTAGATGGATATTAGCTCCTTATGTTTATGTGAAGAGCAAAGGAAAGCATGACTAAAGTTCAAAGGGTAGTGCCTGTTTTTATGGGTACTTACTGAGACTTGGTTCAATTTTCTCCCCTTCTACTCAATTTCACATTGTATGGACCCTTGTTCTTGGGGCCCACAATTCAGGATTTTAGTGATATACATAAAAGTGTGTGTCCTACAAGTATTGCACTGCTATATGCTAGGCCCTGGTGTATAGAGTCATGTAAACTCATATGAACTATGTGACTAGGAACCTAATCCAGCTTTTCTGACACTCATTCCATCTTTCCTTGGGTTCAAGACTTTCCAGTATCTAACCAAGTAACCTCATAGGTGATTGTGACTTTTCTTATCTGGGAACTACTACATAGGAGGTGATACTGGGCATTCATTCTGTACTAAGCACAGGAAAATTCAAAGAGAGAAAGATCTGTGGACTGGGTGAATTGGGGAAGCCCTCCCAGGAGAGTTTGTAGGATTAGAATGGACAGGGAGAGCATTTTGTTCCGAAGGGTTGGGAATGCCTACATATTCAGGTGGGGAGGCACACATTCTGCTCAGAAGGTTGCGAGCATAACAGTGGGAGCAGACTCATTTTAGGAAAGTGGAAGAGAGGCAGGGAACATGTGGGGTGGGGAGAGAATGGATAGAGGAGCTGGGATAGGATATTTATTTCTGGAAGGCTTCTATTTCCAGCTTACCCAGCCTCCTCATTTGTTGACTTTCATTTCTTCCATTCGTGGGCACCCTTGATAAGACATATATTTAAACTATCCCTCTGTTTCTTCCTAGGCTGTTGTCAGAAGGTGCAGATGTCAACGCAAGGCACAAGCTTGGCTGGACAGCACTCATGGTAGCAGCCATCAGCCGAAACGACAGGTCAGTCTCCTTCCACATAGCACTCCCTTAGCCAGATCAGTTCAGATCATGTTCCTGACCCCTCCTGAATTCTGCACCCCCCCACCCCCAGAGGCAGGGAGGTGATTCTGTCTAGGGTAGTAGCTGACATCTGATGCAGTGAAAGGAATGATGTGGCTTTGCAACCCTGCCCCATCGTGCATTTTCTCTGTGATCTTAGGCAAGTCATTTGATAACAAAGCAACAAAATGCTTGAAAGCCATTGTAAATGAACATGTGTTTATGTGCAAGTTGTGTTTCATGATCACCATCTGTCCATGTTGAATAGTCTACAGTTACTGTGCCAGCTAGGGCTCTACTGGGTTGTTTTCACTGGAGATTATAATGGAAACTAGGGAAGGCTGAGAGGGTGCAGTGTTCCTTTCCTCCCATGGGAGGATCTGCTATTTTTATACCTTCTCCCCATTCCATCACTGCTATATAAAGATTGAAATAGTTCACTTTTTATACACAGAGCTAATTCTCAAAATCACTCAACAAGACACATATTGCTATTCTAATTTCACAGCTGAGAAAGTGAAACCAAAAAAGATAAAGTGACCTGTCTAAGGTCACACAGGCAGGATTTAGAACCTGGCCTGGCTGCCTGCAAAGCTTGAGTTTTACTATATCTCATGCTGCCTTCCTCTGCCAGATTCCAGGTTAGTGCTAGAAATGCTGCTTCTCCATCCTTGTCTCTCGTTGTGATTGTGCAGAGTAATTGATTTTTTTTTTATTACAAAGTTTATTTTTACATCATTTTGCACATTTTTTTTTTCCATCTCGATTGTAATCCCCGCGGGTTTCCCATCACCAGATCACCCCTGTGCCACCACCATAGTCCCATTCCCATGCATTCCCTCCTTCCCCCCCCCCTTTTTGATCCCATTCCCCACTCCGCCCCCACAGAATGTCTCTGGTATATGGTTGTTCATTATTTTTAGAGTAATTGATTTTTAAGAGCAAAAAGAAATGCTCTTAAGGAAAACAAACGGGGCATGTTAGTAGTAGCCGATGAAATTGGTAGTTGGAGGTGCCGATTTAAATTTTCCCTTCAAACAGATCTATAAGATTTTTTTTTTTTAAGTTGTACTGGCTGCCTTTGGAAAAACAATAAATATGGTGGAAACCACTGAAACAGATTTTAGAATCTAGGAGTGGTAGTGCTGGCTAGAGGCTTAGTTGTACTTAAGATCTCCCTTCTCTGCTCCTCTTTCCAACTTGATCTTAACATTCTGTTTATTTGCCTCTTTAATCCAAGCCTTTAGTCATTAAAGAAAAATTGATGTAGACTTACAGTTGAGAGATCTGGACTCCATTCCTGGTTCTGATCCTTAATTGAATTTCAGAATTCTTTGGACTCCATGTTTCTTTACCTAAACTGTAAATATTTGATAAATATCTACTCCGAGCCAGGTTCTGTGTTGATCTTTGAGGAATCAGAGACCTTGGACACTCATTGGCTAGTGTGGAAAAGATACTAGGTTGAGAGACAGTATCATCAGTGATATCAGAGCTGTGTGAACAGGACACTTATCGATGCTCAGGACACTGAGCTGGCAGGGGAGTGGATACTCCCATGTTCTTGTGAGACTCAGATGAGCTATCGCATCTAGCCACAGATTACTGGTGGTGAGTTGTTATTCCCTGCTGCCCAAATTAGGCCTCTTACGCTCCATACACACACACACAAATGTTTGTTCTATACCACTGATACTCTCTCCACCACCACCTGCACCCACCCACCATTCTCTTGCCCTTCTGTGGGCGTTTCTGTCTATAGGAGATAGACTGTGGTGGAGAAAAGGGGACTGTGTTCTCTTCTATGTTGTAGTATTTCCAGGATATAGAGCCTGGACTGGTTGAATAGAAAATAATGCTATACTTCAAGCACTGTCAATCAGTGAGCAGATAGCTGGTAGATGTGCTTTGGAGACAGTTATCTGAATCTAATGAGTTGTTGGTTTAACTGATTTCCCTTTTTGTCCTGGGCCACTAGCAAATCAGGGATACTCCTTGAGCAAAGTGAAAGTGTTGGCTTACATTTATTTGCTTTGGTTCCTAGGACTAATTATTGGTTTTCTAAGTGTCCATTTTGTGCCTTCTTCCTTTTAATAATAAGTGTGTGTGTGTGTGTGTTTATTTTAGGTTAAATAACACACAGGTTGGTCTTATGTATTCATATCACAATTTTAGGAAGTACCTACTGTTTGTGAGGCAAAGATCACTGCCCTCATAGAGCTTATTCCTATAGTAGTGGTGGTCCCTGGGTAGAAAGAGGCAGAGACAGATGATAAACAATAAATACAATGCATAAATAAATTGGATAATATACAAGGAGGTAAGAAGTGCTATGGAAGAAAAGAAAGTAGAATGTGGTAAAAGGGAATGCCAGGAGCACAGTGGTCAGAGTGAATAGCACTCGGTGAGGTGCATAGGAGGACGCCTTGAAGGGCTGACATATCCATACCAGCACCATCTGCCGTAAGTTTCTCCTTATTAGAAATGTGCAGAGCAGCTGAACAACCATCAAGTCCTTCTGGAATCATACTAACCAGGCCTCAGGTGCCACCACCTCTGAATCAAACTTGGAAGAAATGAAGGTAAAAGGCCAGCACCCCTGGATTCAGTGCTGAAAAGAGGGAACCTTCACCTCCATTATAATGTTGGCAGCCCACAAGCCCAAGGGAGAGATCTTGAAAGCAGCCCAATCATTTCATCCTCAGCTGCACTGAGTTGAGTGCCTGGTTAATGTGCTAAGTCCTCAGGGATATAGAACACAATTGTCTTTATCCTTAAGGAGATTACCTTCTGAACTTTTATGTATGTGTGCATAATTTTATTTTATTTTGAATAATAAAGACAATATTGCTTAATTTTGAATGGGAAATACAGTACTATATATCAAAATTGAAAAATATGTGTGGGAACTTAACTTATAATGTATTCCTCCTATTATTTCCAAAAAGAGTTTGAGATGACTTAAATTAAAATACAAATATAAATGTACACAGGGGAGTTAAAACCAAATCAAGATCAGAAATCATATTGGTAAAAGGAAAGATAATTGTATCAGGATTGAACCAGAGATTTTCTTTTCCCAAAATAGGTTTATTGTTTTTGCAAAAATTATATAGGGAAGGAAGCAGTCACCTGAATTCCCTCTATATGGAGGTTGATCATTATATATGTGTGCGTGGATGATTTTACATAAATGAACCATGCTGCACTCACTGTAAATCAGATAATTAGTGGAACCAAGTATTAATTTAGATTGAGGTTCCTGATAAGCAAGGCAAAAAAGGGAGACAGAGTTCTAGTTCTTCAGGAGGAAGGAATTTTGTTCTGGCATCTCTTTATATTATTGTTTTATGCATTCAGCATACCTTTTTTTTTAAAATCAGATTGTGTCTGTTGCTGATTTATAGGCTCTGGAGGATAACCAGTTGCAACCTTTGCCCTCAGAAGTTTTTTGGACTGCTGACATCTAGGACTGGAGTGGTGTGCCATTGTCTTTAATAACCCTTCTGCCAAAGGTTTACCAACGTTCTACTGGGACAACCCTTTGCCAGCCCTAGTAACAGCTTGGCTGTGGTGTTAACTCCAGCAGCAGTCCCCGGGGGCTAGCCCCTTCACCACAGTCAGCCCCAATAAGCTTCATGCCACAGACACTTGTTTAGCCTGAGTCTAGGTGCCTCATTCTGTGTTACATTCTGATCAGCGCAGCTAAAAGCTAAGCCACGGCATCCCAGGATGATACTCTGACTTAGCATCGCCTTCACCGGCTCGTGCAAATATACCCAGTCTTCAGCTAAATTCAATTAGTTTTTCTTCAAGAAGGGGAAGAAATCCAATTTTACCAAACACGGACAGACGGTGGAAGGCACTTTGATGTTACAACCTCTCAGTGATGCTTTACTTAGTCACAAGTTCATAAGCAAGAAGGCTTAATTACTTGAGAAAACACAGGATTAAAACTGGACACAATGGCTGAGTATCCGCTCTTGGGCAACTTGATTCGAACCCATGCACCCAGTTCGTGTGTGGTGCAAACTTTGATGTGTGCTATGACAAGCTGAAAGTCATGACCCCCCTCAGGGAAGCTCCTTCAGATGGCATTTGCAGGATGTGTAGGCGGAGAGGCAGGGCCTACCAGGCCTATTTGCTCAACTTTGATGTCCAAGCAGCCACAGGCCCCACTGTTTGCTCTTTCACTGGGGGATGGATTGGGAGCCTCCTACCTTCCCAGTGCACAATGGCCAGCAATGGAGTGTAACGACTGTTGACCATTCCAGGAATCTGGTGGACCAGAACAAGGCTTTAGGAGGTGTAGAGCCTGGGGGGCCAAAAGCTATTTATGGGATAGCCATTTCTCCAGATGTAACTTTCCTTAAAACCTGATAAATTGGGTGCCTACAGTTGAGGTTAAAAACAGTCTCATGAATTTTAGCAGGTGCTGAGAACTGCTTGACCCCATCTAGTGGATTTAGTAAGGTGTCTGTATGTATGAGATACATACATGAGTGTATATGTGCAAGGAATAGAGGTTTGGAAGAAGCCACTTCTTATCATTTCTAATTCTTCAAAAAAGAAACTGGAAAAAACACATGTGTGATAAAGGAATAGTGTCTAGAACATGTAAATAACTTTTACAAGTCAATAATAATTAAATAACCTAATTTTTAAAAATGGGCATTAGATTTTAGCCCTTTCCCAAAGCAGAGATGGATGGCAGATAAGTACATGAAAAGATGCTCAGCAGTAGTGATCTCAGGAAATGCAAATTAAAATCACAATAGGATATCATTACACACCTACCACAGTAGCTAAAATTTAGAAAAATTGACAGTAGCAAGTGCTGGCAAGGATACAGAACAGTTGTCATCATTGCTGATAGGAGTGCTTAATGGTATAACCACTTTGGAAAACACTTAGACAGTTTCTTATAAAGGGAAAGCAGGGCCCTCCCTGGTGGCGCAGTGGGTTAAAGCACAGCACTGAGAAGCTAAAGCCACTTCCGTATGAGTTCGATCCCCGCCTGCCCCACATGGCGTGGCAGACCTCTCCTGACCCGCCCGCTGCTCCCCTCAGCAGTATACTTTGTTGATCTGCCTATTCTGTACCCCACTCTGTCTCTGGTGAATCCTCTCACTGCCCTGCACCCTTACCTGTACTCCAGTTCTGTATGCATAAATAAATAAATCTTTAAAAAAAAATAAAGGGAAAGCATACTTACCATGCAACTCTAGACATTTGTCCACAAGAAATCAGAAGATACAATTGCAAAAAGGACTGTATACAAATATTTCTAGTATCTTTATTCATAATTGCCAAATATGCATCAACTGGTAAATTGACAGCCAAATTATGGTTACAGCCATCCAATGGGCTATTGCCAAGTAATAAAAAAAAAAAAGACACAAATTACTCATATATGCAGCAATATGAATGAATCTTGAAAGTCTTACACTAAGTAAAACCAGGCACAGAAAGCTGTCATTATATAAATCCATTTATATGATAGTCTGGTGAAGGCCATACTGTAGGGACAGAAATCCAATCAGTAACTGCTAGGGTTTGGGAGAAGGAGGAAGAGCCCAAAGGAATTTTTGAGTTTTGGAAATACTCTAAGTCTTGATTATATAATCTGAACATAAAAATATTAATTTTACTATGCATAAAAGGTAAACTGACTTAAAAAAGAATCTTTTAAAAAGCCCTCATTCCCCTTTAATTTTTGTTATTAACTGTGACCCTGGCATCCTGAAAATTTATGTTTGTAGTGTCAAAATGAATTCATGTTGTTAATGGTGACCTAGAAAGTTTCCAATTTTTATCATGAATGTATCTCACAGCAGAATACTGAATCTCACAGGACACTATATATATTGCTTGTTTAGTAGAGAATAAATATTTGCAAATTCACACCATCTGTGGTGTTCTGAAGTATGACTACTGATGAGTAGTTTATGAACTCACTTTATGTGTGGTATACAGTAGGCTAACATAAATTCACAGTGTCACAATTCTCCATTATAGCAAGGAGGATACATAAGACACAGAACCGGGAGCTCGCCTTCCATGCACATCATTCTTAGGCTTCTTGTCCCTGGACCACCATGCAGGGAGAACACCTATGTAGTGAGGCCATTGCAGTGCTTCAGGAACCAAAGATCCTGAAAGATAGAGGAAGTGATGGAGGGTGGGAGATGATCAGATTTGAGTCCCCTTGGAGTTGCAGGTTGCCTTGATAGCCTGGCCTGAGAAAAGGTGAGAACCACGAGGCAGAGCACGAAGCTCCAGCAGAACTGTTTGAAATTCCCCACAAGAGACTCCCTCCCTCCTTCTGCCTTTTCTCCGGGAGTACATTTCATCAGCATCGGAAGGACTGTTTCCCGGCATTGCCTTCCCTGCTTGGCCTGGGTCCCTGAGGAGCTGAGCTAATGAGCGGATAACATGCATTTGCCAAGGCCTTCCTGGATGTGGTACCTGGGCTTTGTTAATTTTAAAAGGCCACCATCCTTGGCTGAAGACCATTTAATTCCCTCTCACAGCAGTCATTTATTTTAGCATTTCCACCTTACTGAGGGGAAGGGTATATTAAATCCTGTTATGAAACTACCAGTGTAAGCCAGATTGCTGTCCTGCAGAAGTTTTCAAACCTTTCTTTGTGGGCCGTGACTATTTCACAGGTGTTTTTCAAGCATAGAGGTAAGGCTGTTCCTGTAGCTGGACAGGGCAACCTCTGTGGGAGGCTGTTTCCTTGTTGACTGGCCAGAAGCAGAGCAGGGCAGCAACCTTGCATCCGTGCTTGGATGCAGAAGTCCTTAGGAAGGCTGCCACTTGGAGGCCTATCCCACAGCTTCTTCATGGTACCCAGCCTACCTCGTCCTGGCTGCTTGCTGCAAAGTGATCTTCCTTCAGCCCAGGAGGTTGTTGGGCTTTGTGCTGATCTCCTGATCAGTGATAATGATGACTGCAGGTGATTAGGTGCCTCCTTGTGTACCAAGTACATCCTGTATTGACTGTAATCCTCACTGCAATTCTAAAAAGGAGAGGTTATTATCCTTATTTTACACAGAGGGAAAACAGAGGTCAGAGATGCTGAGAAAGTTGTCCAACAAGTGTTAAGAGGCCAGGATTTGAATCCTAAACCCTTACTCTCTGCACTGTACTAGCCTGTCTGCTTGTAGAGGGAAGGGTAAGGAGGAAGGCATGGGGTGGACGGAAGGCAGCTGACACCAGGAGTCAAATCAGCAGTTTCTTGACGCATTCACACTTTTCTTGTGCTGAATGATTTTGACAAAATACTTCCTGTGTCTTAAAAAAGCTGATAGAAAAGGATAAAGCAAGCCCCACTTCATCTGTAAATGAAGCAGAATGTGGTTAGTGGCCCAGAAAAAACCATATAGAGAGACAGGAGAGATCTTTAAAGGAGGCTTTTTCCTGTGAAATGGACAGATTTGTCTGGATAGAGGTGGGCAGTAGGACGGCATATCTGGAAAGATCATTTGAGCTTAGGCTGTCAAAGTGCAAGCAGGGAAGTGTCAGAGCTATAGGAGGACCTGGGAGAGCAGAGGGAGTGGAGGACAGACCTTACCCTGCGTTAGCTGTGCTCCTCTCAGATGTGACAGCCAAGCACAGGATACACAGCTTTGACTCTAGACCAGACTACCTGGGTTCAGGCTACCTGGGTAACACTTTGGCAAGTTCTTTCACTTCTCTGTACTTGTTTCTTCATCTGTTGAAATGGGGATAATTTAGTAAATTTATCTCAAAAAGTGGTCTTGAGGTTTAAATGTAGAAATATCTGTAGTGTGTAGAACAGTGTTTGCCAGTAACAACCCCTGGAAAAAGGTTAGCTACTTCAATTAATAGAGCATGGTGGTGATGGTGGTGCCTTCGTTATTGTTATTACTGACACTATTGCTACTAATAGTGCTGGCCTCAGGATGAAGTTAATGAATGGTCTGCCTTTGATGAAGGGGCTATTTATTACTTGTCTCTAATTAATATGTCATAGGTGACTTAGAATCAATAGGACTTTGGAGGTTTTTTTCCTGGTCCTTTTTTTTTTTTTTTTTAAAGATTTATTTATTTATTCATACAGAACTGGGGTACAGGCCAGAGATGCAGAGGGTGAGAGGATTCACCAGGGACAGAGTGGGGAGCAGAACAGGCAGATCTACAAAGTACACTGCTGAGGGGAGCAGCGGGCGGGCCAGGAGAGGTCTGCCACGCCATGTGGATCTCCTCCGGGGCAGGCAGGGATCGAACTCATGCGGAAGTGGCTTAAGCTTCTTAGTGCAGTGCTTTAACCTGCTGCGCCACCAGGGAGGGCCCTCCTGGTCCTTTTTATCTAAGAAATTGGGACTAGAACATGGGACACCAGAACACGTCACTTTGATATGGGACTGGCGCTTGTCCCAGGTGGCCACCTGCCCAAAGGGGGACAGTGCCCAGTATTTCCCAGCAAAGAAGGTGGATGAGCGTGCTGGCCAGGTGCCCAGAATGCCAGTGCCTTGCCCCCAGAAAAGTGTGCCTAGCTTGACGTTTCTCCCATCACTGCTGCTGTGGCCGATTATCTCTGTGTAACAAAGAGTCATTTCTAATCCCATTTGGAGTCGTTGCTCAAGATAATCCTGTTTTGTAGTAATGATATTCCAATTCCAACATGCACCCGTTTCTAGTTTGGCAGATGCATGCCTTGACCTCAGACAACCCAAGACACTGCTCCCTGGAAAGTGATGCCAGCTCATTTGCCTAACTTGACAGTCTCAGGGTCCCCTCCAACCCCCCTTCTCCAACTCTGTATCCCATCCTGGGGTTCTGTGACCAGTGCTATCTTCATAGAGTGTACCTATTGGGACCAGAAAAGTTTCTAATACCCAGTTTAGCTGCTTGATTGGGGAAGAATGTTGCATTTCTAGGGCCTGTGAAATGGGTCGCTCCTGTCCCTCTTCTTTTTTTTAAACTAAATGTAATTTATTTGCCATTTGTTTACAAAACTGTATAATGTCAGGTTCAGCTTCACACCTTGACATGTGCACATGCTTCACTCACCCGCCACCAAAGCTCTGGTGCTGCTACACTATCGCCTTCACCCCTCTTCCTTCCTCTCTGGTAACCCCCATATTTTTTCACAGTGACAAATGTTACTTTTGTTGCTGCACCGCAGTTTTTTGTTATGTAGATAAGTGCTTAGTTGCCCAGCACAGAACCAATCATAACATGGCCCTCAGTAATTGTGAACCCCAGGTTTTTCGTTGTTATTGTTGTTGTTTGTTTCTTCTTTTTAATTGACATAACATTAGTTTACGACACCCTATAGGTTCAAGAAGTACATTTTTTTTTATCTCAACAACTACATATATTTTACCATGTTCACCACCAATATCTAGTCACCATCTACCACTAACCAATTAGTCCCCTCTACCTGTTCCTTTCCCTGGTTCCCCTCTCTGTTGTCATAGTCTGGGGGCTTGATTTTATTTGATCTGTCCATTTATTTCCTTCCTCCCCTTATATTCTGAAAATTAGTATAGTCATACAATATTTGTGTTTCTCTTCTGATATTTTAGTTAGCATAGTACCTTCAAGGTCCATCCATGTCACAGAGACCAAGATTTTATCTTTTTGTGGCCGAATAGTATTCCATTGTGTATATACATCACATCTTATTTTTCTTTTCTTTTTTTAGTTTAAATCACATCTTTATCCATTCAGCCATTGTCAGGCACTTGGGTTATTTCCTTATCTTGGCTATTGTGAATAATGCTTCAGTGAATACTGGGGCTGTACCTCTTCCTTAAAAGACATCAGCTCCATCTTGTGCCATGAACTGCCTGTTTAAAGAGAACTACCTTTTTAAACAGGCTGGTGGGTCAAGGAAGGCAGATAAAAGTGGGTGAGTGTGGGTTTCAGCAGTCTTTCTTGAAGTATACATGAATCAAATATGGTTTGCAGAAAAAGTTGGCCTGAGAAGTTGTAAATGCCTTGATTCATTGATTCTGTGTGAATGGACATCGGATAGGAGGGCAGACTTAATGTGTCCTGCCTCATGTCTTCTTTGATCTTTGCCCTAAATCATCTCTCCTTGTCTGGCCTAACACTGATTTTGACCCTTGTCCATGTGAATTGGTCTCCCTTTTATCCCAACTAACTGAATGAAGTGCTTTGCTTTAATCTCCATCTGAAAACATGCCTATCCCTGGTACATAGTCAGGATTCAGTAACTATGGGATAATAAAACAGAATGAAAACCAGTGTAACATTGAGGAATGTGTACCAGGTTTGGTCCCAGACAGACCTAATTCAAATCTTGGTTCCCATGCTTAGTCAATGTGTACACCTGCACGGCTCTTATTATCTTGCTGAGCCTCATTTTAATTTTCTTTATAAAATGGGGCTAGTATATCACTATAAGCAGCTCAAGGATATGAAATATGAAGTAGTAAGTGCAAAGAACTTAACACACTGGCTACTTTATTGTAATTATTGACCCTTACCTTTTGAGGTAAGTAAACAATAGATTATTATCTTCATTTGAGGAAACTGGAATACATTTTCTATACAGGTATCTTACATCTTACCTATCCTTCAGTTTGTTTTCAAGGAAGCTGACTTTTTTTTTTTAAGATTTTATTTATGCATACAGAAATGGGGTACAGGCCAGAGGTGCAGGGGCGGCAAGAGGATTCACTAGAAACAGTGGGAAGCTGATCGACAAAGTACACTGCTGAGAGGAGCAGCAGACAAGACAGGGGAGGGCTGCACACCATGTGGATCACCACCAGGGTAGGGATCCAACTAGCACTGAAATGAACTAGCACTGAAGTAGCCATGGCTTGGCTTAGCTTCTCAGTGCAGCGCTCTAACTTGCTACGCCACCAGGGAGGACCCCGAAGCTGGCTTTAAATAGAAAACTGCTCTCCCTGCACTCTCCACCCGAGCTCAGGCCCTCATGCCTTCGGATCTCTGGCTTTAATGCGTGCCAGCGCCTTTGGTCAGGCCACCCTGCTTTCCTCACCGGCCCAGAGCCGGTGCACTGAATGAGCCACAGCTCATTTGACTTAACAGCAGATCTCCTGAACTGTGACCTCTTTGCTTCCTCCCTCATCGAGGTGTTCACTGAGTTGAAAATAGGTCACTCTTTGTCTTATCCTTGGGACCCATGTCACTCATCACAGTGACCCTGTGCTTTAGATGTGGGGGGCAGAGAGGAGGAGGAGTTGGAGCAGCTTCTCCTGAAGCTCAACATTGTGTGAGGACGACCTGGAGCTGGGATCACTGCCCTTCTTGCTTCACCAGCTCCAGCTGCCTGCCAGCCGTCTTTGACACGCGCCTGGCCCAGCCCAGGCCTCAGCTCACACCATAGGTTTCCTCACTCTCCCAAACAATGCGACGACCCCAGCCCCTCCGGCCACTGTGAGCAGAAAGCCTAACATCGATCGATATAACTGTCTTCCTATGTGTTGTGACTCCCCACTGTCCTGAAAGCGGGAGCTCAGCAAGGTCAGTGCGAGCCAACCTTCTACATGTGCTCCTACCTCTAATCTAATTACAACCCGATCAGCAAATTAAAACTCATCTCATGGGGAATGTAGCTGCAAGGGGAGTTCCATGAGTGGGAGCTGCCACTTTGGGGCCTCCATCCATTTCATCTCCTCAGCTTTGTCTGCCTGTAGCCCTGGAAGTGCCTGATGCTGAGGAGAAGATGGAGGTTTCCCATAGCTAATCCTCCTGTGGCAGATTCAGAGCTCTGAACTGTCAGAGATGGGAAAAGACTGAGCAGGGCTGAGACAGTTGTCTTCTACTCCCCATTTCCCCCCAAAATAAAATAATTATTCCATTTATTCATCCTTACTAATTTCTTCATGCACTCCCAAAATATCTCTTGACCACCTGTGACCCAGGCACTGAGCAAGGAGCTGGAAAAGAAAGTCAAAACATGGTCCTTGCCTCATAGTCTAGAGGGAAAGGTAAATAAAGGTACCTTTGGCAGTCACAGTACAATATGAAGAAGGTCCCCTTCCATGGGGTTCTGTGTAGACAAAGAAGAGCCTGGATCCAGACTTGGCGTCAGAGACCTCACTTGAGTTGGTCAGTGAGTCATGAGGAGTCCTAAAGGTGAATGAGCTCCAAGTAGGCAGGTAAAGCAGAAGGGATTCTCAGCAAGAGTGGCATAGTTGTGGACGGCCTTTGGTATATGGAGAGAGTTCCTTATTTTCACTGAATCCTCTACCCTTCATTCCTCAAGATCCCTAGCTCAGTATAGGAATGAGAAGGTCTGAAGTTGAGAGACTGCCTGGAGGAATAAGCTTTTGGAACAAATGGTTCAGTTCAATTAATGATTAATAGAAGACAGGGAATGAACATTTTAAAAAGCCTCATCTATGCATGTTGCTACAGTTACATGCAACCTGTTATAGTAACTGCTACATCTTGTTTTGTCATGTGTGTCTGCACATTTATCCATTCCCCCAGTGATGGATACTTGATTGTCTACCCACCGCCCACCCCCATCCCAGCCACAGAATGCTGTGATAAAGATAAATGTCTCCCATGCTGTCCTTTGTGGACTTGTAAAGAATTCTCTGGGATGAATATCTATGTATCTATACCCATCTGTCCATCTGTCCATCCACCCACCCACTCATCCATCTATTTCTCCATTATACACTCAGAAAAAAGTGCTAGGTCCTAGGGTAGGTGCTTTATTTGAGACAGTATTACAAGAGTGGCTTCCAGAATGGCCACACCAGTTCATCCCCTGACTGTGTAAGGAGACCCAGATCCCCATGTCATCGCCAACACTGGCATTCTTCACTTTCTGATTTTTGCCAATGTGTTGAATTTCAAATAATAGCTCATTTTTCAGTTTGCATTTCTCTAATAACAAGTGAGATTGAGGGTTTCTTCACATACTTAGTAATAATGTGTGTGTGTGTGTCTTTTGTTTACTTTCTGCTCTGGGAATTAGCTGTTCATAACCTTACCTCACTTTTCTGTTGGGCTTCTTGATCCTAGCATTGTTGCTAAAACCAGTATTAAGTGAGAGTGCTCCTCCAGGCTGTTAGCAGCTAGCAATCAGTGTGGGGAAGTGAGGGTCATCATAGCAAAGTCATAAGGACATAGACTTTGTAGCCAACCTGCCTTGGTTTGAATCCCACCTCCAGGCCATATAGCTGAGTGACTTAAGACAAGTTGTTTATCAGTGCCTCTTTCTTTTCTATGTTTAATCTTCTACCTCATAGGGTCGTTGTAAAGATTAGGTTCGTACACATAAAGTATTTAAAACAGCATTTGGCATTGCAAGATGCCTATACAAATCTTACCTTTTGTTATTATATTGCTGTCTTCCTCCTTCTTCACCAAATTCTGTACCCTTAGAAAATAGATACTTGAACTTGGCAGGCAGTAGAACCAGGCAGAGAAAACAGCAATTCTCCCAGGCAGTTCAGGATTTGGCCTCTAATGGTCTGTGGAACGATGCCTACCAATGTCAGTATCAACCTCAAAGGCCAGAAATCTCCAGACACACTATTTCCCTTACTGATTTGAAGAATCAGAGTGTCTGTAATCCAAGAGGAAGGAAGTTTGCAGTTAGCCCTTATCGACTTGATTCTAATAGCAGCACTTTCCTCTCTATGTGCCCAGCAGAACCTGTTGCACTCTTTTCTTTGCCTAAGTGAGCTCTCACTAAAAGGACTGGGCCAGACCCTCCCTGGTGGCACAGCGGGTTAAAGCACTGCACTGAGAAGCTGAAGCCACTTACGCATGAGTTCGATTCCCGCCTGCCCCGTAGGTGACCACATGGTGAGGCAGACCTCTCCTGACCCGCCCACTGCTCCCCTCAGCAGTGTACTTCGTCAATCTGCCTGTTCTGCTCCCCACTCTGTCTCTGGTGAATCCTCTCACCCTCCGCATCTCTGGCCTGTACCCCAGTTCTGTATGTACAAATAAATAAATCTTTTTTTTTTTTAAAAAAAAAAAGGACTGGGCCCTGCAAAAACTGAAGGTGAAGGTTGTGAAGGATAGTATGAAACTGACAGGCTGGCAGAGTAGCAGTAACAAGTCAGAGCTAGCCATGCCGGAGGTGGTGGGGAGTGTGCACTGCAGGTCTGAAGATCCAGCTGATCAGAGATGGTTTGGTCTTGTAGGTTGGCTTAAGGTGGGGAGGAAAAAGCAGGTCTAGAGCCCAAGACCTTGATAAGAGTTGTGACTGAGAAAGGAGTGGTGAGCTCTCATCCTAGGCTGAGAGCTGTTTTCTCTGCCCTGTTCTACTGCCCAGTGAGAACCTGTGGAGTAGACAGGGTTGTTCCTTTAAGTGAAGATGTTTTCTATTTTGAAAACATTAAGTGAGGGGAATATAAGGTATTCTACCCCTTCTAATCCAGCTAAGACCCTGAGGCCTAGCACATATACCACAGCCCGTTGGCACCTGCTTTCCCAATTTAAGGCAGTTATATAACTAAACCCACACCTACAAATTGACAGCCAGTATACCAGCACCAGAACAGAGTTCATGGTGGACCCTTTATTCCCCTTATCTGCCAGATAGGTTGATTTACCATTTCCCAAAAACAGTTTTCAACGTGGGGGGTTGTTTCTGATTTTGCAAAAAAAAAAAAAAAAGGCAAAGAAACAGAACTCACTTCTTTTCCAAGGTTTCCTCACTGTTCCTCCTGGTTTCTGCTGTTTTTGCCTGGCCTTGACCCTAATATCATGTATTACTGGTTTCTACCAGCATATTAGGTTGTAGTCTACTGTTCTATCATAACTTCTAGTCCTTAACAAAGTGCCAGGATTTTTATTCTCTCCTCACATTTCTGCTTCTTGCCACTGGCCCTTTCTTTTATTTCGCTCTGAAGTTGGTGCTTCTTGGACCTGGACAAATACTAAACCTGTTCACCAAGCTCGCCTTAGTTTTCTCTGACCTGCCTAACTGCCTACCCTGTTTCTGCCTGCTTTGGCCCACAGGTCATCAAAGCTAACTTTGGTCACCAAAGCTAATCATAGTCATGTAGCCCTTTCAGCCTGATCTGGGCTGGATCTCTAAGAGGGCCTCATCTCCACAAGCTCTGGGATAGAAGCTTTTTAAGTATGTGATGGCCCGTGGATGAAAAGCTATCTGCAAGATATTTGATGCCCCTCTTGACCACTGAAGGGCTGAGGTTCCTTTAGTCATAGCTATATTCCCACAGTGGGGCTGCTGCCTTTTGAGTTTTATTAAAAGTGAAGGAAATCTTCTCTGAGGTTACGGAATGAGTCACTAGCTTGTATGCTTACCCTCTTTGGCCTCCAAGTTTGTGAAGTGAATTGCCCATTCTGTTTGATTGGGTTAGCAGCCCCAGAGCTGAGCCAGTCACTTTCCTCTTCCAGACCACTGTCTGCCCTCTGGGGCCAAGGGCAGCATACTTGGTTGCTTGGACACGTCTTGCAGCCTGCAAATTGGACAGATGGAATCAATACTCATGAACCTGGAGAGGCCCAGGTAGCACAGTTAGTGACACTAGCTGCCTGGAGGGACAGCCTGCCATGGGAGGGGGTGTGATTGAATGGTGATTGGACACAGCAGCTGAGGATTAACCAAATTATGTCCCTTTGAGTTTAGATCCAGAGCCCTTCTTTCTTGGATTTTAAAACAAACCAACCTGTGCAGAATGTAGAACTGCCTTCTCAACACAGAGCTGTGCCAGCATGAGTCCTGAGGGTGGTCAAGGATAGATTTGATGCTCACTTCAGCCAAGCCCATCTTGTTATCACTAAGATTACATGAACAGAGAAGAGAGCTTGTATTTGTGGAGTTCCTTCTATGTGTCAGGCTACTATGGAGTTTTACATCTTACAACTTCCAAGGGATGCATAATTATCTCCATTATTCTGGTAAGGAAACAGTCTCAAAGGAATAGTAACTTGTCCAAGATGAAGACAGTAAATGACAGAGCTTTGATTGGAACCCAAGTCTCTGCTTATTATAAAATGTCATGCTGTCTCCCCAACTTAAGTGTCTTAGTTCATACTTCTCTTGATTCCCCACAGCCCAACCCGAGGGTCAGGGGCATAGTAGTAATAACTAACATAAGTTAGGCACTTAATGTGTCAGGCACTTCACATATATTAACACAGCCATATAACTAGATACTCTTATTAACAATTTATCATTTATTCTACCTTTATTATTTGTCATTCTACAGTAAGAAAGAACAAACTTCCCCTTCTCCCCCACTGACTTAATAATTTGTTTTTCACATGGACTCATGGAATCTTAGTCAGTGGGTTATAATTCATTATTGTCATTATTTATCTCAATACTCAGATTGTTCTAGGTTTTAAAGGCAGTACTCTTAGCCTCCTTACCATACTACCTCTCTATTGGGTATTGGTTTTCACTGCCTTGAGCTAGTTTGCTTATCTGTAACAGCCCTCCTGTATACTCCTGGGTTTTAATATTCTGGGAAATGGAAAGACGAATGCCAATCACGTCCAAATTCTGTGTAAACTATGAGTATGTAGTCTCCAATTGAGAACCTGGCAGACTGCTGTAAATTAAATAAATGAGTTTCAGAGTCATATTTTAGCAGCTTGGAGACTATTCTCTTTTTGAGATCTAATGCACATCTTGCATAAATTACCTATGAAAGGTAATATTTAAGGTCTGTTTAGTTAGGCAAGTAAACACAGGAGACTCACCTGACTGTGTTAGATCAGATGTGGAAGAACATTAGCTACATGAGACAAGTCTGGTTCTTTGACTTACCGGTGAGGTGTTCCTGTGTATGTGTGAGTGTACACACAGGGACTCAGAAGTTACTGAAACTCATTCATCCCTTCAGCAAGAAATTGAGCTAGGTCCTGTGTATGTTAAAGGTAGTGAAATTCAAATCAGGTAGTATAAAAAAGACCATCAACACTGCTGGTTACATGGATTGCAAAGCTAACAAGGCAAAAAAAAAAAAAAAAAAACCCAAACTGTAGCCATGATAGAGTGATTTAATAGTCATGATAGAGTGATTTTTTTGAAATGCTTGCCATTTACGCCTTCAAAAATAAAATGAAGTTTTGAAGGTCAGTAAGTAAAGGATTAACATACTAAGAAAAATATGGGAAAAGAGCAAGAATTTATAAAAAGAACTGACTGTTAAACTTATCATTTCAATAAAAAGAAGTGACTGTTAAACTTATCTTTTATTCCAGACTCACTAGGAATCAAAGAAATCCAAATTGAAACAATATAATTCCATTTTCAGTTCACCAGATTAACACATAATTAAAAATAGGGGGAAAAACCTTTTTTGATGAAAGGAAGGCAGAATAGTTATTCTCCTTCATATTGAGCTAGTAAAAATAAGAATTGGCCATTTTTCTGAAAGGCCAATAATACTAGTATTTTAATAATATTTATCAATACCCCTAGAAATACATACACTTTTGATCTAGAACCTACCCAATGGAAATAATCAGAGGTATTATGTCATTGAAATATTTAAAGTAATCTAATTGTTTTATAATCAGGGTTTGGCTAAAGATAGAATTTTATAGTGGAGTACTATACAGTCATTAAAACAATGCAATATTTAATAGATTGAAGCATGTATATGTTTTTAGAAAAAGCATATGACCTCATATACAAGTAAATAGAAATAGGCATGCATTGTAAACACTGGAAATGGATAGTCCGTATATTATATATATATATTTTTATTTTCTAAATTTTTAATAGTGAACACAGATTTTTTTTTTTTTTTTGTTAGGAAAGAAAGCACTAGCAAGATACATGATAGAAGAAAGAAGGAAAGTTGACATAGAGTACTCCCTGTGTCAAGCTTTATAAATTTACCTAAATTAACCCTTTGGAGGCCCCACCTCTTGTCCTCCCTCCATTCCATTCTCACATGGCCACTGAGATGATGCGTCTAATAGCAAAGGTTTGGAGAGAAACACGACAAACCATAGATAGTGATTACTCTTGAAATTTAGATTAAGACAATGGATGTAAGGGGAGATTTTCATTTAATATTTCAGCATGGTTTGAATATTTTAAGTATGTATATCTTTTGAAGTATGTGGAAAAGCCTATGCAGTCATGTCATTTCCCCTCTGAGCCCTTCAGTGGTTCCCCCCACCCCCACCTCCCTCTGTCCCTCCTTATGCTTTCCTCTCTCTCTCTACTCTCTTTGGGGAAGCACTCTGCTCACCACCAGGATTTGTACGTGCATTGGCTCCTTCTACTTGACCAGCCTAGCTGTGGCCATTCAGCCTTCATGTTTTAAATACCACATCCTCTGGGAAGTCTTTCTTGATCCTCTTTTGGTTTCCCTGCCCATGACACTTCTTCCGTCATAGCCTTTATCACACTTTGCTCTAATTTTATGCTACATTGGCGCCCTTCTCAGATTTGTAATGGCATAAGAACACAGGCCCTAGCACCTGGGATGTGACTTGAGGAATGTAATGAGTACTTGAAGAGTAATTGCTGAATAATCACTCTGTTTTATAGTTGTGGAAACCAAGCCTTCCAGAGGTGTTAAATAACTTGGACAGACACCCTTAGCTAGTTAGGTCAGGGCCAGCTGGCCTACCCTTATCTTTTGCACCTCCAGAGTTCACATTCTTACTACTGTTAATGCTCACCAGAGCATAGGCAGATCCACTCCCAAACATGCCTCAGAATCTCTGCTTCTGTGTCTTTCCTACCTTGACTCTTGTGTCTCTGATTTCTTCAGTGTGGTGCAGGTTCTGCTTGCGGCTGGTGCTGACCCAAACCTTGGGGATGATTTCAGCAGTGTTTATAAGACTGCCAAGGAGCAGGGAATTCACTCTTTGGAAGGTAAGTGTGGGCTCCCTGCCTTTTTAAGACCTCTTCCCTTAGCCTTTGGATGGCCTTGCTCTGGGCTGACTCTACCAGCAACTCAGTGAAAGCCTGCATGTCTGAGAACTTGTGGATAAAATAAAAGGCTTGAAACATTGTCCCTCTGGCTCTATAATGTCTGTCCTTTCAGAATTCTTGTTTGGCAGGGGTAGGGGAGAAATAAAGGCCTAACATGACCTGGGAGCTAGGGGGATACTTACAACTGGCGTTCTCCCAAAAGTGTTCTAGTCTGTGGAGCCTGGGCTGAGTGGATAATGGAGAATTCCTTCAAATATATAAGGTAAATGCATGGAATGTGGATTTGTTCTTCCTTCTACTTCTTGCAGACTTACCCTGCTCCAGAACTAAAAAGCAACTTCAGTGACTTTCTCAGTCTCAGACATCTCTCAGCACCATGCTGAAGACTGCTGTTTCGCTTATCCTAGATGTAAAATACAACCCTACCTCTGCAACTGGCCCCTCAACTTACTACTCCAGCCCAGGACAGTGTATAGAACTTCTTTGTGCCTTGAAGTCAATGCTTATAAAATGGAGTGATTTTCAGTGTCCCCCGGCTGTTGTGTGGTGGTGGTTTGGACTTGTGCAGAAAGAAGAGGAACCATACCCTTGACCAAGGCTTGGTCCTGTGTATGTTGAAGGGAGCCTGGGCAAGTCTGTCTATGTTGCCTCTGGTGGGTCATACAAGTGGGGTGAAGAAGTCAGGTTGCTTTGGCTGCAGTTGGAAATAAGGATTTTACATTGGAGCTTATTCTTATTTAGACTAGGCCCACTGACTGCCTACCCTTCTGGATCACTTGCACAGGTGGAGATTCCCCTAGTTTCTAGAATCAGAGTGGCTGAGCACTGGCTGCTTAGGGTTGATAGTGCTGCCAGGAGGACAGACATTTTACTGACTCCTTGAAGGTCAGAACATTGTCTGCAGGAGGTTGAGCCAAGAGGAACAGTGCAATCAGCCCTAGAGCCATCACTGAGGCTGGCAGACTGACATACGTGTGGTAGCTGGAGCAGCGGTGTCATTGCTACCTCAGCAAGGTCTCTTACACCAGCAGTGGGAGAGCCGAGTGAGAAGTATCAGATCACTGTTGCCTGGTGACGTACATCACCCCCACCCCCACCCCGGTCAAGCTCTGTTGCTGGGGCTAGATCCTCCACAAAGCCTTCCTTACCCTTGGCAACAATTATAGCCTGCCCTCAGCTGCTCTTTTGAATGTTCTCTAAATCTTGGCTTTTTCTCTTTGTTTGAACTCTCATCTGCCCATGTGTCTCTTTTCTTCTCCTCAGCGGACAGTTCCACGTGCAGGCCATGACCTGTGCTCCTTGGATCCCTCACTAAACTGGAGGGATTATGTTCACTTTATAGTTTCAAACAGGAGAATTTTATGAGAACCAAACTTGCCCTGTATTTGCAGCCTGCTATGTAGGGTCTCAACTTACAGGCTGTCCTCTCCTCAAACACAGCAGTGCCAGCCTCAGCTCTCTCTTCCATTGGGTGTTTTCACCAAAAAAGCAAGCAGGAGCCTTGACTAAGAAAGCAGGGCCAACCAGAAGGGAGGGGATTATTTGAATATCTTCTTTTCTGCTCTATGGTTCCCAGCAGTGCTCAGTAAGTATTTTTGATTTCACAGAATTACAGAACTGTGAAACTTAGTTGTCATACCAGTCCTCATTCCCCGCATTCAAAGTTTATATTTTTGTGTTTTAAACTTTCTCTTCAGACTGAAGAAGACATATTCAACATTCCAGATCACTTGTCAGTCAACTATTTTTTGCAGACCCAGATAGTAAGCATTTTTAGCTTTGTGGGTCATTCTCATTTGTGAGGTACAGGCATACCTCACTTTATTGCACTTAGCTTTATTGGGCTTCACAAGCACTGCCATTTTTATGAATTGAAGCTTTGTGGCCACCCTCATTAAACAAGTCAGTCAACACTTTTTCCAAGAGCACATGCTTATGTCATGTTTGTGCATCACATTTTGGTAACTCTTGCAGTACATCAAATATATTATTATATCTGCTGCCATGATCTGTGCTCAGTGACCTTTGATATTGCTATTACAATGCCACCAGCAAAACAATGCAACTTGTTGACGGTTTGGTTGATGGTTAGTATTTTTTAGTGCTAGTTTTTAAGATATGTACTTTTTTTTTTAAGATTTATTTATTCATACAAAACTGGGGTACAGGCCAGAGGCTCAGGAGCGGCGAGAGGCTTCACCAGAGACAGAGTGGGGAGCAGAACAGGCAGATCTACGAAGTACACTGCTGAGGGGAGCAGCGGGCGGGCCAGGAGAGGTCTGCCACACCATGTGGTCACCTCCGGGGCAGGCAGGAATCGAACTCATGCGGAAGTGGCTTTAGCTTCTCAGTGCTGTGCTTTAACCCGCTGTGCCACCAGGGAGGGCCAAGATATGTACATTTTTTAAGACCTAATATTATTGCACACTTTATAGACTGTGGTATAGTAAACATAGTTTATATATGTGTTGGGAAACAAAAAACTTTCTTGTGACTTACTTAAATGCAATACTCACTTTATTGTTGTGTTCTGGAACCACTGTATCTGTGAGATACACCTGTCCTTCGTTGGGCCATTGTAGCACAGAAGCAATCATAGACACTATATGTAAACGTATATGGATCTGTGCCTATAAAAATAGGCAGTAGGCTGAATTTGACATCTGGACTGTAATTTACCAATCCTTTTCTTTCCTTCCCTCAGTCTCTTTCTGTCTCTCCTTCCTTTCTCACTCCCCTTTTCTTCTTTTCATTTCTTTCCTTTTTTAAAATTTTTGTCAACCTCTGATTTGTTTTAACTGTTAGCCAGCTTACATACTTTATAGGTAGGTAGCTAAGTAGATACAGACAGCAAATATATTGAGAAAGTTTGTTATAAAACTGAGACAGACTGTTCCGTAAAACTTAAATTGTTTACTATCTGACTTTGCATGAAAAGTTACTCATGAAATAAAAGATAAAAGTATTAAGCATCTCTTCTTATGTTTTGTTGCCTGCAAATATTGTGAGAAGCCTTCCTATGGATTCATTTATTCAGAAATTTTATTGATCACCTTTCTGTCTAGCAGGCAATGTTTTAGGCTCTGGTGAGTTAGACAGACTCAGTACCTACCATCATATACTTTACATGTCAGCCTTTGACTAAAATGTCTATATAGACTCTAGTAAGTACAGAGCCCTGGAGCATGTGATCAGTATCTTTTGAAGCATTATTTGACATTTACAACTGTAAATCCACCGAATTTCATTCTTTTATTTTTTAAACTTCATTCTTTTCTGTCTTGTCCACAGAATTTTAAGAAGTTTCTTAAATTTCTTGCTACAATAAAATTGTGTTTAGTATTTCTCTTACTTTTTTGTGCAGAACTACTTCCCAAAAGAATTCACCAGGCTATTCTGGTGATCTTGTCTTATTCCTAAGAAACCCATACTGGCTAGTAATTGCCTACATGTTTAAGAATAATTAAAAAAAATACATCCTTTTGGAGGTTTATAGGTGTTTTAGTGGTATGCTTAATGTGGTAACATATCTATGAAGGCGTGAACTTACTCCTCTAAGTCATATTCAGTGTCGTAAACCAGTATATATTAAAAAATCATATATTCTAGAATTTTGTCATGAATTATTGATAAGCTCACTGTTCTGCAGCTTTCAAGATGTACGTTTTGCTCCCCTTTTTGTTTCTTAGTACCAACCATCTTTGCCTGCCACCATGTCCTGGCAGCTCATTCTACTTCCCTGGTGTATCAGATTAGAAATCTTCTGCCCTCAGCTTTGTGTGTTCTGTCACTGACTCTGGACTTAAGAGAGTGACAATCCCTTAGAGTTAGCTAATGGCTCCCTTAGCTTAGGGCTTTCCTCTCCTTTCCAGGCCTAAGCCTTAGCTCCTCCTTAACCATAGTTATATGTGTGTGTGTGTGTGTGTGTGTGTAATTATTTTATTTATTTATACATATAAGAGATAGGGTATAGGCCAGAGGTATAGGGGATAGGGGAAAGAGAATTCACCAGAGACAGAGTGGGGAGCACAACAGGCAGATCGACAAAGTACACTGCTGAGGGGAGAAGTGGGTGAGACAGGAGAGGGCTGCTGTGCCATGTGAGTCATCTCCCTGGCCAGGGATTGAACTTGTGCTGCAGTGGCTATGGATAGCTTTATAGTGCTGAGTGAGCCACCAGGGAGACCCTCCTTAACCCAACTTTTCTTTTATTCTCCATTTCTTTTTTTGCATTCATCCATTATTTATTGATTGCCTAGCCTGTGCAAGGCACTGTACCCAGTTATTGGTTATTCTCAAGGAGAATCCAGCTCTACAGATCTTTTTCTTTGGGTCAGACTAACTTTTTCACAGGAAGTTACATGTGTGTGGAGAAGAGGCCCGAGCCCCTTGTTAGAATTTTCCCCTTTTCCAGGAAAATTCGTAGGAAAGTCATAAGCTCAGGAAAGTTGGACAACCTTTACTGTTGGAGCAGAGATGGTGCCAAAGTCCATCAAGTTCCCTGACTGTCTAATAAATTTTCTGTGGGCCTCAGTCTGTGCTCAGTACAGAAGTGAGGTGGTGAGTTACAGTTTATGACCTTGGCGAGACCTCCCTGAACCCTAGTAATAAATATATCCTTTGTCTACCTTATCAGTATTATTGTGAAGATCAAGAGATAAAATATGTCATGTGTGAATTGTCAAGTGTTCTACAGTTGTAATTGCTTATTAGTTCCATTTATTTATAGTTCAGCATGCGTTTACTGAGTGTCTGGCTTTCTGCCAGCTTTTGAGAATATGAAAATGAATATACATGGCCAAGCCCCTCAACAAGTGCTCCCAGTCAAGTAAAAAGATCTATGAACAAGGTGCCACAGTGCACAGGGATAAATGCAATGCAGATATGCAGAGGAGAGAGGCAGCACTGATATGTAATAGTGATGCTTACTGCCTGAGGGCTGGCTGGTGTTGGAGAACTGTCACAGGCTAAGGGATTTAGACTCGGACCTTAAGACGGGTCTGAGTTGCCCCACAGGTTTATAAGGATGGCCCTTCCAGCAGAGGAGCAACACAGAGAGAGACAGGGGATGAGCAGGCAACAGCAGGTCAAATCATCTGCCAAAGTTTTGAGGTGAGTAACAAGAAGTAAGAGAAGAAGGGGGAGAAGGGTTCCATTGGGAAGGACCTTGTAGCGCAGCTCTAAGTGCTCATAGCAGTTTCTCAGGGCAATTAAGCAGGGAAGTGTTCAGTTTCATTTTCATTTTATTATTTTTTTGTTGTGTATTCCCTGTAAAATTCCAGCACCAATTCACCAGAGAACCATCACCATAGTATATTTGCATTTTAGATGAACCATTGTGATGGAATGAGGAATTCATTGGAAGGGATTAGCCTTTGGAAGATGAGCTGGATGAGAGAAATGAAAAATATAAAATGTTAGAAAAATATTCAGAGAAGGTTGAATACTTGGTGGAATGTAGGACTTGATAGAAAAGGAAGTGCCAAGTGTCCTTGAACTCAGTTGTATGTGTGGGTCTGGAGTTCAGGAGAGAATGCTGGCAGGAAGTGGGGCTTTAGGAGTTACCAGGATTTGTTTGGCAGCTCAAACAGTAGATTTGCTGGCCTAAGGAATTAAAGTTGGCACAATGGATGTGCCTTCCCAAGAAAAGGAATTAAAGTGAGAGGGCATGAAGACAGATTCCTCATCAGGGTACCAGCATTTAAACTCTAAAGAGAAAGAGGATCCTGGCAAGGTGCCCAAAAGTATTGGTTATTTCTGAGAGGCTCTGTATCAGTTCTAACTACTCAGAAGGACACAGCTGAGAGAGGAAAGAAATTTCTGGGTCCTCCTTTTTCATCAGTTGCTGAAAGGTGAAATTTAAGTCTTTTTCATCAGTTACCCATTCCTAGTGACACCCTTCTGTTTTAAGGAGCATTGTGGCCATTGCTTCTTAACAAGAAGCCTGCTCAGTCAGTACATTATGGGGTCTTCTACCCTTTCCAGGTTGGTGTATTCTGGACACAGCTGGCCTGTGGTGCAGGTGTCACACATGCATGGTGTTGAAACCTTGTTGGCCTGACTGTTCTGTCCATTCTCGGCAGCTCTGAGAGTGGTATCTCCAGTTGCACAGTAGTGTTCAAGAGAAAAGTCAGCCTTCAGTGCCAGTAAGTCATGGTTTGTCTTGCTAGCTGTGTGATCTTAAACCTTTTAATACTTAAAATCTTTGAGTGTCAGTTGCTCATCTATAACATGGGAATAATTAGATAATCTAGTCATATAATGTATGTAAGCACAGTCACTAACATCTGATGAAGAATTTCTTTATGGAGATGGATTTTGACCCAGTGTAAAGTAGTAAACGTGTTTTGGTATACTGAGCAAGTCACCACTCCAGGGCAGTGGCAGCGTTGGATGTCTGCCCTTCAAGGTTGATTCTGCAAAGGGTCAGTGGCTCCAAGAGCTCTATCAGCTATGTGATTTCCAAGATTCTAAAAACTCTAGGCTCACCATGAAAGCAAGGAGTGAACTTAGGAGAAATGGGGGTCAAGCTGGGCTTTGGCATAAAGAGAAGAGGAAAATATTCTAAGAATGGGACTTAGCTTGAGCAAAGGCACATAGAGGAGAGATGTAGCGGGTAACAGGTATATCATGGTCACTTCTCTACCAGCTCATTCCCTGATTTGGCTACATTCCATGCCATGCCTTGAGCCCCACCCGTGCTTGCTGCAGGAGCTTTCCACTTGTGGCTGGCTGATGGGTGATGGTCCCCAATCCTCAAGTGGAGGAGGCAGTAAATTAGTGGTAACGGTAAACAAGTTCGCCCAGCCGTGGATGCCGCTGGCTGCTTGTAAGTAACTGTTATAAACCTTGGGTGTCTGGGACTGTCAGAATTGCAAGCGAGCATTCTGAACGCCTCTCATATGTACAATTAAAACAATAAAACACGGCAGAAACGTGGCCAGAGCAGACTTTAAATCAGCTTCTCTTCCCAGCTCCAAGTGGCAGCTGAATAAAGATAAGTTGTGCAGAAGCTGGGTTGGCATAGGGCCCTCGTGGGGATAGAGAGCCTGACTTGCCATGCTGAACCTGCCAGCTCCAGAGGCTGCAGGTCCTGGCCTGCTCCAGCTGACCTCCCCATCTCTGTGTCTTCAGATGGGGGACAGGACGGTGAAAGCTGGAGCATCACAAATCAGTGGACAAGTGCCCTGGAGTTCAGGAGATGGCTAGGAGTCCCCACTGGCGGTAATGGAACTGCTCTCTATATTTTTTCCCCTCCCCAGGACATGTTAAGGAGTAGTCTTATCCTAGTTTATCTGTGACCCACCCAACAACCAGTGCGTGCCTAGCCCTACCCAAGAACAGCAAAGATAACATGTGCTCTAGGAGAGCACAGACTTAACCTGAGAATAAGATTCACCAGAATATAAGAATCAACTGGAGAGCTTATTAAAACAGATTCTCATGCTCCTCCCCCCCCCCCGCTCCCCCTCCCACCAAAAATTCTGAATCACTGTATCTGGGATAGGACCTGAGATTTTCCATTTCTAATAGGTCCTCACTCTTTGAGTAGCATGATCTAGGCTAGAGGCATAAGTTGTGTTTGCCCTGCTTTAAAAAACTTGACCTTTTCCTTTCTGAAAGGGATGTTATTTTGCCACTTTAAACTTCACTCCTTGAAAGTCTATGTGCGTAAGCCATGGTACTATGAGAATATAGAATCCTTAATGATTAGGGCCTCAGCTCAGAGGTTCTGCCTCCCTATTAATAAACTAAAGGTTATTGGGAGAGTTATAGGTAGTATATTTTTTCCTAGCTAAAACCTAGAACATAGAAGTTATCCTATTAATGTAAATTTCTGGTTTTACATCATCATCATCCTCATCACACTATTATAGATTTTCATTCTGAGTCTTTGACAGTCTTCCAAATGCTGTTCAGTAATAGCAAACTGATATCCACAAAGAGCCAAAAATTATTTAGAGTCTGAGGAATGTGTTGGCCTTCACCTAACTGGGTAACCTCAGGTAATTTTCTTTATCTCATTGAGGCTGCAGTTTTTATTTTTTTTCCCAACTATAGGAAATAATATTTCCTTTATCAGGGCCTATGATAAAGATCAAATTGAAGTAATAAAGTTGAAGAAAATGCAAATACAAGGTGCTAGGAACAACAGTAATTAATAAAGACTGAAGACATGCCAGGTTAGTATTTGATGACGGCCCTGTCAGAGGTTCTGATGACAAAGGTGATCAAAGTTCAGAGAAGCAGCTCTCTGACTGAAGCAGTCAAGGAAATAAATGGTATTTGAACCTCAAAATACACGTAGGCTTTATAGAGAGCCAGTAGAGATGGGTGTGCTTGGGTGTGAGCAGAGAAATGGATGTGCTAGGTCCAAAACACTTGGAGGTGGGAAAGAAAATACATATTTCAGTCTGACAAGTGAACTTGTTAGGATGAAGCATTCACACAAGAAATTCATTTCAAAGAGTAACGAGCAACTAAGATGTAGCATTAGTAGATGGTGCCTGGATCAAGACACTTCAACTTTATCTTTTAGACAGGGAAATCTTGCAGGTCCTAGTGCAGAAGGCACTGTGGGAACTGGTTCTCTTCCCGATGAAGACGCCTAGGTGATCCTAGGTGATCGTGAGAATAATGACAAGCTGCAGCAGGTAACATATTGGTACCGTGTGTTCATGACAACTCCATGCTGTAGGCTCTGAAGGAAACTGAGGCAGAGAAATGATGCCAAATGCCAACAGATGCATCGCCTACTTTCGAAGAGGACCCAACAGCCATGTCAGCCTGTGTGTACCCAAAACTTAGCTCAGAACCTCTGGTTTGTCCTTGAAAGACTGGGGACTCTGCGAAAACTGGGGACTCTGCCACACCAAGAGCTATTTGGGAAAGTTACTAATTTTTAACAGCATCCCTGTCTCTTCCTCACCATTGTCAGAGCTTTGTAAAATCTCCAGGGTCAGTGGTTCTACATATCATTTCTCAGCAGTGCCAGCTACTCTAGTCATCAAGATGGACAATGTACTGTCAGTTCATCAGGCCTTTTAGTCAACTTCAAGATTAAATGTATCAGGCAGTTAGGTTAATTGCTTCTATCCTCTTAAGCCTCCAAACTTCTCTCTCTATACATATGTTTGAGTAGGAGAAGGATACAGACTAGTTGACATGTTTTATTAAAAAGAATAAATTCGATGCATTTATAAAAATAAGGAAAAGTAGGATGGGATGGCAAAGAACTAGTCTTGTGATTTTTAACTGATTTACATATTTTGTGTATAAATATTTTTTCATCAAAAGTTCCAAGTCAGGGATGTGTCCCACACACCACACAAAATATATTAGAGACATTTATATGGATAGCAGGAAGGGAGACAGAGGGCTGAAATTTTCCAGGCACCCAGTGATTGATGGGGGCTGAGGCTCCCCCTGACGCTTTATTGAGTTTCCGATGATTATCTCTCGCTGAGACATTTTTTACAGATGACGGTCGAGCTGTCACAATGGACCATGGGGGAAAAAAAACCAACAATAATAACACTTTAATCTTTTTACTGCACTGCTCCCTAGTATCTCAGATTCATCTTCCCTGACGCACGCAGTTCATTATTCTGCCCCTCCCTGGATGGGAAATAAAGGAAAATAAATATATATGTAGACACACTTACCCACATACATACACACACACAGAGTGTATGAAAGAGACCACCTCAGAACCAGAGCGGGGCAGAATTTATTGTTCTTTTTGCAAGTGTTGAGGTTTATTAGTAGCGATACTGGGTTGGCTTGGAATTGGCTATTAATTACAGCATTTTGTATTTGTTTTTTATTGCGAGTTTTTAACATCTTGAAGAAAAGGCAGAGGAGAGCAAGCAGGTAGAGAGATGGGGCACACAGAGGGACCAAGTTTGGCCAGCAAGATAGCAGCGTGGCTGAGAGGCAAGGAAGGTGGCCCCTTCCTCTTGTTCCTCTAGGATCCAACCTGCCAGAGGATCCTAGTTCTTAAAGAATACTGCTATGGCTGGGATGGGAGGAGCAGAGGAAAAGGGGTGGGCCTGGGAGAGCAGCATAATATCCAGGCTAAATCAAACAGAATTTAAATACCTGTGAGCATGTTACTGCTCTGAGAGTTAGAATAGGCAGGAAGTACAGAAAATGCAAGTGGAGTATTGATGGGTCTGTGGGTTATGGTAACAGATTCTTAAGTTTACCCTGCTCTTTGAACTTGATGGTGTGAAGGTGAGACATGGACTCTGGCAGGCTCCAATGAGTGTGTACTCAAAGGAGGAGTTCTGAGTCAGAGAGGATGCTACACTGACTGCATAGGGCTACAGGCAGGGATGACAACCTGTCTTCTTAAAAGTTTCAGGCCAATTTTCCTGCTTTCCCCCTTCCCTTTCATGATGCTAAGAAAAGTTGATTTGGGGGTTCCTATAGGAAGGCTTTCCATGATATGTCTCTCATGAAGTAGAAGTTGACCCTTACCCCTCTAAAACTCCTAGTGTGTAAGTTCCCATGTTATGGTATTATAAGGTAGTCATGAGGGACCAGGGTCCTGTTCTTAGGGAGGAACCTTCCAGTTCATGATCAGAGTTCATGGTATCTGTGAGAACCATTTTCAAGCAGGGACCTCCAGCCATCAGCCAGCCCAGAGGATCACAAGTACCTACTTTTTTTTTTTAAAAGATTTATTTATTTATGCATACAAGAACTGGGGTACAGGTCAGAGGTGGGAGGGGTGTGTGAGAGCATTCACCAGAGACAGGATGGGGAGCAGAACAGGCAGATATACTGAAATACACTGCTGAGGAGAGCAGTGGGCGGGTCAGGAGAGGTCTGCCACACCATGTGGATCACCTCCTTGGCCAGGAATCGAACTCGTGTTGGAGTGGCTGCAGATCACTTCATAGTGCTGTGCTTTAACCCATTGCACCACCAGGGAGGGCCCACAAGTACCTACTTTTTTTTTTTTTTTTTAAGATTTATTTATTTGTGCATACAAAACTGGGGTACAGGCCAGAGGCTCAGGGGCGGTGAGAGGCTTCACCAGAGACAGAGTGGGGAACAGAACAGGCAGATCTACAAAGTACACTGCTGAGGGGAGCAGCGGGCGGGTCAGGAGAGGTCTGCCGGGCCATGTGGTCACCTCTGGGGCAGGCAGGAATCGAACTCATGCGGAAGTAGCTTTAGATTCTCAGTGCTGTGCTTTAACCCGCTGCGCCACCAGGGAAAGCCACAAGTACCTACTTTTTATGAAGCATAGAGGGACATAAACACAGTGGCTGTTCTCAGGAACTGTCTTCTGCTTGGGGAGACAAACTTAATATCCATTCACTAAAGAAATATTAACCGAACATCTGCTATGTTCAAGAGATGCACATGAAGCCATCTGAGAGCATAAGAGACTGAAGAAAATATTAACTCAGAGAGGGAGATCAGTGAAAAGCAGGCTGCTTGAGTATTAAGGATGGGTAAAATGTAGAAAAATAAAAGGAAGACGTGGTAAAATTGTTTTAATAGTAAAGCCATATAAGGAAAAGAGCACACAAGCCTTGGAGGTAAAACCAGCTTGGTCATGGACTATGGATATGACCTGAAATAAGTTACATAACCTCTCTGTATCCCAGCTTCTTAAGACTGATAATAACAATGATGATGACAATGATGTTGATAATGATAATAATAACCTAGTGTGGTTCTTATGAAGAAAGGAGTTAGAAAGTTCCCATCACAGGATAAGTACTCAATAAATAGAGGCCACTATTTTCATATTACTTAAAGAGTGATAATATTTAGTTATCTTGAAAATTGGAGAAAGAGTCCTGCAACATTAAGCTCCAGGACTCATCTGTGACTTTCTACTGGGTATGAAATAAATACCCTTCATTGAACCTACATGCTCTAAGTGTTTATGGTAGAAGTGATCCTGGCCAGAGGTAGAGTGGCATCAGGGAGAGGAAAGGGCACAGTAGGAAATTTATTGCAGTTTATTGAGTATTAGATGCTGGACAATTAGTACAGCTCCTTACATACATTTTTTAATACATATTTTTCATTGGCATTTAATTCACATTCTTTACATTCTTTAATGTATGAGTTAATACCTTATAGTCCTAAGGACTGTGCAATCATCACCACAATTATAGATTGTTTTCCTCACCCCAGAAAGAAACTCCGTGACCAATCATTTTCCATTTCCCTTCAACTCCTCCTATCTAGCCTTAGATTACCACTGATCAATTTCCTATCTCCACAAATATTCTTACTTTGCACATTTTCATATAATATATGGTCTTTAGTGTGTGGCTTCTTAAACTTAGCATAATGTTTCTCTATAGTAAAGCAGGTATCTGTACTTCATTCCTGTTGTATGACTGACTAATACTACATTAATGGATATACCACATTTTATTTATCCATTCATCAATTGAGGGACATTAGGGTTGTTTCTGCTCTTGATTATTATAAATAATGCTACTGTGGATATTTGTATACAAATTTTTGTGTGGACATATAATGTTTTCCATCTTTTTAGGTTTAAACCTGGGAATAAAATTGCAGGGTCAGTGGTAACTCTGTGCTAGGCCTTTTGAAGAACTGTCAGCCTGTTTTCCAAAGAGGCTGCACAGTTTTATCCAGTTTCTGCACATCCTTACTAGCTTGTTATTGCCTGTCTTTTTTATATTAGCTGTCCTAGTGGATGTAGAATCTCATTATGGTTTTGATTTGCATTTCCCTGATGCTAATGACGTTAAGCATCTTTTCAAGTGCTTTTTGGCCATTTGTATATCTTTGAAGAAATAACTCCTTAGATTATCCATTTTTTTTTACTGGGTTTGCATTGAATCTTGTGAGGTAGCTGATATTACTTATTTTGCATGTGGAGAAACATTCTCAGGGATGTTAAGTATTTTGGTCACCTCAAAAGCTGGTGAGCCAGTCTTGAAGGATTTACCTCCTCCAAATGTGGCTTTTCTCCCCTTCCTTAGTGAGTGTGCGGTACCTGGTATTGTTTCCCCATCCCTGCTTTCTACCTTTTGCCACTTTTTGGATAAAGAAGCCCATAAGACCTAATGAATTGGGGCTTTAGCAGGATCCATTGGGACACTCTGATACTGGATGATGTGGAGAAGGTGCTCACTGCTAAAAGCATGAAATGGCCTTAGCTGAACTGGACAGGGACCACACTCTACTACTAACTGATTGTGGCATTCTTTGGAAGTTCATTTTCAACTATAAAATGGAGATAGTAATTTTTTTTTAAAAGATTTATTTATTTGTGCATACAAAACTAGGGTACAGGCCAGAGGCTCAGGGGTGGTGAGAGGCTTCACCAGAGACAGAGTGGGGAGCAGAACAGGCAGATCGAAGAAGTACACTGCTGAGGGGAGCAGCGGGCGGGTCAGGAGAGGTCTGCCACACCATGTGGTCACCTCTGGGGCAGGCAGGAATCGAACTCATGCAGAAGTGGCTTTTAGCTTCTTTTATTTTATTTATTTATTTATTTATTTATTTTATTTATCCATTCATCAATTGAGGGACATTAGGGTTGTTTCTGCTCTTGATTATTATAAATAATGCTACTGTGGATATTTGTATACAAATTTTTGTGTGGACATATAATGTGCTTTAACCCCCTGCGCCACCAGGGAGGGCCTGGAGATAGTAATCTGAAACCTCACAGGGTTATTCTGAAGTGAAAATGCTATGTAAATATTAATAGATTGCAAGGCACTACTCAATTCCAATGAATGTTCTATGGAATACCAATACTGATTAAGAAGAGTTAGGTGACAAGAAGCTGACAAAAAAGAACCTGCTGTCAACCAGAGTGAACAAGTGGTTCTTATTCACAACTACATTCTCATGCCCACAGTACCTTTCTAAGAGGGAAAGTATATCCAGGAGTCCCCAAATGGAATCTCTGTTCACAGAGAGAATACACACTTGAAAGTACAAGACCATATAGTCAGGATAATGGCTGACATTATTGAGAGGTACTGAATGCCAGGCACTGCTCCAAGCCCCTTTACTCATTGTTTCTCACTTCATCCTGGCAATAGCTCACGAGAGGGCATCTCCATTTACAAATAAAGAAATGTGTCACAGATGACACTGTAAATTCAGAACTGGGATCCAAACACAAGTGGCCTGGCTCTAGAAATCACTTGTGGTGCTCTACTGCCTCCACTAAAATTTGATGCCTGACATTGTTATCATTCTCCCCAAACCACTGTACTATTAGAACCTTATTCATGCGTGTTTTTATTTGCTGACTCAGTCAGTATTTGTCAGGCATATTAATGGCCAGGAATTGGGATACAATGTGAAGAAGATGGTCACACTTCCTTCCTCATTGAGCTTTTGGCCCTATGATGATAGTCGAGTAAAAAGATAATGACAGTAGAATGTAGTGAATATTCAACCAGGGAGATGCCTAAAGTACTGGAGAGCCCTTGGGAGCTGAAACTACCCCAAACTTAGGAAGTATCACTGGAGGAAGTAACTTCTAATTAGAGGCCTAAAATTAAATCAGCCAATTGAAGATGTGGGACCCAGGAAGAAAATGTTTCAGATAGTGGAACAGTATTTGCTAAAGATCACAGATGAAGCAGAGCATTAGGAAGGGGGTAGTAAGAGATAAGACCTCAGAAGTGAGCAGGGACCCTCCTCCTGAGCCTTCTTTATTAGCTGCCACTGCTGGCATTTGCCCCTGAACTGGATAGCCCCAATGTATTCAAGTCCGTCTGCTTTTTTTGTTTTTCTTTAAAGATTTATTTATTTATGCATGCAAGAACTGGGGTGTGGGTTAGCGATACAGGACCTGAGAGGAATCGCCACAGAGTAGGGAGCAGAACAGGCAGACTGACAAAGTACACTGCTGAGGGAAACAGCAGGCAAGACATGAGAAGTCTGCTGTGCAATGTGGGTCGCTCCCTGGCTAGGGATCGAACTCATGCAGTGGCTGCCAGTAGCTTGATGGTAATGACTTTAAACCCTGTGCCACCAGGGAGGTCTCAAGTCCATTTGATTGTAAAATAATATTATAATTTGTTCAGTGATCTGATTTTTGCATTAGACTGCCAACTTCCTTTTGTTTTTATTATTTTATATATTTTTTTACATCATTCTTCATTTTAATACAATGTATTCTTTATTATCTTGGGTGTAGTCCCCATGAAATTCCCACCATCAATTCATCTGTGCACCATAACCATAATCCTTTTATACTATGAAAGGACCACCCCTATTTTGATCCTACTCCTTCCCCCTGCAAGCTTCCCACAGAGTGTCTGATTTATAGTTGCTTGTTGATTTTGATGTTTAATTTATTATAATTACTTTTTTCCCCCTACCCCTTATTTGGATCCCCTACAATTCCTCCTGTAAATGAAACCATCCAATACTTTTTCTTTCTGGCTTGTTACTGAGCTTGATCACTTCGAGCTCCATCCATCTTGCTGCGAATGTCATGAGTTTATGTTTTTTGATTGCTGAGTAGTATTTCATTGTGTATATGGATGATGTAGTCATCCATTTTTGGGCATTTGGGTTGCTTCTGTAGCTTACCTATTGTGAATAGTGCTGCAGTAAACATAAGAGTGCAGGTGTCCTTTTGAATTAATGTTTTTTTGTCCTTTGGGTATACATCTAGGACTGGAATTGCTGAATCATATGGAAGCTCCATTTTTAGCAGTTTGAGGAGCCTCCACATAGCTTTCCATAGTGGTTAGACCAGTTTGCATTCCCACCAGCAGTGTAGCAGAGTTCCTTTTCTCCACATCCTCTCCAACATTTGTTGGTAGTGTTTTTAATATGTGAGATTCTCACTGGTGTGAGTTGGTATCTCATTGTGATTTTGATTTGCATTTCCCTGATCACCAGTGATGTTGAACATTTTCATATACCTGTTGGCCACTTGCATTTCCTCTTTGGAGGAGTGTCTTTTAGCTCTTTTGCCCATTTTTTGACTGGGTTGTTTACTTTGTTAGGTTTCATCAGCTCTCTGTAGATCTTTGCGATCAGTCTCTTATCATAAGTGTTGTATGCAAAAATTTTCTCCTAATCAGTGGGGTTAGACTACTCACTTCTTAAAATATTGACTGAGTCTTATATATCCAGCAGTTGCCACCATGCACTGGTGTCATTAAGTGTTGTTTGTTAAATGAATGATGTGTTTTCTTTGTAAAGTGGAATACCTTCCTGCGTTCTTGAGCCAACTATATCACTTTTCCTCAGGTTCATCATTATATCCAGTAGTTAATGCTCTATGTGGCAATTGAGTGAAGCTCTTAGGGGCTCTTAGGTGCTAAATTCTATGAATTCCTTCTTCAGCTTTTTATTATGCTATTCTTTTTCTCCCCTACCTGGCCAGCACTCAATTGTAATCAATCTGTTTAACTCAGACTGGAGAGAGTTACAAATATTTTATCAGTAGATTGAGCCTGGATGTTTTAGGTCTTTGACCACATGAAATGCTGGTCTTCTTACCTTCAAAAATACCACTGTAGTGTATTTATTCAGATTATAATTTAAAAACAGATTATAAAATTGCAGCATAGGCCCTCCCTGGTGGCACAGCGGGAAAAGCACTGCACTAAGAAGCTTAAGCTGCTTCCGCATGAGTTCGATCCCTGCCTGCCCTGGAGGTGACCACATGGCGCGGGCGCTGCTCCCCTCAGCAGTGTACTTCGTCGATCTGCCTGTTCTGCTCCCCACTCTGTCCCTGGTGAATTCTTTCACTCTCCGCATCTCTGACCTGTACCCCAGTTCCGTATGAATAAATAAAAATAAAATAAATCTTAAAAAAAAATTGCAGCATAGTAAATTCCAGTTTTGCAAGATCTGCATATGTGTGTATGTATGTCTGTGCTTGCATATGTAAATATATACCAACATGTTAAATGTAGTTTCTTAAGTTACTGAGCTACTGATCCCTTTTCTTCATTGCACTTTTGTGTAGTTTCAAAATTTTTATGGCTTTAATAGACTTAAAAAAGCTCTTTACAAAATCATATTAAATACTCATTAGATTGTAAACATCTTCAGAACACAGAGATTTGTTATTCTTCTGCTATGAACAGCCTCTGTCTCCTACCCCATTTGTCCCCTCTGTTAGCCAACCGTCTCTCATTACCTGGATTATTCCTTTCTCTCTTAAAACTTTCATCTTCTCTGATTCTCTCTTGATGCCCAAACTGAGCTAAGTCTCTGGCTTTCTATATATCTAACATGGCATTTATCTCACTACTGAAGCACGTTTATTAATCTGTTTCCTTTGTCAGATTAGGTCAGGGGCCATATTCACTGGGCTAACACTTAATAAGTGTGAATAAGCCTTTGTGAGATTAGCTGTCCCCTGTTTTACCTCCTGTTGCCCAGCATAGCTGATCCATTATAGTAAGTGTTCTTAGGCATTTAGTAAGTAAGTGGAGGAACAAGTATATTGATATGCCAACAGGAAGAAGGCAAGATTACTGGTTTGTGGCATTTGTTGCTCACAGTGGCATTTGTGTTGCTTTCCTCTATAGTCCTGGTTACCCGCGAGGATGACTTCAACAACCGGCTGAACAACCGTGCCAGCTTCAAGGGCTGCACGGCCCTGCACTACGCCGTCCTGGCTGATGACTACAGCACTGTCAAGGAGCTGCTTGATGGAGGTGCGGGTGTGGGTGAATGTGTGGGAGGGGGAATTGGCAGGGGGCCAGTAAGAGAGTACTTGGTAACCTTTCTACTCCAGAAGTGCCAGGCTTCCCCAGAGCCCTGTTACTCTTCTGGAGCTAGAAAAGGTGGAAGGAAGCACAGAGGAGACTGCTCTTTATGACGATGACAGTATACTTGTGTGATTTGCCCTTGTGTGGCAAGAATATTCTTTGCCTACATGTATCTGAGGCATCACTTCATCCTGCCTACTTGCACATACTCTGAGAGTTTGCTTGAGTGTTAGTTTTCCCAAAAGTGTCCTCTCTTCCCTCTCTGATGTCCAGAGCAAGACTAATAGAACAAGGAAGAGGTCCTTCAGGTCCCTATTAATCCAGGTCTCATAAACATCCTCCTTGGTCCCACCTAATCTAAATTAGGACCCTCCCATTACCCTGAGTATGGTACCCTTTTTTTCCCCATCATTGCACTTGCCACAATCTGAAAGTGTTCGATTTTCAGCAGTGTTCTCCCTAACATAGCTCAGAACAGTGAAGGTAGGAACTGTGGCTGGCTCATTCCCAGCACAGCTAGCATAGTACTCATCACACAGTAAGCAGTCAGTAAACCTTTGTTGAACAATTGAATACCCTCCCTTTGGAGAACATGGATTTCATTGGCCAGAAGGACAAGCTGTGCCATTCTCAGAATTGGGCTGGCTGGTCCCAAGCAAGTCTGGTACCACCAGTTACCTACTACCTTGCCAGATACTTCCCAAGCAGTCACTTTCCATGACACTTCACTGCATCCCACTCCAGCCTCTTCATGGGACAGCAAACATCTTGCCAGGATGTGTGTTTCCCAGGTCAGTTGACAAGGTCCTTCAACAAGCTGGACGGGCCCTGAGAGATTCTCTGCATCACCCTGATTGCCTCCCCTCCTTCCAGCTGAATCCTCTCCAGCAGCTGTCCATTTGGCAGTTCCTTGGATTCTATGGAGGACCAAGGGGACCCTACTTCTTTCTAGAAGTCCATTCCATTTTAGTTCTTCTCTGACTGGTTAGAATATCTTCTTTTAAATGAACTCTGATTTTCTTCTTTGTAACTTCTGCCAACCATCCTTTGCAACCCCATCATTTTTTCAACATCTAGTCTTCCAGGCTAAGGGCTAAGGCCTTAGCCCCCCCACCTTTACAGTTCACCCACCTGCCTTTTTACCCAGCATCCATTTACAACCCCTGCTCTGGTCTTCCAGCCTCAAGGGCCAAAACCATTAACCTACCAGTTCTTCAAGGAAAGTTCTTTCAGTCTTATTTGTAACTTCTAGTCCAAACCCCCCCCCCCATCACCTTCTAACCCATAAGTTTGTGTGACTGCACTAGAGGCATTTCCCAGTAACCTCCAAATTCTGCCACAGAATTCTGCCACAGATTCCTTAAGCCACAGCCACCCTGGCTTGGACCTAGGCCTGACCTGTATCTCTATCCTACAGGACACCTGGCCCAGGGCAGCCTGCGTGCCCCTTGTTCTAGGGCATGCACACCTTGTGGGGCAGGGCTGTTTGTGGCTGTGATGGCAGTGCTTGAGCTGATGAATGCTTTGGGGTGAACACTCACAGCTCTTAGCACAGTAAAGTTTCCTTAACAGGAGGCTTCTTACTTCATCCTTTGGAAAGCTCTCCATAAGACATTTGCAGCAAGAACTGAAGCATTCACCACGGGGTCTCTGCTGTATCTAAAAAATCATCAATAACTCAGCCATTATCTGGTAGTTTACATTCCCTGCTGCCCCTCAACCCCTCACAAACAGGGAAAACTCTCTAAAAAGAGACCCTCTTCCCAGCCTTCCAGATTGAACACCTTTGAAATCAAGAGGCATGGTGCTTTTATGAAACTCCCCCCATCGTTATCGCTAGGCCAGGGGGCTGGCCCTTAGAGCTGTTCCGGAGGCATGGTTCCTGCCTGTTGACATGGAACAGATGCCCTTAGCCCCCCACCTTTACAGATCACCCACCTGCCTTTTTACCCAGCATCCATTTACACCCCCTGCTCTGGTCTTCCAGCCTCAAGGGCCAAAACCATTAACCCACCATTTCTCCTTTCCTGACCTGAACAAGTGGCCGTCACTCAGGGCCCGCAGGCTGCCAACTCTGACCTCCCTCCCCCCTCGACCTCAGTTGGTTGCCTGTGTGTATGACCAGCCAACCGAGAGACAGGATCCTGCTCCCTTGTCCTTAGGGCTATTGCCAGTAACGTTTCCAAAGTCTTATGCCCTCAGCTGACCTTCTTCAGAGGATTTTAGGATTTTAGGACCTTCTTCAGTAGGAGGGTCTGTCTTTCTGACCCGCTAGTTTTCTTACATTTGCTACCAGTTTTGCTGCTGCAACTTCAAGGGAGGTGCTCTCTGTGAAATCCAAACTGGTAGACACAGGGGCCTGCCTGTGCTCACAAAGTCCACACAGAACTGTGTCCTTGAAATTGCTTAATCCACAGGGACTTGTGTCTCCAGACTTGAGAGAGTTGAGGGGACAACTGTCCTTGCTTTCTCGCCAGCAGAACCTGTGGGAGCTGGGAGGTCCCCATAGCAGCAGCATCAAAATGCCTTGACAAATTGGTGCATTTTCTGGCCTGTTAGGAAGTAGCATGAAGTAATAAAAAGCACACCTAAGGCTTCAGAGTGAGACCAACCTGAGTTTGAACTTCAGATCCCCCAACTACAAATGTATTGCCTTCAACACATTGCCTTACCTCTCTAAGCCTCTGTATTCTGTCCAGAAAATAGTACCTAGGAAGTATCACAGGGAAAATGTGAGGATTTGTGATGCTGTCCCTCAGGCTCCTGGGACTTAGTAGATGCTCTGTGATTTGTAGTTATTATTTTGACTATATAAAGAAGTCAGAGTGTCACCATGGCCACTATAATCCCAACCCTCCCCATATGAAATCTGTACTCATACATTCTTAACGCTGTTTCTACCCACAACTCCTCTACTCTGCCTAAAACCCCATGTGTCCCTTCTTCATTTAGGCCCTTCAAAATGTTCAAGGCTTCCCTCTCTGAGAAGGCTTCCCCTGGAGACCTGGTCTGCTCTGATAGCACCTCTATCTAAGCTATCTAAACTCTAACGGAGCTGGACTGGGTGCTTAGCACAGGAACATAATTTCTTCATCTTCAGCACCCTAACATTATAAACCTAACACAGGCCTGGGAGTCAGATAGACCTGGTTTTAAAATCTCAGCTCTGAGATATTACTCTGGACAAGTTGCCATCTCTGAGACCAGGGACTTCAGAGCATTCTAAGATGGATCAGGCAAACTGTCCCTGACCCTGAGAGACTCTCAGCTGCTGAAAGAGAAAGACATGAAAAAGGTAGTGACAGCGAGGTGGCTGCTCTTGCAGGAGAGTGGACAAAGGGCTCTAGCAACCAAAAGGAGGAAATACCTGCTTCTGCCTGACGAGCAGGGAGGTGGCTGGCGTCAGTTACAGAAAGAAGGGGGTGCTTAAGCATGTCAGGATGGTTAGTAGTTTACCAGATGGATTTCTGTGGAGGGGATCTGAATGAACTAGTGTCCATTTTCTACACTGGACCTCTACAGAAGTGTGGGCACACAGGCCCCCATGGTTTTCATCTCTGAAGATGCAGCTTCAGTCTCTGTTGATGGTTTATGAGGTAGGTTCTGCTTCAGCCTTGACTACCAAGAATGAGCGAAGGTTGGAAGGAGGGGAGGAGAGACAGGATGACTAGGAGGTTGCCTGGAGCTTCTGCTCTCAAGCCTGGAGGTGACTCATCCTGATAGTTCCAGGACTGCTGTGGTGCTGTCTCGGCCATTTCCTCCCAGGGATGTGATCCCTCTGCCAGATTCATCTTCCAAAATTTATCTGTAATCTTGGCAGCCACTCTCAACCAGGGTTCCTGGTTTCTAAGGCATCTGTTGTACACAGGGAATTGACTTCTCTCCCAGAGATCTAAATGGTCCAAGTTATATTCTATTCTTGGGAGAATTGAGAAAATCATTACTCAGATATTTCCCATATGAGGTAAAAGGAGAAAACCCAGCTGAGAAAGGCTGCACAGAATGAGCATGCACTCTGGGGTCCTGAGTACCTGCCTGTGGGTTCTGGGCCAGCCACCGATCATCTGGAGATTCTTTCCTCATCTGGAAATGGAAGCATTACCACCCCTTGGAGATTTGTTAGAAATAGGACATGTATCATTCTAAAGAGTAGGCTCTCTTTGTATCTATTATTATTCACTTCAGAAACACTTAGTGCTTACCTTTTTACAATAAAGGAGAAATCTTCCAATCCTAGCTTTGTGAACTGGTTTTACAGTTGCTGTAGTCAGACTCTCTCCTAACTTTTCCCAGAACTGCCCTAATATTTCAGCTGCACTCTTATGCCACCACAGTGCCTTCACTCTTGCAGGTTTTTCTGCCCCTCATTTCCCTTTAAGACTTTGTTTTGCCAACTGGTGGAGTCGTTTTTGCCAATTGAACTCCAGTTCCTTTGCCACTTCCCTTTTCTCTGGGACCTGAGTCTAATCCCCCCGACTGACAGAGGTAGATTGAGAATGAGGACTGTCTTACTTGTCCCTCCTGCCTTTGCCACAGCACTGCGTACGTAGTTTCGTAGATGTTTAGTTGTACTGTGGATTTTCTATTTGGAGATGTTGTAGCTTTGCTTCCTGGCCCACTCACTTAAGTGTCATTGTATCTGACTTTTTTTTTTTTTTTTAATTTTTTTTTAAAGATTTATTTATTTATTTGTACAGAACTGGGGTACAGGCCAGAGATGCGGAGGGTGAGAGGATTCACCAGAGACAGAGTGGGGAGCAGAACAAGCAGATCGACGAAGTACACTGCTGAAGGGAGCAGAGGGCGGGTCAGGAAAGGTCTGCCACGCCATGTGGATCACCTCCGGGGCAGGCGGGAATCGAACTCATGCGGAAGTGGCTTAAGCTTCTTTGTGCTGTGCTTTAACCCACTGCGCCACCAGGGAGGGCCCGTATCTGACTTTTTAAAGCCTCCTCTCTCCAGCTGTCTTCCTTCTCCTTACACAGTACCACTGCTTGTCTAGCCACCAGTGCCCATCTCTCTTGTTGTGCCAGCAAGCACAGGGCAGGTTTTCTGTGGATCCGGGAAGACAGGTAAAAGAGAGTCCTGGAGCTCTTAGTGACCTTTTTACAGGCTTTAATGTTCTTTCTATACCAATTGCAGTGTGTCAGGTAAGGGGGTCGGGGGCCAGAGGGTGAGGAGGATGGCAGGCCTCCCAGCCCCCTGCGAATCTGTACATTTTCTCTTTGGGCTCTCTCTGGTGTCGTCTCATAGTCCTGTGTTCATACTGTGCATGTCCACTCCATGCTCCGGGTATCCACCATCAGGCATGTTTATTCTGGAAACACACTTCCAGGAGCCCTCTGCATTCAAGGCCCAGATGATAACCACAGAAGCTAGTGTCATAAAGCCTGACCATCATTCACTCCTACGCCTCTGAGAGACTTTGTAGAGACCTGTTAACACTTTCCTAAGAGTTTCCCTTAGCCTTTTCCCTACCTGAGCTTCTGCTAGATTTAGCAGGAGGAAATGTAGGGGAAATTGCCATGTTTAAAATATAGTCTCTCTATCATAATAAAATACATTTTCTCATTTATTACTCTTTCATATCCCTCAGTACAAGAGTTTCCTTTCCATGAACAAATCCTTTCTCCTCAGGAAATTAGGGTAGCTGATCTTTCATGGCTCTTCCTTGCCCTTCTCTCCAAGTATGGGGCTCAATTGTCAGTGCTAATTAATCATCTCCCATTAAGTCTTTCAATTCCCGCCATCCTCACCTGAGATGAAGATCCTTTCTAGCCCTGATGTCTTCCCTTTAACTGCCTGTTACTTTGTCATCAGGACTCAAAACTTAAAGAGCTCCATTTCTTGTTCCACTTCACCGTCTGTCCATCTGGTTACACTATCAGATGTTGAGGGAATTGGCCTTGCCTCAGGCTGTCCCCTGTGGAAACTTAGTTCTCTGATTCGTGCCAGGAAAGCAGAGAAGGGAATGAGCACCACGCTGAAAATCTGAAATTCTGGCCCTGCCACACACGCTGAAAATCTGAAATTCTGGCCCTTCCATGAACAAATCCTTTCTCCTCCTCAGGAAATTAGGGTAGCTGATCTTAAGGATCCCTTCCACGCCAGCATCCTCTGTAATCCCTGAGTGAGTCTTAAGAACACCTAGTTCAGACATTTCAACAAAGAATTGCTATTTGATGTAATGGAGATATATAAAAGATGTTATGGGATCACAAAGAAAAGACCATTTAAATCTCTGGGGAGGGGAGGTGAAGCATATTGTAGGAGTTTGGCATTTGCCATCTTCTTCTTACCAGGACAACTTTATTTTGTAAAGATTAAAATAAGGTATTTTTGCTGCAATTACTTGATCTAGATTTGGGGGAAATTGCCATGTTTATATTATATAGTCTCTATATAATAATAAAATGTATTTTCTCACTTATTAGTTTTTCATACCCTCAGCACAGGATTTTTCTTTCCATTTATTTATATTATTGAGGTAACATTAGTTTACAATGCGTATATGTTGTAAGAGAACATTTTCTCACCATACCTGCAACCATTCAGTAACTCTAATCTAGGTCAGGTTGATGATCCAGTTCTCCTGCACAATCACCACATCCATCTGATTAACCTTACATTTCCACTCTTATCTTCCTATATCCACTCTCCAAAGGAGTGTGAGCTTTTAAAACATTAAGTCATGTCTTTCTTCTACTTAAAATCTTTCATTGCCTTCCCACTGGAACCAAAATGAAATCCAAGCTACCTTCCAGAGCCTGCAAGACTCTACACAACTTAGACCCTGCCTGCTTCTAGAACTTTACCTCTCCCCTTTGTTCTACATTCTCCAGTAACACTGGACATCTCTTGTCCCACAGACACTAAGCTTCTTCTATCTCAGGACCTCTCAGTGATGGGAACACTCTGCCCCTTGGGATGGCTGCCTTCTCTTTTAGGTCTCAACTCAAGTGCCCCTTCTCAGTAAGACTTTCCCTAATGACTGTAGTAAAAATAGCCCCCTCCCCCCAAGTCATTTTCTGTTACCCTATTTTATCTTACCAGTACTGAACAGTCCCTAAATTGATATGCCTATTGATGTTTATCATCTGTCTCCCTCTTACTGGGATATAAGTTCAGGGATGTGATGACAGAGACATTGTCTCTTAATTTTAGTGCTATATTCGCAGCTCATAGGAAAAAAAAATTACAGTGAGCACAGAAGAATTCATGCAGAAGATTCAAGGAAACAGGGTAAAGGAGAAACAGAGCAATTGGGGAATAGGTTGCTTCAAGGCAGTGCTTTTCAAACTATCTATGAAAAACCTGTTTCTGTTCTTATTTGAATTTGCAATTTGTCCTTTGCATCTTTTGTAAAATACAATCAAAATGAATTATTAGAAAATTAAAATGAATTATTAGAAATTTTAAAAGGCATACAAAACAGGCCTGTATTTGTCATTAGGTTCAACAGATACACAATTATTGTGACAAGTCCTTATAAAAAATTTCTAGAGTCTGAACCCTTGATTACTGAGCTTATTGAGGTTTGGTCACAAAAGTTCACAGACCAGCACCAATAGAGACAGCACGTTCAGTGTCTTGTGGTACTCCCAGGCAAGGAGGAAGACAAATGAGCTGCAGATAGCCTCTGCCCCCAGGTGAATTAAAGTTCAGTTTGGTAGACAATTTGGGACTCACGGTCACACTGCATGGCAGAGAGGTCAGAACATTGCTTTAGGATGCAGGCCCTTGGGACTGTGGTTTACCCCAGCTCTGCCACCATCTTACCCTGTAGACCCTTAGAAGATCATAGTGCCCCTCTGGCATCATTTTGCCATCTGTATGATGAAGAGATTGTGTCAGATGATTACATACACTAAGTTTACTCCTATTATTTGGATTCAGAGCTGAAAGCCCTCCCTGCCAACAGTTGTCACTAGGAGAGGTGAATAGTGACTGCTAATGGACACAGGTTTCTTTTAGGGATAATGAAAATACTTTAAAATGAAATAATGGTGATGACTATATGACTCCAGGAGTATACTAAAAAATTATAAAATTGTGTAAGTGGGTGAGCTTTATGGTATATAAATTATATCCCAATAGAGTTCATTTAAAAAAAAAATTCTCCATGCCACTGAAAACCAGAAAAAAGATGGTCTTGAATGGATGACAGTTTCCAGGCCACAGAGCCAGATGACCCAGTCAATCCTATAACTCTAAAAGGAGCTACTCATTGTACATAAAAAGGTTTCCTTTCAAGGACTACTATTAAAAATTTCTCTGTGAAACTTTTGCCTATACTGATTTTTTGTACTTTTTTTTTTTTAAAGATTTATTTATTTGTGCATACAGAACTGGGGTACAGGTCAGAGATGCAGAGGGTGAGAGGATTCACCAAGAACTGAGTGGGGAGCAGAACAGGCAGATCAAAGAAGCACACTGCTGAGGGGAGCAGCGGGCGGGTCAGGAGAGGTCTGCCGCGTCATGTGGATCACCTCCGGGGCAGGCAGGGATCGAACTCATGTGGAAGTGGCTTAAGCTCCTTAGTACAGTGCTTTAACTCGCTGCGCCACCAGGGAGGGCCCTTTTTGTACTGTTTTAACAAATTGTCTTTCTTATCTTTGTGGAGCTTAAAGTCTGTCAGAGTATAGACATTAGGCAAATCACAAAATTATTAATTACCATTGACAAGTATGATTAAGAAAGAATAGGGCCCTCCCTGGTGGCGCAGCACTGCACTAGGAAGCTAAAGCCACTTCCACAAGAGTTCAATCCCTGCTTGCCCCGAGATGATCTGCATGGCATGGCAGACCTCTCCTGACCGGTCTGCTGCTCCCCTCAGCAGTCCACTTCGACAATCTGCCTATTCTGCTCCCCACTCTGTCTCTGGTAAAACCTCTCACTGCCCCTGCACCTCTGGCCTGTACCCCAGTTCTGTATGCACAAATAAGTAAATGTTTAAAAAAAAAAAAAGAAATAAAAGAATAGAGCTACTGTCAGAACATAATAGGGACTGTCAGTCTGAGGGAAGCTTCCCTGAGCAAATAGCATATAACCTGAGACATAAGGTATGGATATTGGTCTGTCACTTGAGAAAATCCTGTGGCAAATGATGGCCACTGATCATCCAGAAGGACCTAGCAGTCCATTGGGACCATTGTGGGACGTAGAGAGGCTCTGTTAGCATTGTAATGGCGCTCTCTGTGTTAGGTCAAGGTTAACAGGGACCCTTGGTGGCCTAGATCTGCCTCTGCCCTAAGCCTACTCAGCCCCTTACCCAATATAGAGTAAGGAACTGTTCTCACTAAGCCCCAGAGAGAGTCATTTCTTTATCCCACATCCTGTGAATATAGAGGAGTCGAGTGCCTGGTCACCAGAGCCCGAGACCTCCAGAGCCACCTGCCATCCAGGCACCCACATTTCATCAAGACTTTAATCGGCTCCAGGCAGTCCTCATCTGAGCCTGGCTGGCATCCGGCATGACCTCATCACCGCCAACAGTGGCAGCTGGAAGCCAAGGCTCCCTTGGGTGAGAGAGAGGTCAGCATCTGCTGGGCAGGTCTCTTCTGCATCCTACACACACTACCTGCACTGAGCCCAGAAACAGAGCTGATTAAGATTCAGATTTCCTAGGCAGGGACAACTGCATTTTGCTAGCCCACTCCTGCCCCCTCAGTGCATGTGTTCTTAGGCAGAATGCACAGAGAAAGGGCAACACTGAAACTTTAAGAAGGGGAATATTAATTTGAACATCAGGGCCTGCAAAATAGAAAAAAGTTCCCCTCCCAGGGTCAGACTTGCGAATGGGCCTGAACCAGCATTTCCTTCCCAAAAGGCTTTTGCTTCTAGCATTTGTGTCCTCTCTTCATCTACACAAAAGCCTAGTGGTATCCCAGGGACAATACAGTGAGATCTCTCTGGAGATTTTTACCAGACTCCTTCCTGAACACCATTTTGGAAATTAATTCTTTTAAATGCTGTTGAAGGGAGTTTGCCACCAGCATCCTTCTAGATCCCTCTGATGTTTTTAAAGTAGCCTATTTTCTTTATTGCACTTATCTCAAAATGTCATCATATTTCATTAACGGATCCCTCCTTCACTACACAGTGGTGTCCAGAAGTTGAGTCTGGGCCTACAGAGCTTATATTCTCAGCAACTTGCACTATCCTTAGCACTTAATAGGTTCTCAGTAAATATTTGTTGACTAAGTTAATTCATAAGTGGCACTAGACATTAAAGGAACTGAAAAGATACAGGCCTTCCCCCAGACTTCATCTTACGGAGGGATAACTTGGTGAAAAGTTCCATACACAACACACACCCTGTTAAAGCATAGGATGGTAAGAGGCAAGTTTTTATGGGAAGGGAGGCTTGCATGGGGTTTGGGGTAGAGAGCTTGGGGATGCACCAGAGCACTCATTACTTGACTGTGAAGCAGCGAGAACTCTGAGATGACTGTCTATGGTTTGTTTAGTGACTATAGTGATAGTGAAAAATGCACAATATGAAAATTTCAAGCAGTACCAGAGGATATAGAGTAGAAAGGAAGTCCCCCACATCCTGGGTACTCCTCAGCAGCAACCCCTATAACTTTTCTTTTGTAGCCTCCCCATTATGACAATAAACAAATTATCACAAACTTAGTGGTTTAAACCATTTCAAATTTACTGTCTTACAGTTCTGGAGATAAATCTGAAATGGATCTCACTGCCCTAAAGTCAAGGTATCAGCAAGTTGCACTCCTGCATGGAGGCTCAGAATTCGTTTCCTTGCTATTAGCATCTTCTAGAGACTGCCCACATTCCTGGTCTCAGCTTCTTTCTGTCTTCATATCAGAAAGACTCAGTGGAGTCTTTCTCATACTTCATCCTCAGACTCTTCCTGCCTCCTTGGTAGGAAGCCTTTCAGGTAGGAACCCAGGTGATTACCCTGGGCCTGCCTGGTACTTTACCATCTCAGGTTCACCTGATTAGCATTCTTACTTCTATTGCAACCTTAATTCCTCTTTTCTTAGTAATTTAACACATTCACAGGTTCCAGGGATTACATGTTCACCTCACTGGGAGTCTTGGTTCTGTCTACCACACTCCTCAGAGATACTTTATGTGTTTTGTTTTCCTTCCCTATGTTTGAATACATACACACAGTACAAAATTCAAAATTCAAAATTCAAAAACTTTATCCCATCTCAGACTCAAGTACTGCCTACTTTCTCCACTGTATCATTCTTACTTTTTGCCCTTGAAATTGACAAGCAGTCTATGCTGAGACACTTAAGGTCATGTAAATATCCTCCTCCTCACTGAAATTTCCCCCTAGACCACACAGCCATTTATGGTTCATTCCTGAGCCTATATATAATATATGATGGTTGCAGAATGAGTGTTCACATCTTTCCCATCTCCAGCACTCACTCCACATTGGCCAGTCAGCCCCTGGCCTTCTGTAGTAAGCAAGATCCCCTTGCTAGCCCCTCACCCCCTTAACTACTTACTGTGAAACTGAGCTCTAGTCCCCCTAGTTGTGGTGCTAAAATCGTCACAGATAGTGATCAGTGTGGCAGCCCTCCATCTTTTATTTACCCTCTTTTTTTTTTTCTGCCAAAACAAGATGTTTCATCTTTTTCTGCTGCTGCTCTGGAGTAAGTCATTTTCTCTGAGGGTTCCAGAGACTTTTCAGTGGGCAGCTGTATTAGAGACGAGGCTTAGTACCAAGTGTGCTCTTTTACGCCTTCTGTTGATAGAGCTGAGATACACAAATGTAGCCCTGTGCACATGCATATTTTAAGAATCCTATCCCTAAGAAAGGGTTCTTTCTTATCTTTGTACATTTCACATTTGTGTGTTCTGTCTTCCAGTATGAGAATGCTGGCTTTGAAAGCATTGTCACGGTAGTCTCTGTTCTTCTCTACCATTTTGATCCTTCTCATTCTCCCTCCCCTGCAGATTCTCTGATTGATAGTTGTCTGTTAATATTGTTTTTAACTTACTGTAATTATTTTTTTCCTGATCCCTTATTTGGCTCCTCCTAAAAGTGAAACCATCTGATATTTTTCTTCTTTCTGGCTTAGTTCACTGAATTAATCCCTTCTAGCTCCATCCATGTTGCTGTGAATGGCATGAGTTTATCCCTTTTGATTGCTGCGTAATATTCCTTTGTATACACCTTGTTGATCCAGGCATCTATTTTTGGGCATTTGGGTTGTTTCCATAGCTTACCTATTGTAAATAGTGCTGCAGTAAACATAGGGATGCAGATGTCCTTTGAATTAATGTTTTTGTGTCCTTTGGGTAAATTCTTACGAGTGGAATTGTTGGGTCATATGGAAGCTCATTTTTTATGTAGTTTGAGGATCTGAGCAACTTTTCATAGTGGTTGTGTTACAGGGCAGCCCAGAAAATTCAGTTACACTGCAGGCACACACAAAAGGGTCAAAATGGGTTTATTTACAAAAAGGGGAAAAGAACAGGAAACAACAACTGGAATATCTTTACTGGTTCGGCTGACTTGCAGCTCTGGTAACAAACTAACTGAAAGCCCTGAGTCACGCGGTCTGGAGAGGCGTTGGCAAGCGAGAGAGCAAGAGACACAATGGCGCCCCACTTATCCCCCAGTGTCCCAGAATGCCTGCTTAGCTCCACCCTTGGGTCCTTGCAGTTCTCTCCCTGTACTGCCGGGAGTTATAGAGTCCAGAAAGCTGGAGTAGAGGGTGGAGTCCACAAGACTGCAGAGTTCCTTTAGGACATCCTTCCCCTTAACAATTGGACCAGTTTGCATTCCCACCAGCAGTGTAGGAGAGGTCCCTTTCCTCCACATCCTCACCAACATTTGTTATTTCCTGTTTTTAATATGTACCATTCTCTCGGGTGTATGGTGGAGTTTCATTGTGGTTTTCATTTGCATTTCCCTGTTTACCAGTGATGTTGAACACTTTCGTGGCCATTTGCATTTCCTCTTTAGAGAAATGTCTTTTTAGCTCTTCTGCCATTTTTTTGACTGGATTGATTACTTTGTTTTTGCTGAGTCATGTAAGTTCTTTGTAGATCTTTCTGATCCATTCCTTATCAGTAGTATCATGTGCAAAATGTGTTCCCAATCAGTAGGGTGTCTCTTTGTTTTGGTTAATGTCACTTTTGCTGTACAGAAACCTTTTAACCTGATGTAGGTCCAGCTATTCATCTTTTCTTCACTTTCTTTGCTTTGTGGGATGTGTCTTTAAAGATGTTACTGAGATGTATGTCATGTAGTATTTTGCCTATATTTTCTTCTATATATTTTGTGGCTTTAGGCCTTATGTCCACATCTTTTATCCATTTTGAGTTTGTGTGTGTGTGTGTGTACGTGCATAGTGTAGGTAGTGGTCTAGCTTCATTTTTTTGCATGTAGCAGTCCAGTTTTACCAGCACCAAGCAAACTGTCATTGTTCCATTGCATGGTCAATGGTACCTTTATCGAAGATTAGTTAAATATGTGGGTCTATTTCTGGGTTTCCTATTCAATTCCATTGATCTGTGTATCTGTTTTTGTTTCAGTATCATACAATTTTAATTATTATGGCTTTGTCTATAGTTGAAGTCTGGGAGTGTGATGTCTCCATTCTCCTTCCTTTGGTCAGGAGAGCTTTGGCTATTCAAGGTTTTTTGTGGTTTGATATGAATTTTATCAATATTTATTCTCTTTGAAGAATGTTATTGAATCTGTGATTGTTTTGGTAGGAGATAGCCATTTTGATGTTAAATTCTTCCAATCCACAAGCAGTGGATGTCTTTCCATTTCTTTGTGTCTTCTTCTCTTTCTTTTAACAGTGTTTTATAATTTTCTTTATATAGCTCCTTCATCTCTTTTGTTAAATTTATTCCCAAGTATTTGACATTTTTATTTCAATTATAAAAGGGATGGTTTTCTTGATTTCTTCTTAAGATTGATTGTGTGCACATAAGAAACCTGCTGATTTTTGTATGTTGATTTTGTATCCTGCTACTGTACTAAACAGGTTGATTAGTTTTTCTGGCTCTCTATGTATATTATTATATCATCTGCAAATGGTGATGGTTCTTCTTCTTTCCCTATTTGTATTCCTTGTATGTCTTTCTCTTATCTTATTACTTTGGCTCAGGCTTCCAGTTTTATATTGAAAAGCAGTGACGAGAGTGGACATCCTTGTCTTGTTCTTGGTCTTAAAGGAAAGGCTTTCAGCTTTTCATATTGAGAATAATATTGGCTGTGGGCTTGTTATATATGGCTTTTATCATATTAAGGTATGTTCCTTCTATCCCAAGAATTTCAAGGGTTTTCATCATGAACTTTGTCAAATGCTTACTAGCATCTATTGCTATGACATTAGAGAAAATACATATATAGTAGACTTCAACATCCCACTCTCACCAATGGACAGATCAATGAGATAAAAAAATAAACAAGGACACTACAGCCCTAAATAAAGACCTAGACCTCCTGGGCTTAACAGACATCTATGCCAGGAGCAAAAGGATGGCAGAACATTCAAAAATCAATTGTTGTAATTCAACACATCAACAGAGAGGATAAGAAAAACCACATGACCATATGGTTTTTAACTTGTTATATACAGTCAAAATTCAAAACCACAGAGGTCATTTAAACTGTACAAACTTGGACTGTTTTTTCAAGGAGAATGAATACAGAGAGAAAGGGACAGGGACTGAGGACTCAGACTTGGGTGTCATTCATAAGCTGACATAGAACAGGGACCTGCAAAGGAGATGAAGTTGTAAGTATTGTGTATCATGGAAATCAAGGTAGAAAAGTATCAAAAGGAGGCCAGGCCAGCATTAGCATTGATTACTACAGCCATGGGGAAGAAGAAGGAAGAGTTTGCTGGGTAATGAGGTTCATACTTCTGCTTCTGAGCACCACAGCATTCCTGTTCATTCAGGCCAAGGGGAGACTCTCCTGATCTCCATGAATGATTTTGCCCAGAAGTGTTGCCAGGAACTCCTGACAAACAGAAATTGAGAGAACATACCTCATAACTGAGGCATAATTATTCAGTCAGCAAATATTTATTCAACTCCAACTGAGTGCCAGCAGTGTTCTGATATCACAACAAAGACCTCATTTTTAATTTGTGCTTCTCTCTCACCACTATCTAAAATATTGGAGGTTTCCTTTACCAAGTTCATCCTTCTGGTTTGTCATACAGTCACACTGTGAAACAAAGTTGGTAACTTTGTTAGAATTAATTAGGGGAAAGCCCTCTTGAGAAAAATGGAATCATTAGCACCAGCAAGAAGCTCTGGGTAAAATATGCCCTTTTGTGCTTGTTTTCTCCTTCTTCCTAACCTGCAGCTTCCACTTTTATTTTTGGTGATGGTTGCCTGGTGGCGTGGTTGAGCTTAAAGGAAGGAGCATAAATTGGAATAATCCTTGTTGACAGTGGCCTCTAGTTTTTTTTTTGTTTGTTTTGTTTTTTGTTTTTTTTGTTTGTTTGTTTTGGTTTTGGTTTTTAGAGCAGCAATTTTATGAGGGAGATGAGTAATTCCTTCAGTCATGATGTGAGGTTGACATCAGCAGATGAGTGGTTCCTATGCCCACAACTCTAGCTTGTTCAATTTAATGACTTAAAGATACCCTCTCCACACTCCTGATTCTGTCCACTGGGAAGTACAGTTAGCAAAAATATTTCATGGGTTTCTGTTTCTGCCAGTGGTCTCAAAACCAACTGTAAATAAGTCCTCCAGCCTTCCTTAATGTCAGAGTGAAAGTATGTATATTTGAGTACTTCATTCCAGGGAGCCTGACTCAGCCACCACATTAATGTACCCATACTCTCCAAGCAGAAAGCTTTTCTTAACTTTGGAAATGACTTGACTGGAAGCATAAGCCTTCTCCTGATAACCCCTCTTCCCTGCTATGGACATTAGGCCAGAATTGGTCAACAGAAGCTTAAACATCTGGTCTGCTCAGTCCTTTGGGGTAGTTGGTGTTTTATAGACAACCCATCAAGATGGATTGGCCTCATAACTGAATTAGCCAGATGTGTGGACATTGTGTGCCCTTTCCTCAGCCTCCCTTCAATGTTGTTAGATTGGAGCAGACATGCGATTAGCATGTTTGAAGATGTGTTTTTAGTGCATGAACAAAAGGTGCTTCTGCAGCTTTTTGCAGCTTTCTGTGGCTCTGCCCCAGACGTCAGCAGCGTAATTGTGACTGTTAAATTCAGTCCAGGCCCCAGGCTCCGCTGCCTTGGTCTCAGCTGTCATTTGCAGGAGCGGGAGGGGGTTGCAGAAGCCCAGGGACCCAGGCTCTTATTATAGCCCACTTTGAACTCTGCTTTATCCAGAGCCTTTCCCTCCCACCGACAATTGTTCCCAGCTGCTTTCTGGTCACAGAGCCGGCTGCCACCTCTGGGTGGATTGTGGGGAAAGGGAGAAATGGGGCTGGCTTCTTAAGAGCCCACAGCTTTCACCAGAGACAAGCTGAGGTGCCTTACACTTCCAGTGCCTGTGTCACATGCTATTCAGAGCATTATCCCCCCAGTTGAGAAACCCCCTACCTTGCATTTGCCTTGAGTAAAAATTCTTGGCTGGAGTTTTTGCTTTTCCCTTTCCCTCATCTAACTTTACATGTAAAGTATGTTTGAACATTCATTTCCATACTCTTGTGCCACCTCTTTTCTAACCAGGTTGGCTTACATCTTCGAACAAACCAAGCATTCTCATAGCTCTGCTAACGCTTAATATTCTGTAGATAGCTCATACTCAATGTTTCAAAATGCTGCCATCCTGAGACTTACTCCATTTTCCCTATTTAGTGAATGGCATCATCATCTATCAACCTGTCACCCAAACAAAAATGTCCAAGTAAATCTGATGACTTCTCCCTGACTCTCCACCAATCCTGTCTTTCTTGGAATATTGTGCCAGCTCTATCCTGTTGCCTCTATCCCTACTGACCTAGTTCAGCCTTCATCACTCTCACCTACACTACTGGAACAGCCTTCCTATTAGTCTCCCTACCTCCAGGCTCCCCTCAAACCAGCCTATAGTCTGCAAAACCCTATAGCTTCCCTGTTTGAAATTTCCAGCAATTTCCAGTGCCTTGTAAGTTAAGCCCAGATGTCTAAAACCCAGCACATACGTCTCTTCAGTCCTCCATGAGTCTTCAACTCTTCTATGGGGATGGTGTTGCTTCAAGAGTGAGTCCAGGGCTTGATGGACCTACCAGGGTGGTGGCCACAGTCGATGGACCTGGGAAAACAGTAACTGTCTCTGCCATAGGTGTGTTGCACTGCCCTCTCCCTTGCAAAGTCTTTCATTCCCTTAAGCCTTTGCTCAGTGTAGTTTCTCTGCCTAAGATGCCCTTTCCCCAGTTCTCAGCTAACTGCCTACATAATGTTCGGGATGCAACTTCTTTATATCTCTTCTCTGTAACTTTCCCTTGTTTTCCCAGACAAAACAAGTCAGCAATTTTTAAGAGGTTATTTTATTATTTTGAAATTACAAATGAAGCTTCAAAAAGCAGAACTGAACTTGTATCTCTTCCCCTACTCCTCTTCTCCCTACTCCTCTTATTCTGCTGCAGTAACCCAAGGCAGGTTTCCAGCTTGTGGAAGGCCACTCAATCTCCATTCTTCCACTAATAAGATGGGATGGCTGGCTTCCTGCTGAACACCCCATCTCAGCACACATACATTTGGTGAGACACATTGTAGAAAGGAATGTTTGATAATGGTAAGTGGAGTAAAGATAGCAATAGCTGTTCCTTACTGAGTTCTTACTATGTACCAAGCTCTGTACTAAGGCCTTAGATCTCTGTTTTATTTTTTTTAAGATTTATTTATTTATGCATACAGAACTGGGGTACAGGCCAGAGGTACAGGGGCAGTAAGAGGATTCTTCAGAGAAGGAGTGGGGAACAGAATAGGCAGATTGACAAAATACACTGCTGAGAGGAGCAGCGGGTGAGTGTGGTTCACCTCCCCAGCCAGGGATCGAACTCGAGCTGAAGCAGCTGAGGCTAGCATCTCAGTGCTATGCTTTAACTCGTTGAGCCACCAGGCAGGGCCCCTTTTATCTCTTTTAACACTTAAAAAATATATTTGATACTCATATTCCCTACATGTTCCAAATAGGGGCATTAGCCTGTTAAGTAACTTGCCCAAGTTGCAGCACTAATAAGCGGCAGAGCTGCTGTGGTACACCAGTGATTATGATCTCAAGAGCAGATGCCAGTCTGTGTTCCCAGAGCCTAGTAGGTATTCTGCAGTGTTGGTTGGTCAATCAGATGAATGAAGGAATCAGCGTTCCTCCCGCTGAACTTGGCTACAGGCTTAGGAGAGACTGGCTTGAGAATCTTTAGCTTATGCCAAGTAGTATGGATTTTGTCTCATCTCCTAATGCCCAGCAATACACAGACATGTTCTCTCCCGCTCAGTAACAAACTGCCTGGAACTCTTTCCTGGCTCATATTTACAAGAGAATGTGATAAATTCCGTATTGATCCCTCCTGTTCCACTGTAAATTTTGCAAAAGATGATTAAATAGAGCAATAGAGTCTGCAGGCATTGTGGCTCAATATGTTGTGGAGTAGCGTATCGACCTCCTCCATCCAAAGGCAGCCAGCGCCTATCCCTGCTGCCCCAGACCAGTAATTAAAATCCTGTGAGACTGGGATTTAAAATCCAATCATATCCCTGAATCAAGCCTTCTAGCCTCCCCATGTGACGAGTGCAATAAGGTAACGGCAGGAGCATGTTTATGTCTGTGCTGAAGCAGTCCCCATAGGGTGGGTAAGAAATGGAGAGTTGGGTAGCCCTGCTGGCTAAATCACTTCACCCTGACACCACAGCCACTTGTAAGACAATCTGTAGGTACATAAACAAGTCCAAGCCAAAAACCAAACCTCTGTCCATAAGAGCAAAATAGCATGCACACAAAAACTCACACATTGTGCTTCAGTGTACACTTCAACCTCACAGCCAGTAGTTGGTTTAAGCAAGTGGCTTGGCCTTGATTAAACTGATACATGGCTTAGAGTAACCAAATTTGTGTTTGAATTTCCACAAGAACGCATTAATTTAACCTCAGCTAAAGCTAGTCTTTCCTGTGCTGAGACCTGTAATCACAACACACTGTACTATTGAAATCAACTTGTCTATCACCTCCCTAGAGGATCTGGTGCTTGTTAGGGGCAAAGACAATGTCTTCTCTCACTCACCTTTGTATCTCTGGCCCCTAGCATAGTGCCAAATATATAAAAGAAAACCTGTAAAAGAGTATCTCTGAATGAATGAAAAACACAAATGAAATGATCTTTAGAAAACTTTTGTAATAGCTTGGAAGTAGTATATGTATAAATAGTAGTCTTACCAAGTGGTTGTTCACTCTGGCTGAACATTTCCAGTGCCAGGGAACACATTCATTTCTAAAGCTACTCATATTCTCTTTGGATGTTCTGATGGTTAGAAAATTGCTTATATTTAGGTAAAATTGAGTTTTCAAGGGTCTTATTTTACTTTGGACTAGTAAAATGAACTAATCTCTAGTCCATATTTTGGTATTCAAATATTTGAAAATGCAGCATGTTCTTCTGAGCTATTTTTTCTCCAGCCAGATCTCAACTTTCTTAAAATATGGCTTCTGAGCCTTTTCCTCTCTCAGTTACTCTTCCCAGAACTATCGCCACTTTGTCTTCTGGAACTCATGACTTCCCAATTATTGCCGTTAATTTTCTTCTTGGTTTCAGTTCTCTAGATCAGTCTTCCAATACGTATATTTGCTGCCCTTCCTACTCTAATCCTCTGTCTGCCAATTTGATCAACAGGCCCGTTCCTGTGCTAATTCATATCAGGGATAAATAAAACATGCTGAGCAGGATCAGACCTATTTTCTGCCACTAGCAACTTCCTTCCAGGTCACTCTGGTCATTCCATCCACCCTTCTTGGGTCCAGGTAGTCCACTTACCCTTCACACTGTACTGGCTTCCAGCCATATTTCTTAGCCACAGCCTCAGGATTGTCCTGAGACATCCCATCAAATATCTGATGAAGCCCATACTGCCCTAACTGCGTCTGATTCAGCAAACTGGTAATCCTGATAAAGAGAGGAAATGAGGTTGGTCTGGCATGACTTGGTTCTGAAAACCCATCCTGAGGCCTGGCACTCATCACCATTTCCTTTTCAAGACGGTCATAAAGCCTTCCTTTGGTAATACATCTGGGTCTGCAAACAAGATATAACTGTGTGGAAAGTATGTGATCAGATAGGTGCTCTAGGGATTCAAAGGAAGAAGTGGCTCAGGTAGGCTGGAGTGGCCTAGGAAAGCTTCAGAATGGGGCAAATGAAGTTGGACTTTGCAGGGTCTTGTGATGGGCATGGGGGCTTGAGTGCCATTGACGGTAGTAGTGACTGCCCAGTGCAGATTCGTCTTTCAGGTCAGTGCTGGAACTAAAAGCCCAAGCATGGGGCTGAGACAGAGTGGGCAAGTGGAAAGAGCCATGCCTGGAAGGCCTAGGTTCTAGAATCCCATCTCCATGAGCTTGGGCTCTCTCTCTTCCCTACATTTCTCCAGTTGTTTTGTTGTTGTTGTTGTTTTCTTAATGGTTACTCAGCACAGCACCTTCTGCACTTCTTCAACTGGTGGTGTGGTTCCCATCTTCCTGGCTACACAATATGTGGTCCCAATATGAGGAAACAGTGTCATCATACTCTCCTCATCCCCCTGCCACTATACTGTGTTAGCATTGTTTCGATCCCCATCTGTCTCCCACCAGACTAGGTTCTACCCCAAGGCAGAACCAGTCTGATTGCACTATGGACCCCTGACCCAAAGTCAGTGCACAGTGGGTTTGAATGGGATGGCTGGACCCAGTCAGGTGTTGACAGCTTTCTGTTGCATGAACTTCAGAAATCTGCCTCCTCAAAGGTAAGAGATCCCATCTGACTATTAGGAATTCCAAATGACCTTCTGGGAGGACAGTTGATGTGGCTCGCCATTCACCCACCCCTCACAGGATAAAGCCCTAAATGGGAGGAAAAGAATTCCCATTTTGTGCCCATTTTTCAAACCCATTTATATAAGCCTGCCCCTAGAAAGCCTTCCATCTTGACTTTGGAGCATCTGAGGACTCTGGAAGGAAAGTGAAAAGATGTTCCCCTCTTTTTGCAACATCAGGCAAGTAATCCTTGCTTCTTAAAAAAAAAAAGCATAACACTTTTTAGTATGTAAAATTTTAAGCATATTCAAAAGAAAGAGTAAGCTAAGAGTAAGCTGAGCTTTCAGGCCTAGCTTTACTATGTATTTGCTGAGTGACCTTGTGCATGTGATTTCAGCTCACTGAGACCTATTTCTGTCTTTATATGATGAATAATTCAGACACTGGAAAAATCTTACACCCAACAAATGTTAGACCCTCTCCTTTCATCGTTCTTATTTCGAGACTTAGTTAAATCATCTGTAAAGTGGGAAAAATTAATACCTTCCCTGCTTTATTCAAAATGTTGTTGTTAAGAAAATTAAAGCGTTAAAGTCATCACAGGGTGTAAATGTACTAAGTGCTCAGTGAAGGTTCTCAGGTACAGGGAGGCATGTCTGCATGCTCCTGGGTATGATCTGTGCAGATGCTGAGGAGGCACCAGGGTGTTTTATGGAAAAGTTCTAGAAAGATGTCAGAAGTTCTGTGGCTTCCTGCAGTACTCTGGACAGGTCTCTCTTCTCTCATCTCCAGCCTCTGGGAAAACAGAAGTGAATCAGTTTTTACAAAGAACATTGTATTTGCCCTCCCTGGTGGTGCGATGGGTTAAAGCACAGCTAGCCACAGCCGCTTCAGCACAAGTTTGATCATCAGTCGGGAAGCAGACCCACATGGCACAGCAGACCTCTCCTGTCTCTCCTGCTGCTCCCTTCAGCAGTGTACTTCGTCAGTCTGTCTGTTCTGCTCCCCACTTTGTCTCTGGTGAATCCTCTCACTGCCCCTACACCTCTGGCTTGTACCCCAATTATGTATGTATAAATACGTAAATCTTTAACAACAACAACAAAAAAGAACAGTGTATAGCCTGTAGAGTTTTGTTTTAAAACTATTTTCAAGCTTTTTGTCTTATTCAGCCCAAACAAAACCCTGAGAGGTAGGTAGGGCAGCCATTATTACCATCAGAGAAATGAAGCAGATGCTCAGGATCACACAGCCAAGGAGTAGAAACTGCACCCCCTCTGGTTCCCAGCCCCAGTGCTCTTTTAAATAGGTGGGAGCCAGATGTAGCTAGTGGAAGAATGAAAATTCAGTAGTGATAGATTTGGTAAACCAATATGGCTGATAGAAGGACTAGAAAGGGTAAACAAGTGGCTTTATTAATAGTAATAGCCTAATACATTTGTTTTCACAAATGTCACTGTTGTCTTCTTCTACATATTACCCCTTTTTAAAGCCCTCTTCTATATAGCATCCCCTTTGATGTTCACAGAGGTAGACTGAGGCTAGGACAGCAACTTCTCTCCTCCTCATTCCACCCCAAACTTGTGAGCTGTTCCTATCGCAGAGAAGAACTGAACCCTAATTTCATTACTCTCCTCAAGAAGAATAAGTGAACTTCTCTCTCTACCCACAGAGCCTAGCAGGTTTTAGTCCCAGGCAGAGAGGTGCCTGGAGCAGCAGAGAAACCAGGGGCTTTGGCCTACAGGAGCTAGGGACAAATCAGAAGGGCTCTTTGAGGGCAACAGCAGCCATGTCATATGTGACCTCAGAAGATAACCCCTGGAAAGCAGTTCATTCCTTTAATAGAGCATGTTGAACACCTGTTCTGTGCGGGGCCCTGTGCTGGGTAGATGTATAGCAGTGACTCAGAGAGTTCCTGACTTCTAAGAGCACTCAGTCTTGGATGATGGTGAATTATTTTGACGCAGAGTGATCAGCACAGTGAGATAGAAACAGAAGAGCCTGTGGAAATGCAGACAAAGAGAGTTTGGACTAAGCTCCACAGATGAACAGGTGTTTACAAGAAGGTCAAGGTAGGAGTGGGGTTGGAGAGGTTTTGTAGGGGAAATCCCTTACAAGTCTATGAGCCTGGGGTTTGGGCACTGGGCATGTTCAGGGGAGCCAGATGACCACCTGTAACTGGTGTGTAAAGGGAGTCAGAGCAAACTGGAAGAGCTCACTTTAGGTCTTTTTTCACTTGGACAGTCTGACCAAAGTCAGACACTGTGCCAGAAAAGGGCAGTGGGTCCTCTGGACCCCACTATCCAGGCCTCTCCTCCACCAACACCATTTCCACTGTATTGCATGACGAGACCCAGCCAGCCACTGACACCAACTGGGACCAGCCTGTGACCACCCCCATCCTACTTTCCTGGCCCAAGCCCTATTGACAGATCCCCCAGAATCCGAAGGAATTCAAGACAAATGGTTAAGAGGATGGAGTTAATAAAATTTGAAAAATTGAGGCCTGTCACTCCACTAAACTTTTTTCAATACCACTGACAGAAACATATTTCCCCAATGAGTGACCTTCCACAGCTGTAGCAGGCCGGCGCAGCCGCAGCAGTGCTGCCAGGAAGCCAGCCTGCTATTTATCAAATATTATAAGCTGGGACACACTAATCTGGAGCAGGGAGAAGAGGGAGGGGTCCTGCACTATACTGCCTGGGGTGCTCCAGGTGTTGGCCCTAGCCCCAGACAGCCAGTGGGAAGTGACGGATAGCCTGCGATTAGCACTCCCCACCTCCATCCAGCCCTCTCACTTACTCCCAGAGGCCTGACCCTCTCGACCAGCTGCTCGGCCTGGAGGGGCCCTGGGTGGGAGGCAAGGGGAGGTCAGGCCAGGGCACGGGCCATCCTGATACCCCCAGAGAGGGCAGGCGGGTGAGACCCACCGTGGTTATTTATTGGAGTGTAATGGTTTGTGGCCGTTGGTCTTGAGGTGAAATCGATCAGTTGTAGAAGTCAGGTTCTATCAATTATTACAGCAATTAGTCAAGTCAGAGCATCAGACCAAGGGTGCGGGGGAAGAGGGACTAATATTAGGTGGATATTATACATGGTGCCCCCACCCCAGCCATCCTACAGTGAGATCAGGCATGCTGCCCTGAGGCTCCAGCTTCCTTCCTCAGGAGTGGCCACTGGGGTGGGCCTGACTGAGACATCCCTGTGCTGGCTGGCCCGGGGTAGAGAGTTGTCCGTATCCCCATCCCATCCTTTATAAGAAGTGACATGACTCCTACTAGAAATTACTCAGTGACCCATGTTTATGGGGCACATTTTTCATTCTGTAAGCAAATATAGATCACTGACAGCACTTGTTTGAAGCGGCTAATCTCACCCTCTGTTCTTTTTCCCACTTTCTCCCACTTCTCTCTCTCTCTCTCCCCCTCCCCTTCTATCTCCCATTTCTTTCTTCATTATCCATTTCTCTCCTCTCCTCTTTGATTTTTTTTCTTTCCCTTATAGAGATCTGATACCCTTTCCACTCCAGCCCATATCTAGTGACAGAGCTCCCCTTGAGGCTGCCTAAGAAAGAAGAGGCAGTTCCACTGCTCTACTCTCACTTCCTCTCAACCCTCACTGAGGCCCAAGAGCTTTAGGAAAAGGGAGAGGCTTCCTGGCAATGCCCTTCAGCCTTTGTAGAGCACCAGAGAGAACAGGGGTGGGGTGGGAAGCTATATCAGGTGAACAAGTCCCTCAGAACTTGGTACCTCTGTCTGTCCTCCTTCAACACACTGACTATGTTTGGCCTGAGTTAATGTGTGCTCATCTCCTCCCCATTAGGTTCTAGAGTGTGGAATTGTGCCCTGACTCAAATTCTAGGTAACCCTTCAGCTTAAAGACATGGAGAGGATGTTGCAGAAAGGACAAAAGAAACGGTCACAGGAGTGAGAAGAAAATCCGAAACATGGTTTTGTAGAATTCAGAGAGTGGCCAGGGGATCAGTGACTGTGGAGTAGCTAAGAAACATAAAAAAGAAAGCTAGGGCCCTCCCTGGTGGTGCGGCGGGCTAAAGCACAGCACTAAGGAGCTAAAGCATGTTCAGCGTGAGTTCCATCCCCGCCCCAGAGGTGATCCATATGGCATGGCAGAACTCTCCTAACCGCCCACTGCTCCCCTTAGCAGTATTTCATCAGTTGGCCTGTTCTGCTCCCCACTCCGTGGTGAATCTTCTTACTGCCCATGCTCCTCTGTCCTACACCCAGTTCTGTATGCATAAATAAATAATTCTTAAAAAAAAAAAAACAATTATTCATTGGCTGTGCCAATCTCCTATCATCCTGCGTGCAGGGCCCAGTACCAAGTGTTTGGAAAATGAGTGAGACTCCAGCTGAGCCTCTGAGATCCTGCTTAATAGTTGGGAAAGGCAGACACTCTTGTTATTAGAGGTTATACATTATCCCTCACAGTGAAAGCCACATAGGGATATCTCCGCAAGGGTACAGCAGGGCTGCCCTAGTGGAAATGTGAATAATTGTAGTTAAGAAAACCTGGGCATAGATGTGATTCCTGATCCAAGTAAGTAATTAGTTTTGCAACCTTAGGCAAGTTATTTCACTTCTAAGCCAGGTTACCAGCTCTGTAGCATGGGGATTAAACAATGTATAGAAAGTCCAGAGATCAGTGTCTGGCACATGGTGTTAGATAAGTACCACTGGCCATTATTATTACTATTACTACTGTTATTATTATCACAAGTCCTAGGTATATACTCAAGACATGTGAAAAGTCTTGTACCCAAAAACTTGTTCACAAACATTTGGAGCAGCATTATTCACAATAACCAAAAGGGGAGAACAACCCAGATTTTCATCAGCTGGTAGGTAAACAACAGCGGTATATCCACCGCGTAGAATATTACTTAACCCTAAAAAGAGATGAAGTATGTGCTGCATTCCTATATTCTTCTTGTGATATGAATGATCACATGCTATGACATAGATGAACCTTGAAAATAATGTGCTAAATGAGAGAAACCAAGCCAAAAAGGCCACAGTTGTATGATCCCATTGATATTAAAATGGAAGTTAGGGAAACCCATAGACAGAAAGTAGACTAACGGTTGGCAGGGATGATGGCAATGAGGAGTGTCTTCATTGGGGTTTCTTTTAAAGATGATGAAAATTATCTGCAACTAGATCATGGTGATGGTTGTACAACCTTGTAAGTATGCTGAAAGCTACTGAATTAATCACTTTACAAAGTTGAATTTTGGTAGGGGGTGGGTAGATGGGAAAAAGGAGACAAGGGTATGGTGAAGGATAGATTTGGACTTTTAGCAGTGAACATAATGTAGTATTTATGTATGTTGATTCTCAACAATGAAAACCTAGATTTATATAATGTTATGATGCAATGTTACTTTAGTAAATAAAAATTAGCCCTAAAATAATAAAAGGAATTATATATATCAATAAAAAAGTGATATTTTATATCAAATTCCTACTAGAAAATAAGTTCATATGTAAAATGTTAATTTCTTCTTATTAATGATAAGTTTCCTTGATCTGGATCATTTTCCCCCCGTCTGTCCCTGCCCCCCCTCCTTCCATACTTCATCACAGCCCAGGCAGCCAGCCAGGTATAATTGCTTAATAAATGCTTCCGATTGTTGATAAGTTAATAGTTAGCCTTTAAGCAGAGAGTGTCAATAGGAATAGTTTACATGGTAAAATAAATTAATGTTTCCACAGTCTGGGATTAAGAAACACTAATTTCTACTGTCTATCAGTAGACCCTCTCCTCCTCCCCTCTGTAGCCCACGGCCCCCCAGCCCAACCCCGCCCCAGGCAGGCCCTACACTGATAATGTCTTGCCTGTGTATTTAGTGTCCACAGCCAGCCCATTCCATCCTTACAGCTGGGACTGAGTCTTGACCCTTCTTTACTTCAAGACCATACTTCCCTAGCAAGAAGGATCAAGGGGTATGCCCTTTAACACAGTCTTTGAGCATCTACGTTTTCAGGGTACAGATTTCTTCTTTGTCCCCAAGCCACACTCATGCTACGTTTGCCAAATTGAATAGACTGGGCAGTTTTTGAAGAAGTAATTGAGGTGCTCAGACCTGACTCAGTAGTTAGGGTAGAACTCTAGTAGATACTCAGTAGTGTATAGAACTCAGTAGTTTTCCTCCTCCACAGGCTTTGTGCAAAATAGACACTTTACACAGCTTGTCAGCACTGGCATTTACAAACTGGAAAAGGTAGACAGCCCCAGCAAGCCTTTCTTCATGTCATACTTGAAATTCTTTGTCCCCCAAGTCACAGGAACTGATGATGAGAGGAAATGCCTACCTACATGTACCCACTTACCCATAACTAGCATTGGTAAGGGCATCATACTGTGGTACTGGCTCAGCCAGGGTGCTGCTAGTGGTACCCAGGCCTCCAGGGAACTCAGCTAAGCTGCAGGAAATGCCCAGAAAGAAGAGGCATTAAAGCAGAGAGTGGGTCAGAGAACAACAAGAAGGTCCTTTACTCTTACTCAGGATATCCTGTGCTTGAGAAAGGAGCGCTTTCATTATAGTTAATAAAGAAATATCCATCTTATGTAAATGTTTGATAATGTGGGAATTTTAATGAATATGCAAATGTTAAGGTATGTTATTCTATCATATGTTTGGTATCTTTGTTAGCATGTTCAGCTGTGTGGGTGTGCGCATAACATACTGTGTATATAACACATCTACGTGGAAGGGGGCCCTCTGCATGGACAGTGTTTCTACAGATGTGTTCATGCACATGTGGGAACCCCACATCCTGACCTCTTTGTCAAAAGTGTAGCTCAACCTCCGTGTAATTTGTATTTCACCATTTGTACCCTCGTAGTTTTGTGTGGGGCCACATTTCCATGGGCATTCCTCACACTAAAAGAGGACCCAGGTCATCGCTAGGGAATGGGTGAGGTCCCACTGATCACTTATAGAGTCTCTATTTCTGCTTTTCCTGCCAGGAGCCAACCCCCTGCAGAGGAATGAAATGGGACACACACCCTTGGATTATGCCCGTGAAGGCGAGGTGATGAAGATTCTAAGGGCTTCTGAAGCCAAGGTAAGTCTAAGAAAGGAGAGGGCCTCTGGGCACTCCATGCAGCATTTAATCTTTCACTCATTAAATTATGTCAGGCTCCACACCAAAGGCCACTTCTCCTTAGGTGATTATTGTCTGTTTAAATACAAATCCAACCCCCAATTTTATTAAGAATAGAAGTTGCCCCTGACATGGCCAGGAAGAGACCTGGGCCATTGTGGCTTTTGAGGTTTATCTCTACAAGTTCAGTTTTTGAGGTGATGGGCTTCCCAGCTCCTTTTTGTAGATAGCAAAGTAGAAGAGATAGCAAAGCAGAATCTTTAGCCCAAATACTATTTCTGCTCAGTCTCATGTGTTCTTAGCAAGCAATCTAGCCCATCATCACTCCTTTTAGAACTCCCCTTCCCTACCTTCCATACACAGACTGAGCCCAGAATCTCCACCTTAGTCTGATCATCTCAACCCAAACTTTTTTTTTTTTAAAGAAAACAATGAACAGTGCTATTTTGTTTTGTTTTTGTAACCAAAATAACAGGGTTGGGCCAATTTGCCAGCAGGGAACCCCCACCCCATACAAAGTATAATATCAGCTCATGTCTTGAGGCTGACATATTTTGACTTACCCTGAAAAAGAAAATTCAACCCAAACTTTTGTACTCCCCTGCCTACCTGCTCCTCCCAGCCATAGCACTATCACTCATGAACTACTTGGCAAAGTCCAAGAGCTAAACCAAAATCTCAGAGCTGGCAGGGACCTCAGAAGTCATCAAATCTAGTGGTGGGAAATCTTACCAAAACAAGTAAGTCAGAGGAAAATAGCTCAGGGATTTGATGCGGCTTTTGGTTCCAGAGCGAATTGTCATCAAATTTGAAACTAACAAACTTGAACATACTACTATGAACTACTTCTCGTGGCAGAACGGGGACTTGAAGACCTGGTTTCCTACTCCCAGTCTGTGTTCTTTCCAGCATCATTGGCAAATTGGTTGAAACACATTAAGATGATTTGGTGTGGCAGGTCCCACCTAGTGGCAAATATTCTCTTGAGTAAGGACTCTTTGATCACTAAGACAGACAAAATGTGGGTTCTGATCCCAGCTTACCACTCACTGACTCAGTGCACTTGGACTAGCACCTCTACTCTTGAAGTTCACGTTATTTCTGTGACATGAATACTTTGGACTAAATGGTTTCTCAGATTCCAAGTAGTGTACAGTTGTCTGTGTATCACTCAGAATAAACTAGATTTTGCCAATTTATTTTTGTCTCATGCTGCATGTCCATTGTGGGTCAGGAGGGGGTGCTCTGCTCCTCAGAGGCACTCAGGGACCTGCTCACTCTTCAGTCACCCTCTCGTTGTTCATGGTTATTTGGCTTAGGAAAAAGGTTGCTCTGGAGGGTCTTGTACCTGTAGTTAAATGTTCACCCTGGAAGTAGGACACTTTACTTCCACTCACTGAACAGAACAAACCCCATGTACCTACCCAGTCACAGGGAGCCAAGAACAGTAACTCTGTGATGTACCTGAAGGCTAGAAATTGTTAGTTACCAGCTGTAGTGCTAGCAAGGAACGGAGGTAAAGGAAGAGTCCTGGAGCCTCCAGTGGCTTTTTCAGACTTCTAATGATCTTTCAACACCATCTGTAGTCAGGCAGCCAGGTACAGGGCAGGCTGGAGGTGAGGAGGCTGACAGGCCTCCCAGTCCCCAGCAAATCTTCACTCTTTCACATTTCTCTGGTAGCTGTGGCTCTGCTGCCTTTCCACCCACTGCACTCTGCTGCCTCCCATCCTCTGTGATGCTGCCCTTAGAGGCTCTGTCTCTCGGCTCAGGTGTGCCCACTTACGCATGCCCACACCATATTCCAGATATCCACCATCAGGCATGCATGTAAGCCCACAGGTGTCAATCACTGATGCTAATGATGGCAGAGTGGAACAAATCTGATAAATTCCATTTACCCTACACCAGCATTAACCATACAGTTTGTTTCCCTGGGATCCTTAATGACTCTTGTAGTAGTTTCCTCCAGAGAAAGGGAGCAATTAAGAAAGATAACTTGCACTCACAGCACATCCTAAGAGCAAGTGCTCCCTCCTTTTGTTCAGATTTCCCACCCCTAGAAGCAGCCCTGAAAATCAGGTCAGCTTCCTCAAGAGCCTTCAGGAAATTCCTGAGCATCATTCTGAGCAAATAATCTCAGACACTTGCACACCTGTCACCATCTCCCCTTTCAGGCCCAATTGCTGTCCCCTGAGAGACAAGCCTTAGACTCGGCCAAGGTTACCCATGATGTCAGGCGGTGACATATAGGACGGATGCTGGTCTGGTCATGTAAAGCAAGAGAATAGGACCATTAGCGCCAGTAGAGATGGGGGTCAGGACTGCTAAAGAACTCTTAGCAGGTTTAACTGCCTGAGAAGTGGCTTGACATTGGCATATTATGTCCCCAGTGACTCAGTGGCAGTTGCATACCTCTGTACCATTCATACCCTTCTGGACCACAGAGGGCAGTTGCAGACATGACTTCTGAACAGATGTGGAACTCTTGTAAGCTCTACAGAGTTGACAGTAAGGGATCACTGTGCCATGAGAACAAGCTGGAGGCAACAGGGCTTGGAGAGAAGAGTCGTGGAACAGCCCAGGAACAGCTGTGAGAGGGAACATTGTTCCTTAGGTTGGCTGCTGCCAAGAGGAATTCCCTGACAAGCTGTCAGACAGTGAAAGGGAACGCTTAGAGGCTAGAAGACCTAACTTAGAGTCAGTCCAGAACTTTTGTAGCCTCAGCTGTTTCTCCGTTGTCACCCCTCTGCTCTTGATTCCCATCATGTGGTCTGACTTTCTCCGCCTGAAACGGCTCAGCTGGCCAGTGAGCATCTCCGCCTGATTGCTCTGCTGTCTCTACAGAGTCTACCCACAGGAACCATTGCTCAGTTCTCCCTGAATGTCAGCAGCGTTATCTCTCTCTCAGTTGCTCAGCATCTACTTGATCATCCATTCTTTCTGCTCTTGACTTTTTTTTCCAAAAACCTGTCTCTTCAAAATTATGTGGCAGAATTTTGTGGGAGGACGCTGCTGTAGACATGGGTTGTGTCTCCCTCTGTCAGTACTCAAGCAGCAGTTGGCTCCTTTCTGAGTCAGGCTCTACATCTCTAACATAATCACTCAGGCCTAGGGGGTTCTGGGGCTTAACCCTGAGATCTCACCTAGACATAGGTCACCACCACCCAGATCTTATCTTATGCCCCCTCTATCTGCCCAGCATCCCCCTACCACCTAGTTCAGCCTTCTCTGCCTTCATCTACCTCTCTGCAGTCAGGTATGTGCTCAATGTAGAAATTTGTGATTATGAAAGTTATATTCCTCATAAAAAATTTGAGATAAAAGTAAAATGAAGAGAATTAAATAATTCAGTATACATTTATGAAAAATATCAGTGTGCCAGGCTTTAGGCTAGATATCTGGGAAGAATATGAGTATGTGAAACTCAAACAGCTCAGGTCTGATGAGGACACAGGCAAATGTACCATGACACCACTGACTCATCAGTCCCAGGGAAGTCCAGGGTCTGTGGAAAGCCAGAGGAGGCTTTTAATCCTGCCTGGGATATCAAGATGGGCTTCTCAGAAGAGAGGTCATCTGGACTGAATCTTAGTCAAAAGCCCTACCACACCCTGCTATTAATATTTTTAATCATTTATAATAATTGTAGGTACCATTTATTGAGTACATCTAGATACTATGTCAAGTGCTCTAGTGTATATTTTTTCTAATCCTGACAAATCTGTCAAGTAGCTCTTATTAATACCGATTTACAAGGGAAGCTGAAGAAGAAAGCAAGCAAGCAAGCAGGTGACTTAAAAGAAAATTGAGTTGTGAGAAGTAACTATTGGGATATGAATTGGAGATCTCTTATGATACTGTATTTGCCTTTTCTGGGCCATACCAATATATTTATGTTGATATGGACTTTATGATGACCCCTTTTTTTAAAAAAAGATTTGTTTATGCATACAGAACTGGGGTGCAAGCCAGAGGTGCAGGGGCAGTGCGAGGATTCACCAGAGACAGAGTGGGGAGCAGAACATGCAGATTAACTGAAATATACTGTGCTAAGGGGAGCAGCAGGTGGGTCAGGAGAGGTCTGTCACACCATGTGGGTCCCCTCCAGGGCTAGGGATCGAACTCATGCAGAAGTGGCTTTAGCTTCGTAGTGCTGTGCTTTAACCAGCTGTGCCATCAGGTAGGGCCCTGATGACCTTTTTTGAACCTGGTTGATAGCCTACTGTATATACTAGGGGTTTCTAACTGGCAGTCATATTTTATTTTGCCAACCCAGAGGGATTTTGTTTTGTTTTGTTTTAAATATTTATTTATTTATGCATACAAGAACTGGGGTACAGGCCAGAAATACACTGCTAAGGGAAGCAATAGGAGGACCAGGAGAGGTCTGCCTCTCCATGTGGGTCACCTCCCTGGCCAGGGGTAGAACTAGTTCCGCAGTGGCAGTGCTGCACTTGAACCCATTGCACCACCAGGGAGAGCCCCAGGATTTTTTTTTTTTAATGTCAAAAAACTTATGAGCTTGGAACATATATTCTCCCGACCCCATTATATACTGTATTATGTTCTTTACTTCTTAGACATTTATATTTCCTACTTCACCCTGAAGGTGTTTATGATCCTAATTCCATACTTGGAATCTGCTTTTCTTCACTTAATACTATTTATTAATGATTTTCCTATTTTAATATTATCCATAACCCTCATTTTTTTTTTATTTCATTCTGCCTTTTCAAATGTATTCCTTATCCAAGAATCTCTGTTCTGACTTTTATGGTTTGCTCAGTTCTCTCAGCATTCTCTGTGTGGAAGCCTCCTTGGCCCCCACTGAGAAGATCCAAGAGTAGGTTAGGCCCAGCCTCTGTCTGCTGAACTAGCCATCTTGGAAAGCAGAGGAGGGGCGCTTAGAAGAGGCAGCGCTCTTAGTTCTCACTGATTTGTACCTTCAAAAAAATTGGCACAGAGTTTGGGGGTCTTTGAGGAGGCATGGCTCATCTCCAGGTAGAGTGAGCAGGCAGGCTTTGTAAAGGAGGTAGCTTATGATCTCACTTTGAAGGATTTCACTACTAGAGAATTTACTACTTAAAGCTTAGACCATTTTCATGTCTTAACTAAGAGACGAAGGGGAGGTAGAAATATATCTCTGTACACATGATGGCAGATAAAACAAAAATATGGAGAGCTAGTCCGTGATGAATATTCAGCTGAAGGGGATGTGCTGGTGCAGGCCCGCATCTCCACTCCCGGATCCTCACTCCACCGAGACTCACCAGGAATTTATTGCTCATTTTAATCACACCAGAGAATGAATTGGTAGGAATATTAGGCAGATAGGCCTATCATATATATTTTATTTGCATATCCCAGTGACAGAACCACAAGCACATTTTCCATCTATATTTTTTCATTTGCTTCAGGGGTGCTGGGGATGTGATTCTCCCCTGGGTCCACATTCTAAGCTGTGGGCCTGGGTGCTCCCCACAGGCTGAGGGAAGCCCACCAGGAGAGAGGGGTGAGGTGCACAGGAGGGTAAGAGAATTCTCTCCCTCCTGGCTCGGGTGAAGAGACCGATCCCCCCACCTGGCCCAGCCTGTTCCTGCTGCATTGCACTCCATGGCCTGGTGCTGTGCTGGCTCTGTGTGGACATCATAACTGATGCCTTGCTTTCAAGGGACATGCTTCAACTTTCTCTTTTCTTATTTTTTTTTTTTAAAGATTTATTTATTTATTCATACAGAACTGGGGTACAGGCCAGAGGCTCAGGGGCGGTGAGAGGCTTCACCAGAGACAGAGTGGGGAGCAGAACAGGCAGATCGACGAAGTTACACTGCTGAGGGAAGCAGCGGGCGGGTCAGGAGAGGTCTGGCTAGCCATGTGGTCTCCTCCGGGGCAGGCGGCAGGCGGGAATCGAACTCATGCGTAAGTGGCTTCAGATTCTCAGTGCTGTGCTTTAACCCGCTGCGCCACCAGGGAGGGCCTCTTTTCTTATTTTTAACTTTATAAAAACTTTTGGTTCAAATTTCTTGTATAAGGGGCACATATCCTATGATAGGTGATTCCCAACTACACACAGCTGATCAAGAAAGAAGTTGTAAGTATTCAGGTTTTCCAGTCACTACCCATCATGCAAGACTAAGCATTACCCTGGTTTTTTAAATTTTTAACATAATTTCAGAAATAGTATAGTGATTCTCTCTCACCCAGATTGCTGAGTGAACATTTTATCATGTCTGCTTTACTACCTATACATACATAATTTTTTCTGAGTTATTTAAGAGTAAGTTATATACATGATCCTCCTCTCCTTTACCCCTAAATACTTCTGTGTAGTTCTTAAAAGAACAAGGACATTTTCTTATGTAACAATACTCAAGCTCAACCATTAATATTAATTAACCTACAGATGTTGTTCAGCCTTTGCTAGTTGTTCCAAAACATGGGTTGTCGTGTGTTTTACAACCCTCCCAGGTTGGGTAGGTTCTTTGTTAGTTATCAAAGACAAAGAGAATTTTTGAAATTTCAGTAGATTTCAACAGGCTTTTTTTTTTTTTTAAATCCTTATTCAGTGTTTTGTTTTGTTTTGTTTTTAACAGACTTTTAATGCTGAATCGGGGTAGACCAGCTTTCCCTCAGCCTTTCTCTGGCTGTCTCCTCTCTCGCAACCTCTACAGTGACGCAGCCCTTGTCGCTGCTCGCGCCTTGGCACAGGTGTCCCCTGTGCCAAGTTTTTACATGTGTTTATGCCCTGTGCTCTCTGCGCCCAGGTGTCCATCATTACAGGAGCACGTGCAAGACCACAGGTGCCCATCATAGAGGGTAAGGGCAGGAAGGCGGGGGAAAAGCCTGATTTTTAACTCCTTTTCATCATGTCTCTCTACTTCCTTTTATGTGGAATGGTTCCTTGATTTTTCCTTGTCTTTCATGACCATGATATTTTAGTAAGTACAAATTGGTTATTTGTAGAAAGTCCCTCAGTTTGGAATTGTCACACGTTTCCTTACTATTCAGCTCAGGTTATGCATTCTGGCAAGAACACCCTCTGGTGTTTGTTTTCAATAAATTCATTATGTAGCCCCGAGTTCAAAATAAGGATATGATAGCAGCATTTTAGGTCTCATTTCCCTAAGTCGACTCTCAGCTCCCTGCAGGCCAGGAGCAGGTCTTATCTCCACAGTAGAAAGTACAGGCTGTGGGTTTGTGATGGGTCTTTATTTGCTGCCAATGGAACCTTGCTTTACTTCATGGCTGCACAGTGTGGAGAGGAGACACTGTGAACTTCATGGGGCTGTGAGGATTAGTATAGTTAGTCTCGAGTCAGGCAAGACTCATCAGTGGCTGCTACAACTGAGTGGAAATTTGGGGAGTAACAGGATATTTATCTAGTTCCAGAGTCTCACCCCCACAGATCCTTAGAATTACGAAGGGAGAATGACAGTGGAAAAACCTGACAGACACCACCTTAACTAAGTGATCAAAAGTAACATCACCAGTTATAGGCAGTAATAGGCTTCTCCTGCCATCTCATACCATACACTGAGAACAGAAACTCATTTTTTCACTTCAGCCACTCCTTACCCCTTAGCCTTTTCTTGGCAGCCTTATCTCTGGATCAACCCAGTTTTCTTTCTGTAGAGGAGTGATGTGATCTGATTTACAAGTTAAACTATCACTCTGGCAGTAGTAGGAGAATGGACTGGAAGAGTATGAAATCTGGCATGCTGACCTAGATGACCCTCAGGCTGGTGGGACTGACCCCTGCTCTGTGCCCAGCATCTCTATGGAGATGTGTAGTTTGTGAGCTAGTTCAAGAGACTTGCAAGTCCCTTGGATGCCTCACTCATCCTCCAGGCTCCCCTTGTCATCATTTCCCTTCCCTGCCCCCACTCTGGGTTCTTCACAAGACCTTCCTCTCCCGCAGTCTCACTGGTTGCTCCCTAGCTCCCATAGTTGATCTCCCCAGCCAATCCTGTTATCCCTGCTTTCACTGATTATGAGTTGAGGGTAGGGTTAGGGAGTCAGAACGATGAGCCATATCTGAGTCTGTTACCTCCCAGTAGAGAGAGGCTACAACTTGGCCTCTTCCCTTTCCTCCTCCATCCTATCTCATTCTTGCCTGGGGTCCCATTTTCCACTGCCACTCCAGCTGCCCTCTCATCAAACACAACTGCATGTTCATTGTCAGACCTGTCCCCTTAGATATGTCCAACACTGGAGGTACCTGCCAAAACCCTTCTCCTTGTAACCTTCTCACTCAGAGCCACTCTGCCCAGACACCCACCTCTGAGCAAACCCAGCTAGGCTTCGCCTTGGCCTCCCGCCCTTTCCTGTAAATGCACTCACAGCCACGAGGGGTGCCATATTAAATCAAGAATGATGGAAACCAGTGGCTGCGATTATCCAACTGAGATGCAACATGGGGAGCTGATTGCTGCTGGCTCCAGGTGAGGACTTCTAACGCTAATTGCATATGGCTTTTATTAGGAAGATGATCACTCCCCCACTCCTACTCTCCTGGGTGGCTTCTTCCCACTTCCTCTCAGCCCAGTTCCCTTTGCTTTTGCAGACTGGGTCACCTGCTCTTGCTTCCCTAGTGGAACACAATCAAATCAGTGCCTTGCTCTATATCATCCCTGTAGTCTTAGTCCCCTTCTCTTCAAAGGGCAGGCCCTTCCAAGTGCCTTCTCGCCCTCAGACTACATACAGGCCTTTCCTAGATGGCTTTTCAAAAGCCTAGGGTCATATTTCATACAGTTAAAAGTCATTCATTCATTCATCACACTCTAAAAATACCAACTATATTCTAAGCATTGGGAAAAGAGTATGAAGCTGTAACTTTGTACCTGGTTGAATCCCAATGTCCTATACATTTTATCAAAAAGTTTTCAAAGTATTTATGGATAGATATTTAGGACTCTAGGCTGTGCTCAGATTCAGGCCACAGTGAAACTCTTCCCAGGATCATCTAGAAAGCTTGAGACACAGCAGATCGTGGTATAATGTGCTGAGTGCTCACTTGTATGGAAGTCAAGGGCCCTTCTGTTTGTCCAAGAAAATGTGAGGAATATTAGAACAACCTAAAACTATGCCATTGAAGAAGAGGTACAGAAATGTTGGCCTGGAGAACACTTAGGGAAGCCACGGTGGTCATACTCAAACCAACAAAGTAGTGAGAAAACTCATGTTGGATTTGCCTGTAGCAAAGGAAAAACTATGTCCTGTGGCTGTAAAGTACCTAAAAGCAGAATTCTCTACTACAAAAGGAAAATCAGTGAGCAAAGGTGAGCACCAAGCAGTTGAGGCTTCCCCAGAATTGGTGTTGAGATGGTGGTCCTCCCAACTAGGGCTTCTAGAGGAAGGAGCCTCAAGAGCAGAAGAACACCCAACTAGACTTGGTATCTGGCTTCCTCTTAAGCCACAGCAACTCTTCCCTTTATCTTTGGAGCACCATGTAGATTAAATTAGCTAAGAGTTCCTGCCCCAGAAATTGCCCATCAGTTCTCAAGATACAGCAAAGAGGAAGGCTAACATTACCAAAGGCTTGCAGAGGGCCTGCTACTATGCTGTCCACTGTGTGCCAGAGACCCTCAAATTATTTCATGTAATTGTCCCCCATGTCCCACAGAGACACTGCAAGGTAGGTATGAGTACCAGCCCATGTGAGAGATGGAGAAACTAAAATTCTGGGAGGTGAATTGACTTCTCCAAGGCCAGCTAACTAGTCAGTAGATGAGGTGAGGTTAGAATTCAGGTCTTTGGAGCAAAGCTTGTTCATTCTTCCACACATATCCTGTCCCACTGTAAGCCAAAAGAAGATCCAAGGGGCTGGGTGGACAGGGAGGAGGAAGCAGATAGAGGGCGGGAGTCACCAGAGCTGTGATGTATGTGATCTATGTGGCGCCTGAGGGAGCTGCACAGTGACACTCTGGATTCCAGCTGGCAATTGTCACTCCACTGGGATCAGTACCGAATTATTGCTCCAAATAATGCAGCGACTAAAGGAGACATTACACACCAAGTGCTGAGTACAGTGCCTGGCAGGCAGCAGCTAGTCTTCAAATTGTAGCCACGTCATTCACTTGTCAGCATGTACTGACTCCCATGAGCTAGGCCCTGTGCGATGGCTGGAGCTAAAAAGATGAATACGGCATGGTCTTTATCTCTGAAGACCTCATGATTGAGCATAGAGAGACAAGCAGGTGGTTTAACAAGTGCCCTAGAGATCCCAGGGGCAGGCACAAAGCCTTACAGCAGTCTCCCCCGACAACATGCTATTGAAGCAGGGATCACCAGGCCACTCAGAAATAGACAGGACTAGAGAAAGCTTGAGGGAACAATGTAACCAATGGCCCAGAGGCAAGATACTCAGACCCATCACTGAGTAGAAGGGAGGAGCCAGACCCAGCAAACCCTTGGGGGCCAGTCTCTTATCGCTTCAAGCCTCCTTCACACAAGCTGGTACTGTACCAGCAAGCGCCTGCAGCACCTGTGCATCTCACCGTCAGAGCCTTCCAGCCCATGGACCCTGAGCACTGACAGAGGCTGGGTGGGCAGGGAGGAGAAGGAAGCAGATATATGGCAGGAGTCGTCAGAGCTGGGTGATGTATGTGGCGCCTGAGGGAGCTGCACAGTGACACTCTGGATTCCAACCGGCAAGTGTCACTCCACTGGGATCAGTACCGAATTATTGCTCCATATGAAACCCCAGGACTGATGGGAGCTTTCAGTTACAGACTGATAGCAACAGCCAAAATTGGATTGTTTGCTATTTATTTTTTTTAACTTCTGTCAAGGTCACTACCGTAACAGGAAAACACTGCCCAAGCAGCAGGTATTTTTCATCCACTCTGCCCGCAAGAGCAATCTGCAGCTACAACTTTTATGACAGGGCCTTACGTTGGCAACTCTCTTTCTAGAAAGCTGTCAGTGTTATCAGGGTCTTAGGGGAAGAGAGGCTTCTGAACACTTGGTTCTTTCCATCCCAATCCAAGACCTGCTTTCTTCTCTCCATCTCCAGCCCCCAGACCTGCACACCCTCCCTGCCTGCCTGGTCTCTGTATAGTCCCACAACCACCGCCCCACCTAGTATTCCAGCTTCTTCAAGCCCCCTGTCTCCCAGGAAGCCACCACCACCACCACCAAAAAAAAGAACCATGCTTTATGTATCCTCCCCTGCACCCAGTCTGCTCATACTCTCCTCTTCCCATCTGTCATCAAATTTATTTTTGCAAACATTCAGATGCCTCCACTGTGCTGGGAACCGCAGTGAGTAAAGACAATGTCTGCCCTCAGGGAACTCATAATTGATTTGGAAGGCAGAGTCAAAAGTGTGCAGCAAACCTGTTTTCAGGTAGGCTTTTTAGTGATAGGTACAGTGCTAGAAGTAGGCATGTGTGCTTCAGAACATGAGGAAAAGTTCTGTTGTTCCTGAGTATTTGTAGACTCACCTCCTCTGCCAAACTTGATCTCCCTAGGGGCAAGGTCTGGCTCTCCACTTCATCTTCTCAGCGTGACCTAGTTCATGCCTCCCCCTCTCATGTTTTCTGAAGTGGACTAAGCAGAGAGTTAGGCACACACCAGGCTCTCAGCATCTGCTGGAACCTCCCAGGGCAGGATACTGTCCTCTTAGTTCACCCTCCTTAGTCCACCTTACTTTTCATCCTGGCCTGCTGAGGACCTAGCACAGAGCCATTGCTGAATAATTATATCTAAGTGAAATGCAGTGCTGTTGAACAGAGCATGTTCATAACTGGCTTGAAAACCAAAGCGATTTTCAAGAGGATGAGAAAAGGGAAGTATATATTAAGTATTCACCACATGCCAGCCAGGATCATGCTAAATTCCCAATTTACAGCTGAGAAAACTGAGATGTAGGAACTTGTTCCAGGCAATAAACACATCGGTATAAGTAATAAAGCTGGGATTCGAACTCAGGTCTTCTGTCGGACTCCAGAGTCAAGGGTTACTCTACTAGTAGTATTTGTTTTACTAGTAGGGGGAGCCAGGACCCAGAACAGTGACCACTGGAGATGGGGTGAGGGTCAGGATGAAGGAACAGAGGGAAAGACTGGACCAGCTCTAGTGATTATGAGTCAGAGCTGTGAATCAAAACCCCTGGAGACCCAGACCTGTGTTTTGCCCCTGACCAGTGCTCCTGAACCACCTTCCCTCTCCCCCCAAAGTACCAGGAGAAGCAACGGAAACGAGAGGCTGAGGAGCGGCGCCGCTTTCCCCTGGAGCAGCGGCTGAGAGAGCACATCATCGGACAGGAGAACGCTATCGCCACGGTGGGCGCTGGTGAGTATGCAGACCGCCAGCCAGCCCTTGCCCCGGTCTGCTCCAGTGAGGTGTGCATCCTGCTGCCACCCTCCTGTGCAGAGGTGGCTGATAATATTACAGCTTTATTTTTTACGTTCTACATGCTAGACACTGTGACAAGCTCTCGGCACATGCCATGTCATTTAATCCCTATCACACCCCTGTGAGGTTGGTACCATTAAGCCCCTGATTTACCAGTGAGAAGAGCACTTCAGTCCTTTGCTCAAGGCTGCTTCCCTAGCCTAGACTTTAACTCTGACCTTCTGTGGTCTGTTGCCTGAAGCCTACTTTCCAGGTAGGAAAACTGAGACTCAAGAAGGGAGCAGCTGAGCCAAACATGGACTTCTGATTTATATCTCTCAGCCTGAGACACTGCCATACTTTAGTCCAGGTTGCCGGCAGATGGTTCAGTTTCCAGGAGGTCATCCTGAAAGAGAGCTTTTTCTCCCTAAAGGTCTGTCCATGTGTAGGGTAAATGAAGTTAACTTGGGCTTATTTTCCGCCCTCCTGCCACTAATGTGGATGCTCAAGCCCAAGGATGCTCAGTGCACACTTGGCACACTTGGCTGTAGTTGTACACACCTGAGTTCATAGCTCTGAGTTGGGGCCAGAAATCTGCATTTCTGGGGAGTGTGCATGTTTGGATGCTCACACCTGTGCCTAGAAGCGAGGAATCAAGGCAGTGGTGGCAGCATGGCAAGGAAGACCACTTAAAGGCAAGGCCACAAGACAACCGGAGAACACCAGAGTGAGCCCAGAGAAAAAGCTCAGCGACTGGCTGGGGCTAGGAAGCTCAGTTCCCCTACTAAGTCCCCTACTAAGGATGCTTGCAAAACACTGTGTTTTGACTGCTCGGAGCCATGCTACCTCCTCAACCCTGGCCTCCTGCCCAGGCACACCCCATGGAAAGAGATGAAACTGGGATTCTGCTCAAGACAGTGGCCTCATCTTTATTCTGACTCAGGTATATGACTCTAAGGGGCATCTCAAGACAGATGAGGCAAGGCAGAGAAACCCTAGGCCCCGCTTAGACAAGGGTGTCCCCAAGGCAGTAGTTCTCAAAGCACAGTCTCAGGACTAGCAACATCTCTGTTCTCCAGAAACTTTTATTTTTTAAAAAAAGATTTATTTATTTATGGATACAGAACTGGGGTATAGGCAGAGTGCAGGGGCTGTGAGAGGGTTCAGTGGAGACAGTGGGGAGCAAAACAGGTCGACTGACGAAGTACATTGCTGAGGGGAGCAGCGGGCGGATCAGGAGAGGTCTGCCGCACCAGGTGGATTACCTCTGGGGCCAGGGATCGAACTCATCACTTACAGGGCTACAGCCAGCTTGCAGTGCTGCGCTGTAACCCATTGCACCACCAGGGAGGGCCTCTCTGGAAACTTTCAGATGCAGATTTCTGGCCCCAATCCAGAGCTATGGAATCAGAAACTTAGGGCCCAACAATCTGTTTTCACAAGCCCTGCAGGCTATTTTGATGCTCAGCTCAAGTTTTGTTTTTGTGTGGCTTTTTTAGATTTATTTTCTTACATTGTTAAATTTTTTATTTCTCCCCTCAGGCGTAGTCCCCATTCATTTCAACTTTAAGCCCTCTGACCTGCAGTGTCTTAGTTCACAGGTTACTAACTTCTTCTCTCCAAGCATCTAGTTCCACCTAATTCAGTCAGTGACTGCCAAGGCAGCACCAGGTTCTGATCCTGACGAAAGAAAGCATCAGACTGAAGCTATGATGACCCTTTGGAACATTCTGGGATCACACCATTCACTCTTAGATACCAATTAGAGGAGTAATTGAAAATAGAGGGCAGCTGCTCCTGTGACGCACTGGGCCCAGCCTCGTCTCCATCCTCACGTACCACTGGGACGCACAGGCCCCTCATCAGGAGCCTGACCCTGCAGATAAAAGGGGCCCATAGACCAGCACTGCTTCAATAACTAGAGGTCAGAGGCTGCCTGCAGGCACACATAGGAGCCGGAGAGAACTTTCTCTGAATGCACAAAGCTCCCCTACTCAGGCCCACCCCACCAGGCTGCTGCTTAGGTCGGGGTGCAGATATCCACCCTCTACCACCACCTTGGCAGCCGCCCCTCCCCTTCTTTACCAAGGCAATATCTGAGGTGGAGGGAAGGGAGAGTCAGGAAGCCCCTCGAGTTGAAGAAAGGAGTCTGTGGGAGATACATTATGGAGCGGGTACCTAAGACAGTATGTTCAGCTACCGCCTCATGCCCACATGGGCCAGAACTGTAGCTGGCAATGTAATTTCCCCTCCACTTTTTACACAGCTTTTTCCCAGCAGTTGCCTGCTTCTCTCACCTACTTCTCCCTGTCTTCTCAGGGCTCTGGGTTGTGAAGCTTCCAGAAGTAGACAGTTGGGGGTGGGAGGAGGCGAAAGTCATGGAGATGGAAAGAGTTGGACCAACCTGGCCTCCAATAACAGGTTGGCCCCTTGGCAGCTGTGCAGCTCAGGCTAGTCTGCTTCTCCATGTTTCAGTTTCCTCGTCTGTATCCTGAGGAGAGGGGGGCGTCAGGGGGTCTAGCCCAGTCCATCACTGACTGGCTTTTTCAGTTCTAGTATGTGCCTAACAGCAATGAATAAACAGTCCCTTCTTCAAGCCATTTACCTTCTAGGGCTAGGCACTGTGCTCTTTAGGACAGTTAGTTCTGTTAGATCAGTAATATCCCCACAGTTATTTTCTTTAAGACTGGAATGGTCCTTAATGCCAGTCCAGACTTACCTCTTCCCCTGTTCCCTTACTAACCTCTGATGCATCATCCACTTTCTCCTTGCCTCCTCTTATCCCGTTGCCCAAAATATTAGCATCTACCCTGAATCTTTCTATCCAGGGCTCCATTCTGTCACCAGAACTCTGCCTCAGATTAGAATGGCTCTACTTGTCCTGTGGCTTGTAGGTTGACTCAGCTTAGCTCTAGTGACTCCAAAAAAGACCTATTGGGGCCTGGGCTCTGGGGATTGTGCTTTATTTCCTCTGTTTGTAAGGCAACAACTGCACCCACCTTGCTGAGGAGCTCTGCTCCTGGGATCACAAAGGTAACAGTCAGATAACTTTCAGCTCTTAGCTCTTAACACATACAAGGTGTTGTCTGGGTCAGACTTTGTAGTAGGCAAGCAGCTAGTACCTCAGGTCCTCAAGGGCCTGCAGGTGCAGGAGAGGGGTGGCTCAAGAAGCTAGGCCAGGCCTCTCTGGGTTACCCAGGCTAGTCTCTGATAATGTGTGGTAGGGACTGGCTGGGTGGAGCCTGGCACCCCATGGGTGCCATGAGGATGGGCAGTCAGTGAAGTGCTGCAGAATGAATTGATTTGATAAATGGCCATTTATTACCCTCACGAATTGGCTGAAACCAATTTCGGTCACATCAACCCCTGGTAAGTGCTGGGATATTGATTTGTGCAAAGTAATACAGTGAATTTATCAGTGTGATCCCCAGCTGCAGGGCTTCTAGCAAGGCTGGCGCACAGTTACCACCTTACAAATGCAGGAGATAAAGCACCAGCCCCACAACCCAGGTCCCATGGCCTCTCTGGTCTTCTAGGGTCACTAGAGCCAAAACAGGGCCAGTCTACACTCCACAAGCCAGAGCGTTGGCATTGAAGGTGGGACTCTCCTTCTCGAATCCAGACTGCTCTTGGTAGTGGGAGCGGGTGGGCATCTACCCTGTCAGGCAGACCTCCTAGAACCTCAGCACCTTTGTACTCCACCGTGTTCCTCAGAAAGGCAACCAGTGCCCATTCAGAAAAATCAGTGTTCCACTCTGCCACCCCCCAACCTGCCCACCTCCTGTGTACCTTTCTCAGTAAAGGCACTCCTGTCACTGGCTTCTCAAAAGAAATGTAGAGGATTCATTGACCACCCCAATCCTCGTTGTCATCCTTACAGCCAATCAGGTATCAAGCTCTATCATCTACTTTATTTTTTTTTAAACTTTATTTAAACATACAGAACTGGGGTACAGGTCAGAGGTGGGGGGGGAGGATTCACCAAAGACAGAGTGGGGAGCAGAAATATGCTGCTGAGGGGAGCAGTGGGTGGGTCTGGAGAGGTCTGCCACGCCTTGTGTGTCACCCCCTGGCCAGGGATCGAACTTGTGCTGCAGTGGCTGCAATAGCTTCATAGTGCTGTGCTTCAACCTGTTGCATCACCAGGGAAGGCCCTCTCTCATCTACTTCCGCACCTGCCTCTGCCTCCTCATCCTATCTGGGGTCTGCTCCGAGTTCAAGCTGTTCAGGATTCGGTATCAACCATGCCGCATACACCTTGGGCTCACTGTCCTATCTCATGTTTCCCTTCCCTCTTTGACTGTTCCAAAATATAATGTGCCCAGCCCCTACACCTTTCTCAACCTTCCCTTCTGAGCTGAGAAATAGGTCAGCCCTTCACTAAGGATTGGTAGTGATTAATCTGCAAAATTGTTGTTCTGCCACAAGCTTCACCTGTGCCCATGTTACGTATGCTCTGTGGAGCCTGCCTCTTTCACTTTACCTCTCAAAGGTCAGAAACTACCTTTCATTCAGCTGTTCCCACAGGGTTGCCCACACAGGTTGAATTCAAGTGAAAAAGTGTGAGCCCACATGTGCATGCACATACTTGTACACGCAATTGGGGGGGGTTTGCTGAAGGCTCAGCAAAAACTTATTTTTGCATTTTTAATGTTAGACAGTAGCAGTCATTTGCCTTCATAAAGACAAGTCCTTCCATACTAAGAAGAGATGTGTTCTCTTGCAACCTCCAAACCCGAGGCACAAATGTCCCATCCTACCCTGACTGCATGAACTCCCCTTATGTTTTGGCACAAACATCAGTCAGGTACAAAGGGTTCCTTCCACACTTTTCTGGGTGCTGCCATCCCATTTGGAACCCAGTGTTCAAAGTAACATTTACCTAAAAGACACAACTTTGTTTTAGGCTTCTTTAGGGTGCCCTCGCATCCAGCACAGAGCTTGTCTGTTTGACAGATTGACAAAGACCCCATGAAGAGGGATTAAGAAGAAAGTGGAAGCCAAATTTACCAAGGGCAGTAGTAACCACTTGTAGCCATAAGAGACTCTTGGTCTGGCCTCACATTTCCTTGTAAAATGGGAGCTGAAATAGCTGTTTTTTCCCACTTGTAATCTCCAGAAAAACCAAGAATTCTTTTAACCAGCAGTCTAGTGAGGGACTCTTCTGGAGACCCCCTTGGGGGCCTCCCTGGTGGGACAGGGGATTAAGTCTCAGCACTATGAAGCTATCCCCAGCCAGGGAGCTGACCCACATGGCACAGCAGACCTCTCCTGTCTCGCCACTGTTTGCTCCCCTCAGCAGTGTATTTCAGTCAATCTGCCTCCTCTGCTTCCCACTCTGTCTGTGGTGAATCCTCTCACCACCTACACCCTGGTACTTATATGTATAAATAAAATAAAGCTTAAAAAAAAAATAGAAGGAGCCCCTCTATCAGTAGGACACCTGGCATCTGCTATTATGGAATAGAAAGGTCTGGGTCCGCCTTTCCCCTGTTGAGGGTGCTGACAGATGAAATCTTTCCCACTGCCCTCTTCTGAATCTCAGTCTCCTCTGTAAAATGGAAATAATACCTCCTAATACCTACTTCACTGAATTAGTATAAGAGTGAAAGAGATGCCTGTAGAGCTGCTGTTGCTGTAATGATCATTATTTTTTACTTATTCCACTCTTTGCAACTTAAAAAGTGCTTTATAATCATCTACTAATTTCATCTTGATGGGGCTGACTCAGCATATGCGATTGCTCGTTTTGTAGGTGAAGAAACAGATTTTAAAGGAGCATCTTACTCAAAGTTAGCTAGTAAGCAGCAGCGCCTGGGTTCCGAACTAGCTCATGTACTCCTGCCCTCTGTGCCCTACAGCCCTGGAGATGAGCACACGCCAGAGTGCCCCAGGAGTCAGTGGTGAGGATGTGGTGTGGGGGAGTTAATTAACAAGGCTGCTGCAAGTGAGCTTTAAGGTGGCTCGGCTGTGGCAGACATGGCCAGGAGAACATGTCCTAGTAAGGGTAGGACACAGCCAGGAGGCCCTGGCCCAGCCTGTGGAGCAGCAGCAGAGCCTGTTAGAACCTGCAGGTGGGCCCTGCAGGTGGCACCAGCGTGGAAAGGGGCTGAGCTGCCAGCTCGGTTGACCTTGAACCCAGAGTGCAGTACTGAGACATCGGGAGATTGGCTCCTCAGGCCATGGGCAGAATAACTGAGTGAGCCAATCTGGAAGACACATGGGGATAGTTTTCCAGGAGCTGGGGCTAAATCCCAGGGTCTTCATTTATTTAACTGTAACCTTGAGCAGGTCACCTAACTCATCTACTTTCTCATCTATAAAATGGGAATCAAGTCCCTGCCCTGCCTGCCTCATAAATCCATAACAAGGCTCAAATGCAATTACGTGTACAGAAGTTCTTTATAGACTGTGAAGTGCTGCCAAAGTAAATTGCTGGATTTTCTAGTCCACTGTGAGATCACTGGCATCCGCAGCCACATCCCAAGAGGGCCCATGCAGGTCTCTGACTGTCCCAGCCTCTACCCTGGCTGACAGGGCCCTCAAGGCTCCCTGGTCCTTGGTCCTCAGCCACCCTGCCAACCACACACTCTGGGAGCCTGCCTTCCCCAGTCCTTTATAGCTGCTTCCATTTTTCATTCTGTCGGACTCCATCTGCTTGGCCGTTTTTCTCTTCAGATATTATTAGAAATATCCAGAGTTGTAATTGCTTAATGGTTGGCATTTCGCCTGTTTCATGGGGGGCCCAGATCAAGCCCACTCCAGATTCATGCCCTGGGTCTGGCAGAATTGACCAGGGACAGCTGTGCAGTGGAGTCTGCCTGGCATTATAAAGAGCTCTCTCCAAGGTGCATTATTAGAAAAGAAGGGGGGAAAGATGGCCCCAGGCATAATCCAATTTCCACATTCTCCTTGGTGTTTTTGAACCACATAGCCCAGCAGTCTGCAGCTCTCAGTGGGTTGGGAAACTTTCCTGAAAGAGAGGTTAGAATCAGAATCTCAGGTACTTGACATTCTGGGGGATCCCATTTACCCTGGGGGCCACTTGTATGAGTGTGGCCTCAACATTTCAGCTTCTTTCCAACCTACATTCTCAGTTCAGCCAACTATTTAAAGAAGGTGACTCCTTTCAGATGACCACTCTCTCACTTCCTCCTCAACCTACATCCACACAAAGTGCTTGGCGAAAGTCTATCCTTTGCCATTTATACCTCCATCTCCCTGAATACCCCTGTCCCCAGGTTCTTTCTGACAGGATACTGGGGACTCCTCTCAGTGAGGCTTGAGGTTCCTATGAGACCTGTGGGTTTCCTTGGAGTCAAGCCTTCCAGAGCACCAAGCCAGTCAGTTTAGAGATCTGGGACCTTGACCAGGGGAGAGATTGGACTTAGTGTCTCCTCAGGCCTTCTTCAGGATTCTCAGGGAGCATCTTACACTTAGGCTGCGTCTAATCTGATGCCCATAAAGTTGCATAATTTCCATGTGTTTCTGTCATGGCCAGACTAGAGCGAAAGCACTTTAAGTTGAAGCAGTAGATTGAGATGAGAAAGACCACAACAGGGACTTGAGCTCCTAAAACAGTTATTCCTAAAACAGCTTGCAATCTAACAGACCAACCTAGATATTGCAAAGCACTCTGTCCCCTCCCTGCTTCTGACTGCCATGTTTCATTAATGCAACCTAAAGTGATGCTTACTTTTTTTAGCAACCGTATATAACCAAAAAAAAAAAAAAGCCTTAAAGAGAGACCGACTCTACTATTACTCATTGTGTGATTGAGACAAATCTCAATCTTGTGCCTCAGTTTCCTAGTCAGTATTTTGGAGCCAAAAATACTACTTTCAGGGAGTTTGTATGGGTCTTGAATGGTAAAATGTTGGCAGTTTTTCCAGTGATAGGTAGCACATTCAATAAATAGTTCTTCTGGTGAGTCTGCCCTTTTCCACCCCTGCTCTTCCGCTTGAATGATGCTTCCACAGAAGCAGTGCTTCTTAGCCTGCTTCTCCCACTTTGTAACTTGTTACTCAGTTTCATTACCTTGGTTACACAGCGCATCATTATATACCTTCTCCAGAAAGAAAAGGGGTTAGGTCTCAGAACTGAGCCCCGAGGGAAAATAGTACATATCTGTGGCATTCTCCCCATTGTAGGTAGAGATGCTAACCAAGTGGCTTACCCTTCCTGGGCCCTAAGCTCCATACATGCTCGATTAGCTTCCAGAAGGTACATTTGGCTATACTTCTAGACAGTGGACTGGGCCTTGGTTTCCCCAAATGGGAAAGGGTCCAGAGCTCACATTCTGGATCCCCCAGTCCTGCCAGGGGATCCTGCCTCTCCATTTGCAAGGAGTAAGCTCAGAGTTCCGCGATTGGCGAATAGATTGGTAACCAGCTGACAGCTAAAGTTCCTCTTGAATTCTCCTTCACCAGCCCCCCACTCCCTTCACCTCCATTCACCATCCACCCGCCTTTCAGTTTCCCTGGCAACACTGAGTGCTCATCCTGGAAAACTTTATCCGAAATCTGCTCTGGGCAGCTTTCCAAATCCATGCTAACCTGATTAGGTGTCTCTAGGGGCCTTGCCAGCTAATCAGATTAGGCAGCACTAATGGTAGTGAGGACTTTGAGTGGGCGCAGAGCAGTAAAACATATTGTATACTTAGTGATAATTATCCTGCCTTTTGTGTCATTGATTTATCTGCCTCCCTCCCCGTCCCCCCATCTTGTGTGTTTGGCCCTAGCAATCCGGAGGAAGGAGAATGGCTGGTATGATGAAGAACACCCTCTGGTCTTCCTCTTCTTGGGATCGTCTGGAATAGGTAACTGGGAGCAGAATTGCCAGGAGGGAGGAGACCTGGGGGAGCATGCAAAACTGACAGCCCCAGTTGAGCCACCTCTAGTTCACCTACCAAAACCACAGCCTCCAAATACAGAGCCAGCAAGAGGACTTTGTTTTTGATCATGTCACCTTAGGGACAGCTGAAATTTTTCCCTCCCTCTAGAAGCAGTGGTACAGGACCTAATTCTGGAGAATTAGGAGCAGCCTCTTGGGAATCTCTTAGCCCTGATATAGACAGTCTGCATACACAGAGACAGCCTTTTGGGTATACCACCTCCATTGCCAGCGTGCTAACCTTATTCAGGACATCCTGGGACACAACCCTTTAGTAAGCTAAAGAAAGCCTCTGGTGGCCAGCACAGTGCTAGGTACATAGCTAAAGAGGTTGCAGTACATTAGATGGATTATTATTTGGGCTGGATTAGATGAAGCGTACTCAGCCCTCACTCTCCACCATCACAATTCCCACCACCTCCCACCATTGTCTGGATGGGAAACTTTGTGGGTTTGTTACCTCACCTTCCCCTCTCACGATGTGTATGGGCCCAGTTCTCCCTCAGATGCAGGGTCACAGAGTTTACTGTCACCTCACCATGGTGCTATGATGCTATGGTACTATAGAATTTGACTTCCTGTACTGCACAGTGACTTCCAGAGGCTTCACCATCACACCTAATGGTACTTCAGAGCCACCTCTTCTGGTATTGTCATCCCTTCTTTATGTTACAAAGGCAGCGAAACCAAGGAGAGGTGCCTGTTAGCCTCTCCCACCCTCTTCTTAGCATGCAGATAGCAAGACCAGGGGTGTTCTAGAGAGTTGCAGTGTGGGGAGCCAGGAGGTCAGGGAGCAACTAGGAAAGGCAAGGTTTGTGCTGGGCTTGAAAGTACAGGTGGGATCTGGATTATAAGACAACTTCCCATACTTTCGAATGTGGCTATAGTGAAAAAACCTCAGTCCCATCCACAGGAAAGTCAAGATGCAATGTATACTTTCATTTCAAGTGGTGATCCCACTTTCACCATTAATGCCCTCATTGAATTTGGGAGTATCACTGACCCTCAAAACTCCCATCTGTCAGTTGTGGTATTTTCATTCATTTCTAATTACTTTCATTTCAGGTGTTAGTGATATCGTTGGTCCTAATCCAGTACCTCTCCCTTCCTTCTTCATAGGGAAAACAGAGCTGGCCAAACAGACAGCCAAATATATGCACAAGGATGCCAAAAAGGTAAGGACCAGAGGCCTGATCTGTCGATCAGAGACTACACTGCTCTGCTAATCCAGAAACTCTTAGGCTTCCTGGATCTGGCAATAGCTGATCAAAAAGATGAGCCTTGGCTTAGGAAGCAGATCTCAAACCTGGTCCCTGTTTGGCCATCAGGTCTTCCAGGAATTGGGCAAGTTATCAACCTTCGTTGGACCTCAGTTTCTTTATCTTCTTAACTTGGGGCACTTGAGGGACCAAGTTAAATTTTTTTTTTTTTTTTTTTTTTTGCATTTTTTTTATTAAAAAGTTTATTTTTACATCATTTTTCACATTTTTTTTTTCATCTCAATTGTAATCCCCATGGGTTTCCCATCACCAAATCACCCCTGTGCCACCACCATAGTCCCGTGCATTTCCCTCCCTACCCCATCCCCCCCCGTTTTTGAGGGACCAAGTTAAATTTATCGATACAGTATTTTCAAGCATCCACTCTGTGTCAGTAATTGTATGTGATACTGATAATAGCATTGATGAAGACATTCTCTCTGCCCTGAGGACCTAAGTCTGCAGAGGACAGCAGCTTTAGAAACATACTCTTACTGTCCAGTGCTATCACAGCCATGCTAGAGGGAATCTTCGGGCCTAAAGGAGAAAATGAGCAGAGAAAAGAGGATACATTACTACTCTTTCATTCTAAGCTTATAAACATGGTCTTGTATACCCTTGGCTGTGAGACAGTCACAGTTCCCATTCCTTTGTGACTTACTATAGGAGAGACCCGTCCCATCCTATTCATCCCCACTGCCTCCCAGGCTCGGTCTTTCCAAGGCCTGTTTATTTTGACTTTCTAGACTCACAGGATTTTGCTTTCATGCAGAACAGAGAGAAATGTTCAGAAAGAGTAATCACTGGAGACTGCAGAAACAGTTCGACTATAGCCAAACATTCTTGTATGAGCCTTCCTAGTATGGAGGCTGAGATTCCCATTTTCCCTGACACTAGATGCCCTTGCCTGGCTTGGAGAACCTCCCAGCTGGGGCAGTGAGGTGTTGTTCAGGTCTCTGCTGGCCATTTGGCCCCAACAGCAAAAAGTCCTGTCCCATGGGAACTCTACTTCAGACTTAACTGCCTTCTTGCTACTCCCTGAGAGTCTGGCAGCCACAGAAACAAGGTAGCTCAGACTGTCTTCCTGAGTCACATCCACAGCCCTTGTCTGACTAATAACCAACTGGAGGTTCCTTGGCCTCCTTACCTCGGCCTGGCTAAGGGCTGCCTCAACCAAAGCCAGAACAGACCCACTTGACAGGCAGGCAGGCAAGAAGCGGCACATGGCATGCTAATATGCTCAGCTGAAATAGCATTTTTAGGATAATTCATCAGGTTGGCAGCGATTGAAACAATTAGCACTCTGGAAAGAGCCATAAACTAGCAAGACTATTAGGGAAGATGCAGTTACGGGCAGGAACCACCTGATTAGGGATGAAGAATTCTGAGTGGTTTAATTTTAATACTGTCAGAAAGGTTAATATTTAATTACAAATTATAATCTCCTTATCCAAGCTGTCTTAATATGTCTTCATACACAGTGGAAGTAGAAGGAAAGTATCTGCCAACTTACTGGTGTGGAAAGGAGAAAGAGCTTGTTAAAATACTGATGATGCATCTGTTTAGTGAAAGGCACACTCACACCAGTGCAGAGTGTCCTGAAAGGGTGATGAGGGTATCCTTCTCCACATGCCTGGCTTAGAAGAAAGGAACACCATCGCCCCTTGGTGACAGGCTGGGTAGTTCAGGGTCTGGTGCCAGTCTTTTCCTTGGCTCAGATTCCAGTTCTGCTTTCTACTGGCCACTCAGAGTTTCAGCTCTCTGTCTCAAAACTCTCCACCCTGTGTCTAAGGTTGTCGTGAGGATCTAGAGATATCATACAAGTCTAGCATGTTCCAGGTACCTGCTGCCCTGTTTCATATTTATTCATCTCTATGCACACTACACAGTGGTAGCTTGTCCGTTGTCTTAGTTGATCTATGAGGAGGATAGATCCGAATTAGACCTACTCTTCAGATGAGAAAACTGAGACCCAGCAACATTAAAGACTTATCAAGGTCCCTTACTAGGGAAAGAAGGGAGATCAGAATACAGTCTCTTGCCTCCTCAGTGCCATTGTTTTCAGTTACAATAGGAGGCAACATTGTAAATGTGTCATTTTGTCCCTATTCACATTGGGAAATGGGAAACTTGAGAAAACCAATTATGACCATCCACAGATTTTATTTTTAAATCCTTACTAGTGCTTCTACAATAACTCATAACCTGTGCTAGCTCTGTGAGCCAACTCATCATAGACTGTTTAACATAGATGCTTTCTGCTCATATAGCCAGATGTTTGAGATCTGCCTTCCTGTACTACAGGTCTAATCAGGGCACCTAACACCTCCAGGACCTGAGGAATAGGGTGTGGAAAGCATCCAGGGTATTCCAGGCCCAGTGCAAAGTGGAGCTGACTAAATGAAATGACCACTAGCCTGAGAGTCAAGTGATATGACTGAGTTCTGGCGGTCTGACCCTCAGTTTCCTCATTTATAAAGAGTCACTAATACCTCTGGACTTTTTTGTCTCAAAGGCATTGTTTGCACATTTTTATAATTTCTTTTGTCAGATCTTCGAGCATTTTTATTCTCCCATTAGCCTGTTCTGTTTCTCCCAAATTGAGCTGCTTTTTGTTAATTTCTAGTAGGGTTAATAATCCCTGAGAAAGAACCTTCATGGCATTCTGTGATTTCATTGTGAAATTATGACCCCTAAGACTTACAGTTATGGTGGCAGTATGACAAAAGAATAAAAAGCAAGGATCTGAGTCCAACTGCTGTGGTTCAGATCCCAACTCTAAGCCACTGTGCGGACTTGGATCTCTGCTTACATGACATTTCTTATCTGTAAAATAAGTTCAATAAGAGGGCCTAGCTCATTGAACTGTTATGACGGCCAAAGGACATAATACTTAAAATGCTAACCACCATCCTTGGCACAGTAAGCAACCAATATATGTTGAATATTATTGTCATTATTATTACCTAACTTTTAGATAACCTTAAGCTAAGTTCATAGATAGCCAAAATTATTCCAGCCAAGAAAACCATGCCCATCTTCAACGTTGCATAGAAAACCAGTAGAAGAACTAGATAGGGCACCCTTGAAATAAGTAAGCACTAGAGTTTGTATTCTTGGTATCCTGAAACACTAATTGACATCTGGTCATGAACCTGAGGACTCTTCAGATGAAGACTATCCAGAACCCAACTTACTGACAGCGGGAAAAATGAGGCACCAAAATATAGTGGCTAAGGGCACAGTTTTAGAGTCATATTGCCAAGTTTGGGTCATCTTGGGCATATTACTTTAATCTGTGACTCAGTTTTCTCTTCTGTAAAGTGGGGATAATAATAGTACCTCATAGGCTTGTACATGTTCTAAGCCTTTGGTGGCTTGCTTAAAACATTGTCAGACATACAATAAGCTCTAAGTGACTGTCAGCTTTTATCATCAGATAGCCATCTCATGACCTCCAACCCATTGCCCCCTCTGGGCAGCACTCCAGCTTCTCCATGTCCAAGTTCCCAGCCTCTCTGAAGTATGTGTTTCTCTTGGCTGATTTGCCTGAGACCTCTGAGAAAGCTGGCTCATTCCCATGTGCTCTGATAACAGTCTCACCTCCAACCCCCCCATACACACACATGACTTTAACAAGTTTCCTAAGCCCATTTCCATCTCTTAGGTTAGGCCCTCTTAGGGAGAGGAACCAAGGCCCAGTGATATACTGAAGGAAACAATACCTGAAAATAGAGACGCAACAGTCCCATGGCCACACAGAGAGTGGCAGTACTATGACTGGAAACTGAGTCCCCTGGCTCCAACCCTGGGCTCTTTCTGTCACCCTGTACTTCAGGGGCAGAGTGTTGAACTAGACAAGCATCACAGAGAATTCTGACCAAGCAGCCAAGCTAGAATAAGGTCTGAATTTCAGACATACCTACCTCAGAAACTTGGACACCCCACGACCCCCAGATCTCAGAAGTGGAGAGATTTCCAGATCACAGATGGAAATGTGTACCAGTGGGAAAAGAGCCTAGGGAGACTCTGGGTGACAATACAAGCACCTGTGAATGCCCTTGTAACTCCCTAAATTCCCTAAAGGAGGAGCTACTCAGCCTGTGTTAACTGTGAGATATGTAAGCATCCCACCTACAAACTGGTCTCTGTCCCTGGAGCTAATTGTGTTCTAGCCTCACCCTAGGAGACCACTTCCTGGAAATCACCCCTAAGCCAACCAGTGGGAAGCTTTTAGATTAAATGAAAAAATAAATAAACGTTTTATTTTAAAATAATAAAGGGACTGCCCCCCCATTCACACTTGCAAAGTTGAAGGCTCAAGATACTTATCGTCCTCTCAGTTTCATCAGGAGCATCACCAATCATAACTAACTTTGTCCATGTCTGCCTGGCCTACTTGATGGATGGGAGACCAAGATGTGTTCACCGTTGTGGCTCTAGTACCCAGAACACACAGGATGCCCTCGGGAGATGTGGAGGGGTGCATGGGTGTCTGATGTGGTAATCAGATCACTAGCAGCCTGCCTGAGAAAAGAGACATTCTGAACCATACTTAGAATGGCAGGAACATGACTTGGGTTTATTAATATAGGGGCTCAGCGAACTCATGGAAGATGAATACACTGTAAACCAGGCAAGGAGCCAGAAAAAATACATCAGAAAAAAAGATCTTGGGTTTCTGTGGTCTGAAAGTGGAGGGGATGTTTGAGATGCCCACCTCCTCAGCCCTTCCCTCTACCGTCCTACCTCCCCATGGACTTGGTGCCTGCTTCTTTCCACACAGGGCTTCATCAGGCTGGACATGTCTGAGTTCCAGGAGCGTCATGAGGTAAGGGAGAGTCCTCGGTGAAACATGATTTAGAGAGCCTGTCGACATGACTCTTCTTGGACATTTTTGTGGCTTGTCATGTGGGTCTGAGATCATTTCAGCAGCGTTGGGATTTGTCCTTGGGGGCCTATGTGTGCAGTAGGGTCACTGATCTGTTTAGCTCTGAAGAATAAACATTAAAAAGATGTGTCTGCTCTCCCATCACTGTAGGATTCCTCCATCCCAGAAAGGAGACAACCTGACTCTCCTTATCGAGCCAGGCTAACTCACTGTAGAAAACCATCTTCCTGTGCATGCCCCAGATTGGGAACTAAACAGCATTGGAAGAACTCCCTAACACATATCCTTCCTCCCTTCAGGTGGCCAAGTTTATCGGGTCCCCACCAGGCTACATCGGCCACGAGGAGGGTGGCCAGCTGACCAAGAAGCTAAAGCAATGCCCCAACGCTGTGGTGCTCTTCGATGAGGTGGACAAAGCCCATCCAGACGTGCTCACCATCATGCTGCAGTTGTTTGATGAGGTTAAAGTCTGCTTGGACTGGCATGGAGGGAGGGGGACTGTTAAAACAGAGGCCTGCCCAGTCATTCCTCGACTTGCTGTCGAGGAATGTACATACAGTCCATTAGCAGACTAGTGTCACCCCTCTCTCGCTGGGTCCAGGCTGGTCACTTGAGGGAAGACAAGTACTACCCAAGAACTGAAGTTTTTTCACTGCCCAGGCTGCCTTCTAGCAAGACAGAGTGGGGCAGTAGTGGAGAGAAGGTGAGAGAGAGATAGCTCCAAGTTCCATCCTCCATCTCTAGGCACCAGTTTGGACCTCAGGTGACAAAGAAGCTGGATCTAAAATAAGCTCCAAGAAGCCTTCTAACCAGATAGCTCCTGCTCTTCCCTGTGTGTCAGAATTGTTTCCAATGGTTCTTAGTAACTTTGCTGCTGCTTATGATGATGATGAGGTGCTGCTCTGGCTCACAGAGCCCTTTTCTTGTAAGGAACTCCCATGCTCATCACAAACTAACAGTCCTCCCCACTTGTGGAATGTGCTCTAAACCAGAAGCACTCTTTTATCTAGCATATTCTTTGTACTAAGCTTGTACTGAGATTAACATTATTGTTAATCATCACAATAACCAGGCAAGGTAGAAACTCATTTTTTTAACAGATGGAGAAAGTGACACAGGTAAATGACTTGTCCAAGGCCACAGAGCTGCTATGTGGAGAACAAGGACTGGGCTGCAGATAGAGCTGATCCTAGTGCCCCAATTCTCTAACACCCCTGGCCCTGAACAGGGGTGGCAGGGCTTATGATCATGCAAGAAGCTGGCCTCTGACATTTTCAGCAACTTGAGCAGGGCCAAGGATGAGGCTTCTGCTCCCATGCAGGGACATGTTAACCAGCATGGGCCAACTGGAGTCCAACCCAACTTTCCACTAAGCATTTTCTGGGAAAACAGAAAAAGGTTCTGCTTGCCATGTGCACTTGCTGAGGTGCCAAGCCAGGAAGGCCTAGATCCAAATGTCCCCATAGCTGCCACTGCTTTCCTCGCCTGACCCAGCATCCTTGTCCTGGCTGTTTTGTGACTGTTTTTCTAACACCTCAGCTGTTCCCTATCCCAGTGCCACCTGTTGGGGAGTGAGGGCTAGTCCCTCAAAGGTTGCATAGTTTCCCACCCCTGTGCTCTGAGATCTCGCACTCTGCCCCAGCCTCTTGAATGCATTCTGGTGCACAGACCAAGAATGGACATGGACCAGGCCCAGGCATGTCCTCCTGGTGCTCCCTGCCTAGTAGACAGGTAGAAAGGAGTTGTGATAATAATGGACATTTTTGCATTAATTCTAAAAAATACAGATACATCAATTCTGTAGTCCAACAATGTTATGAAGGGAGTTCTTATTATTGCCTCCGTGTAATAAATGTGCGCACTGACATAAAGTGAAATAACTGACTTGTCTAGATTTAAACACAGTCCAGTTCCAGAGTGAATAGCTTAAATAATAACTACCGTGCAGCTAGATGAAGAGAGAGGTAGTGGACCCTCCCTAGTGGCACAGCAGGTTAAAGCAAAGCACTGTCAGTAGCCACTGCAGCATGTGTTCGATCTCCAGCCAGGGAGGTAAACAAATGGCACGGCAGACCTCTCCTGACCTGCCTGCTGCTCCCCTCAACAGTATTTCAGTGGATCCACTTGGTCTCTGCCCCTACTTTGTCTCTGGTGAACCCTCTCATCCTCCACACCTCTGGCCTGTGCCCAGTTCTTATGTGCCTAAATAAATAAATCTTTGGGGAGAAAGAGACAGATAGGTGCCTGGGAGGGCAACCTTGGCCAGAAAGAGTGAAGTCAACTGCCGATTGAAAAACAACCAGCTCCACCTGGAGATGCTCACCCTCCAGGTGTAAGCCCTGCCCACACCTCCCCTGCTGCCTTCACTCCACTGACTACCTTTTAGGAGTTGCTCGTTCCTTCCTGCAACCCCCACCAGCCAACTAGGGTTTCTGGCATATGTGTCCTTAGATCTGTTGACCAAAATTGCCATCCAAGTTTACTGAGAAGATTTATGCATCTGTGTGCTCCTGGAGGACAGGGACCTGTCCTCACTCCAGCTGTTCCCAGAGTCCGATCACAGGGAAAAGGTTTCGTTGACTAACTTAATGAAGCAGTTACTCAGCAAGCCTTCCAAAGATGAAGTGTTTAGCAGATAGAGTGGAGATAGGGCCAGATAGACACTTAGTGTGCAGAAGCATGGGGCCTGAGACAAGTCTCTGGTCTCTGTGGCTGTCCAGCACTATTCCACTGCAGAGGACAGTGGAGCAAAGTGGTGGCGACAAGGTGGGTAGTGCAGTGAAAGGCCAGTCACAGTGTGAGGAAGTGTGAATTTACTTGATAGACCCAAAAGAACCTCTGAAGACTCTAATCAAGAAGAGAAATGTGGTCAGGTTTTCACCACATAAAGAGCCTAAAGGCAGTGGTGAGAAAAGGGGAACTAGTGAGGTTCCCCTTCTGTTGAAGAACTGGGGCCTCCTGCTACAGCAGGGGCCATGGTCTGGGGAGAGCTTCCAGAAGGTGAACTGCGCAGGGCTCCGTGTTGGGTGGGAGAGGAGGAGGACCCAAGGATGACCCATAGTGGGACATCTGGCCTGGCTGTTGTTGCTTTCCACTCAGGCAGAGCATGCAGGAGAAAGAGCAACAGATGGGTGAGGAAGGTGAGGCGCTAAGGTTTGGAATTGTTATGAGGTGCCTGAAGCACAACCAGAATATTCCTCAGCCATAGAGGCCTGGGGCTTAGGAGAAGTCTGGACAGGAATTACAGATTGAGGACTACATCAGCACCAAGAGGGTAACGGAGACCACAGAGAGGGATGAGATCTCTCAACCAGGGAGAGAAGAGGAGAGGGTAAAGAAGAACCTTGGGACCTATCTGGAAAGAGTCAAAGAGGGAAGTCCCAAAGAGGTAAGAGACAAATCAATTAGTTTCATTTGGTTATTCTGTGGCACTATGTGAGGCAGAGGATGGAGACAGTCACTAGGCCGGTCTCTGTGTTCACGAATGAGGGGGACCCAGGCAGCAGAAAGCATTGAGCCCACTGGTGAGTGCTGCACTGGGCTGAGTAGCTGGTACCAGGAAGTGTAAGAGCTACTCCAGTTTAGAGGCATGAGGGACACCACCCTCATTTCCACTCAGCACATACCCCTAAACCTAGATGCAGAAAAGTAGGAGTCTCCCTGCAGGACTACTGCAGCACTTCCCAGGGAGCCCAGCCTCTGCTCCTCCCTGTGAAGATTCATACATGAAACTACGGGAAGCCAGCCCTGTCACCCTGGAGTGAGCATTTGCATTCCACTCAGTGTCACGTGGGTCAGTGACAGCTCCTTCTTTGGGCCACATCTTTATTACCAAGGACTCTGAGAAAGGAGGCGTGAGCACTGTGGGAGTCACCCTTTGGGTCAGTCACGCGCTGCACCTGCTCCCCTCGCCCACCAGGGACCCATCAGCAGGCACAGTTACGAGTGCAGCTTTGATCTCTCAGAATGAAATTGCTGCTAGGTTATTGCTCTGGCCAGTGCAGCAGTGTGTGAACTCGATCTTCAGGGTGAGTTCTGTGAGGTGAGTGGGGAGCACAGTGTCATAAACATGTGTGTGGGCACGTCACACACACTGAGGCCTGGTCCCAGACTAAAATTGCCCTAAGTGGATTCTCTGGTGGTGTCATCTGTAAGCAGGGATGGGGGGTGAAGCAGAAAACTAATGGCAAAAGCTCAAGAACACCCATCTTTGCCTTTGCCCTAGGGCAGGAATTGGGAGAGTGATTAGGACCTAGATCACCAGGCCCCCTTTGAACAGATCCTCTTGGATCACTTTCTGGGAGGCAAAAGACCAGTGGAAAATGAGGCTATAAATCACTTGGAACTGTGCCCAGCTCACAGTAGATGCTCAGTTAATGCATAGTCCTTCCCCTTTGGGCTCTGGGGACCAGTGCTGGTCTGCCGTTGGATTGACTTTGGAAGTGAGTGCTGAACCTGAGGAGGTTAGTTGCATCTGGGGCAGGGCCCAGCATTGCTGCCCAGGCAGGAGCCAACAGGCTGAGGCCAGTGACCTATCCCCAAGGCCACATTGTCCAGCCTGGCAGAAGCCATGCTCTGCCCGCCACCCAAAAGAAGTCCCAGATAGCTCTCTTCTGCTCCCCTAGTTGCTTCTCTCCAGTGAGGACCAAAGGAGGCGAACTGAATTTGGCGGAAGTTCTGAAACTATTTAGGGAAAGAAACTTACGCAAGGCCTCATTTATCCAGCAGTGATGGTCTGACCTCAGTAACCTCATTCAGAGGGAAGGCCATAGACTCTGGAATTACACACATACTTCCACTCTCACTTCTGTTTTCTAGCTGTGAGACCTTACATGAGTTACTGAACCTTTCAGAGGCAGTTTCCTAAGGGTTATAAGGATGCGGGCAAGTGCCATCACTTAGTGGGGAGAGCACTGAGCAGGCCACTGCAGTGAGGGTGGAGGTGTCCATCAGACCTGCTGCTGCTGTTCCATCGCTTTCTCTCAGTGAGGCTCTTGTTTTTGTTATAAAAGACTAAGGTGCATTTACACAGTGATAAGTTGGAGGCTGGTTGTCGGATGGAGCGTCTTGCCCTTGAACTGAATGGCCAGAAACAACTGTACTTTTCTCATTCTTCTATCTCTTCTATCTGCTGTTGCTTCTATCCTCTCTCCTTAGAGCATCTCCAATATAGATGTTTGCTTTGTCACGTCTAAAAACTGCTGAAGATTTCAAAGAAAAGCCCCCCTAGGCGGCTATTCTGTGTCAGGCCAGAGAATGGCCCTAAAGATGCAGACATTATACTTCTTTCATTTTGCTCACTTTGATTGTGTGTGTGTGTGTGATAAGGGTCTGCTACATTAATAACACAGCATGGTGCACTAAGGGCCTTTCCTCAATATGATCACATTCCCAAGTGGCCAGCTGTCGAATAACCTTCCTCTAAACTCCCGTGCAACCTGGGCCTCCCTTTACCCCAACACTTACCCCAATGATTGTCATTTGCCATTGCTTCTTTTCTGGATGTCACTCTACTAACACAGGAACATAATCTAAGCTCAGTGAGTCCCTACTAACCCAGCACAGTACATGGTCCAGAGAGGGCCCCCAAGAAAGTGTTGAGTAGATGTATGCATTAACTCAGGCAGATTTCTGGGCTCCAGAGGTGATTGACTACCCTAGGGATGCCAACAAGTGGGTGCGGTCTGGCTCTTAGTGGGTACATTAGCTGCTGCCTGGGGCTGGGGGAAACATAGGGATTCCAGACAGACTTCCCAGAAAAGCTGCCCAGTCTTGTAGTTCACTGACTGTGTCATCTCTGCTTCCAGGGCCGACTGACAGATGGCAAAGGGAAGACCATTGACTGCAAGGATGCCATCTTCATCATGACCTCCAATGTGGCCAGCGATGAGATCGCACAGCATGCCCTGCAGCTGAGGCAGGAAGCTTTGGAAATGAGCCATAACCGTATCGCCGAGAACCTTGGTATGGTACAGGGCCTGAATTGTCTGGGTAACTGGGCAGGTAACCATGCCATGAGCTCATTTTCTGGGGACAAGGATGGTATTAGGGTCCAAGGCCTAGGGAAGAGTCCTGGTAGACAGTTTTGTCCCTGTTGGCACTGCCTAGACACCAAACTCATACCAGATTTCCTCAAAAAAGCCCAAGTCTCTTGGGTGACAAGAAAGCTCCAGATAGAGGAATGAACAGATATCCAGGAAGAGGCCAGGGCCTTAGGGACTGAGGAGACATATGCTCGGCAGGTAGTGACATTTGGGTACAATGAAGAGATGTCAGGTCAGAAACTATGGAAGTGGATACCACCTTTTTCCATCCAGAAGACATCCTGTGTCGATGGGCCCTGGGCAGGAGCACAATGGGGCAGCGCTCCTGCCCACCCAACTGTGACTGTGCAGGTGCTTCTCTTCACCAGCCCCCCTTGCAAAGCAGCAGAGGCTGCTCTCCTCCCAAGGCCACCCACCAGCGACAATGCAGGACTCTCAACAAACCTGTCCCTTTCAGAGCGGCTCTTTGTGCCTGCCGTATCTGTGCAAGCATCCCTTTACTTCCCTTTCCTTTTTATAATAAACCTGCCTTCTGGAACATTAAAAAAAAAAAAATAGGAGTATATCAGACAAGAAGCCATGTCTCACCTTTCTATTAGGACTTAGGACTGAGTTCTCCAGGCCTCCTCTTCCAAATCAGAACTTGTCTTGATCTTCTCTCTTCTCCTCCTTCTTCCCTTTCTTCACTCAGTTCCCACCCTGAAGAATGCCGGGCTTTGTGGCATATGAGGCCTGGAAGGGCCTTAGAAAATACCCAGGCCAATCCTCTCAGCTCAGGGGAGGGGACTAGACCACAGCCGAGGGAGCCTGGGACCTTGACCAGGATCACACAGACCATCAGGAACAGGAACAGAGCTCTTCATGGATGGGGCCTAGGCAGGACACAGCTCCCAAAGGTCCTTAGGTATAGGGAGTAGGCAGTTTATGGGTTATCTTTCCACAGGTGATGTCCAGATGAGTGACAAGATCACCATCTCAAAGAACTTCAAGGAGAATGTGATTCGTCCCATCCTAAAAGTAAGAGGCCTTTGTCCTTCTGCCACAGTCTCTGGTGGGGGGAGTGCTGAAATCATCTTAGCCATCCTAAATGTATACAAGTCCCTCCATCTTCCCCACAGGGATCCAATAATTCCTTTTGCTCCCTATCAGTCATTGAGCTCATCCCACTTCTAATCTAACCCTGCAGGCCCACTTCCGGAGGGATGAGTTTTTGGGACGAATCAATGAGATCGTCTACTTCCTCCCCTTCTGCCACTCAGAACTCATCCAGCTAGTCAACAAGGAACTGAACTTCTGGGCCAAGAGAGTAAGAATGGGGGCTGACCATGGTGGGGACAGGACCTCTGCCCACTGAAAATGAGGGTTCACCGGGCTGGGGGCAACCCCTCTGCAAAATGGTCACGAAGTGGAGTAGGGGCAACAGCTCTGGGGACACTTGTCTCGCATGGGCCCAGGCCTCAGGTCAGAGTGAAGGAAAGCACAGGGCCACATGTGAGCATGCTCTCTCCTGTCTCAGGCCAAGCAAAGGCACAACATCACACTGCTCTGGGACCGCGAGGTGGCAGATGTGTTGGTTGATGGCTACAATGTGCACTATGGCGCCCGCTCCATTAAGCATGAGGTGAGCACAGGAAAGGAACCATGTCTCCCTCCCTGAAGCCCCAAGACCCAATCCTACTCTCCCAGCCTTTCTCCCTAGATTTGGGTTGGAATTATCCATATGCAGAACAGATGCTCTTTCAGAACCCAAAACATAGTATGAGCAAGTAAAACCCCTGTCCTGGAGACAGCTGAGTATGAGCCCCCACCAGGATGGGAAACTGAGTTGGGATCCTCAGGCTCTGACATCACTGAGTCTTGAGCACAATCCTACAAGCTATGTGTTGTTAGCTCCACATTGCAGATGAGAAAACAAGCTCAAAGGTTTCTACCTTGTCTTAGGAGTAAGTAATAGAGTCTGGCCTCCGGGCTCAGGCCCTAGCTGGCCTGTGTAACAGTGGTGATGGCCGCTGTACCTGCCACCTGCAGGTAGAGCGCCGCGTGGTGAACCAGCTGGCTGCCGCCTACGAACAAGACCTGCTGCCAGGAGGCTGCACTCTGCGCATCACTGTGGAGGACTCGGACAAACAGCTACTCAAGAACCCTGAGCTGCCCGCACCCCAAGCTGAGAAGCGCCCTCCTAAACTGAGGCTGGAAATCATTGATAAAGACAGCAAGACCCACAAACTGGACATCCGGGCGCCACTACACCCTGAGAAGGTGTGATCCACCCTCTTCCTTCTACTACCTGCCCATCCATGCCCTCAGCACCCAATAAAGGCCCTCCAGCTGTGGCATGGCAACTGACCAACTAGCCCTCCTGCCTCTCCCTCCCCTCCACCTGTAGCCTAAGGCTGCTTGCCTCCTCACAGCCCCTTAAAAGACCCTCTGTAGTCCCCAAGTGTAAAGCAGGAATTTTGTTCACCCCTTGCCCCTTCATTGTGGGCCCAACACCTGCTGACAAACCTCAGAAGAAGAGTTACCTTTCCACTCCATCAAGGCAGGGAAGAGTTAGGGGGGGTCCCTTATCTTTGTCCTCCAGGATGATCCCCATTCCCCCATAGTCTCTGGACATGGTGTGTTCCTAGGAAGCTCAGCTGTATAGCACCTAAGAGTAACTGGCTGTAAGACAGGGACCAGGCTGTGCCCTCATGCAGCTGAGCCCCCAGAATGTCTCCACTGGAATGGAGAGAGTGCAGAGGTCCAGGCATGGAGCTGTTGCTCAGGCTGTAGCTACCTCTTTCCCCACCTTAAAATTCCAAGGGGAAGGCGCCCAGAGACCTCTCCCCCTTTCACTGCCATATCATAACTACTGTTCCTCCTCACCCCATAATCTGGGGTCAAGGCCAGATCATGTTTCTTCCCAATTAGGACTTGGGCAGCATGGACAAATGCTGCCTGCTGCACTACCCTGCCCAGATCTGGGCTGGACAAAAGTAATCAAAAGACAAAGCAAGCACCTCTCTACAGGGGTCTCCTTCTGGAGCCTTAACAACACAGACATTGGGAAACTCGGGGAAAGATCATGGGGTCAGGCTCTGCCTGGGTGGCCTTGAAGTCTACCTGCCTGTACTGCTGGCCCAGCTCGTGCGCCTGCAGCAGCGAGCTCCGGTAAGTCTGCGTGTTAGTCACTGAGCACAGGGTCTGCACACTGCCCTGTCAGTGAGGGTGAGCCCATGCTTCACCCTCAGCTCAGCAAGGCACAGCGAGGCCTGGTGGTGCCGGGCACCATCTACCATAGCTGCCATTGACGACCACATCACCCTCCCCATAGGGCTGATTCGGAACCCAGACTTGGTGTTAGCTAATGCCTTTCAGGAAGCAGGAGGAGTAGGTATCAGAGTCCCTTGGCTGATAGAGGAGTGTCCTAACAAAATGTGGGCATGAGGCAGGCAGAAGCTGATACAAGGCTCTGGCAATCACCATCTAGTCCCTCAAGGAGCTGTGTCTGCTGCTCCCTACCTCAGTAACTGTTGCTCCTTTTATTTTTTCCTCCTTGTATAGAAATAATTTGATGTACACAAAGTTTCACAAAGTAGAGTTCCCATGTACTCTCTTCTTGGCTTCTCTTAATATTTGTACCTTATAAAATTACTGTATAGCTATTAAAATAAGGAAATCAACTGATCCACTGCTACAAACTAATCTGTAGACTTCCAAATTTTCCAGTTTCCCCCCTGATGTTCTTTCTCTGGTCAGGAGCCCTCATTGTATTTTGTCATGTTTCCTTCATCTCCTTGGCCTGTGACAGCTCTTTGTCTGCCTTTCATGACCTGGATACTTTAGAAATGTCCAAGGTGATTATTTTCTTAACTTGGGTCTGTGGGTCTGTCTGCTGTTCTCACATGTGTAGGCTGAGGATCTGTTTGTTTTGTTTGGCAAGACCACCATACAAATGATGCTGTGCCTTCTCGGTGCCTCAGAACAGGGGTGTGAACCAACCATACAGTGGAGGTAATGTGTGCCTGGTTCCTCCATTGTAAAGTGATTAATTTCCCCCTTTGTAATTAATAAAGAGTCACATGGGAAGATACCTTATGCTATGCAGATGTCCCATTTATCTTTAGACTGTGCCCTGTGATCTTAGTGCCAATCAGGCGTTCTTACTTACTTATGCTAAGCTTTAATACTGTGTTTGTCTGATGATGACTTTCTCTTTTCTTCTTCCATCTATATTAATTGGTGTTCTGCTGTAAGGAAGAACTATCTCTTTCCCCCATTTATTTATTTGATAATTTATATCAGTATAAGCTAATGGATATATTTTTTTATTCTAGGGGTTACAGCCTCATACTAACATAGTTAATTTTGTTACTCAAATTAGCCTATTTCTGGCTACTGGGAACTCTTTCAAGTTGACGCCTGTGTTGTTTCAACATCACCCACATCCTTTTTTTTTAAGCACTCTCTGACTTATTGGTATTCCAAGCTCACTCATATCTTTCCTGTTCTAGCCCTGACACCATCCATTTCTCCCAGCAGCTCTTGGTTCATTTTTTTATTCAGGAATAGTATTTAGAAACCAAGATCTGGGCACTGCTTGTATTCATTGCAGTTCACTGGAGTGACATTGCTTCTAGGACCTTTCAGCAGACAAAGCTAGAAAATACATGTATATATATATGTATGCTAATGTGTATCACACATACCTGAATTTATCATTGTATCTGTCTGTCTATATATTATTAAAAAACATGAATTGATATTGATACTATAGGAGAACCCAGTACCACAGGGTTTGTGATTGCCATTATTATGACTCTACTATTCTCTTTTATTATCCTTGTGTTCTCTTTTTCTCTGTTTGGCGTGAAGCCTTCCCTTGAGGGAAGTCAGTGGCCATCTTATAGGGAAGATTACTGTTGGATAAAGTTTTTATGCCTATGTCATTCAGTCCCTTGGTTCAATTAGCTATAGCCAGTTGAACATAAGCCTAAACCAAATAACTTTTATGCAAGAAAACCCAGTGACCACCTTCTTCTTGAGATGGAGGGAGGGAGGGAGGATAGATCCTCAGATTCTGAGGGACATAAGTACTATTTCTGGGTATTCTTTGGTAAACCTCCCGGGGACACTGGGCCCATATTTTATACTTCTGTGTCATCCTAGCCAATATTCCACTCACTTAACTTGTTCTGTATCTGTCTTTGTCACTCGGCTGTAAGCTCCAAGGGGGCTGTACACAATTGTTCAGTTCACTGTTCTGTTCCTAGAACCTGGCATAGTGCCAGCACGTGACAGCTGTTCCAGGTATTTGGAAGGGTGTGTAGGCCCTGAGTCAGACGCAGATCTTCACCACACACCCCGGGTCAGAACAGTGCCGTTTGTTCACTCAGCACATTTATTTGTCATGTGCTTGTGGTCAGCAGTAGGATCTGCCAGGATTAGACCCTGAGCAAATGGGGCAAAATAAGACCCAGATACCTGTTGAGTAGCCTGGAAGTAATGAGGCCGGACTTGCTAATGAAATATAACTCCTTTATTACTCAAAAAGAAAAACTCAAAATGGTAGTGATTGTTTGAAAACCCTCATACTTTGTGGTCTCTTATGAATACTAAGGTACTAAGGTCAAGATGGCCTCCATGACCCCCTGAGCGAGGTCTTTAAATTGAGAAAATATAGAATACATATATATGTTATGTGTGTGTGTGTGTGTATTTATTTAGTTATATTTATATATAACATATAAAACATTAGAAAGTTAACCAGTGAAGTTAAAACCTGAAGTTAATCAAGTGGGAAACCAGAAAAAAAAAAGAGAAAAGGTGAGTAGAAAAATGATTGTTTAAAAGCACCAAAAAAAATAGATGAAAACCTTCTCAGTCTGATAAAAAGGAAGAATGGGCCCTCCCTGGTGGCGCAGCGGGTTAAAGCACAGCACTAAGAAGCTTAAGTCACTTCTGCATGAGTTCAAATCCCGCCTGCCCCGGAGGAGATCCACATGGCGAGGCAGATTTCTCCTGACCCGCCCACTGCTCCCCTCAGCAGTGTACCTTGTCGATCTGCCTGTTCTGTACCCCACTCTGTTTCTGGTGAATCCTCACCCTCCGCATCTCTGGCCTGTACCCCAGTTCTGTATGAACAAATAAATAAATCTTTAAAAAAAAGAAGAATGAAAAATTAGGAATGAGAAATCAGGCATCAAAAGGAAGAATATAAAATTTTAAGAGAACTCTGTGGCCACAGAACTGAAAACAGAGCAAATAGGTAATTTCCTCTAGTTTAAATAGATCAATTACCAGAGAAGAAATTGGAAAAGTGATTAAAAATTTATCCTTTTTAAAGATTGTGTTGATTTTTTATTGAAATATATAAGGAAAGATACACAAATTGCAAATGTTCAGCTCAGTGAACTATAATAAAATGAATACTACTAAGGCCAATCAATACCTCGCACAAAAAATATGTGGGTTGTAATTTTTAGTTGTTAAATAAACAACTTCAGATGATGAGAGAGGATGAAAAGATGCTCAATTGATTTTTAAAGGCCACCATAAGATGATTCCACAAATCTGAGAAAGTGCCTAAAGGAATATCATAGTGTAATCTCACTATTATAGATGCAAAAGTTCCAAATAAAATGAAGTTGAATTATATACCATGATCACAAAAGGTTTATTTCATCAATCTATGCCTGAATATCAGGAAATTTTAATATAATCCACTACACCAAGAACTTGAATATTACATAAGCATCTATAGATTAATATTATGTTTATTTTCTGATAATATTTCTTATATGACTATGTAAGAATATCCTTGGTTTTTTGGGAAAATATACCTTGCAGTATTTAGAGGTTAGGGTAAAGACAATTTGCAAATGCTTTAAAAAATTATGATGTGTATGCCTATATATATTCTATGTACACATACAATGATAAAGTATTAATATTTGGGAAGTCTGAGTAAGGATATACAGAATTTCTTTGTATTGTTTTTACAACTTTTCTGTTAAACTAGAATTATTTCAAAATAGTTTTCTCAATGAAAGGAAATAAAATTTATTAGCATATGCTAAAAAATGTTTGATAATATCACAGCTTTATGATTTGATAAAGTTTTTTTTTAGATTTATTTATTTGTGCATAGAGATCTTGGGTACAGGCCATGGTGCAGGGGTGGTGAGAGGATTCACCAGAGAGAGAGCGGGGAGCAGAACAGCCAGATTGACAAAGTATACTTCTGAGGGGAACAGCGGTTGAGACAGGAGAGGTCTGCTGCGCCATGTGGGTTACCTCCCTAACCAGGGATGGAACTCGTGTTGAGGCAGCTGCGGCCCGCTTTGCAGTGCTATGCTTTAACCTGTTGCACCACCAGGGAGGGCCTGATAAAGTTAAAGCTTTAAGTAAAAGAAAAAGAAACTTCCTTCAAAAACATAGTAAAGATCATTTTCAACTGTAAATGAAATAATTTCTATTGAAGTCTGAAGCAACACAAAACTTAACAGTGCTTTGAAGTTCAGGTAAAAGTAATTAGGCAAGAAAATGAAGTAATTGGTGTAAATATTATAAAATAGTCTATTTTATTTTGCTGTTAAATGTGTATTTAGGAAGTTCAAAAGGCTATATAGTAACCTTTTAGCATTAATAAGGAAATTTGATGTGTCTGAATAATAGATAAGTATATAAAAATCAATAACTTTCTTCTAGAAATAATCAGCTAGAAACAATAACAGCAAAAGTATTCTATTCATATTCTATTCACAATTGCAACAGGTAAGTGTATATATATACATAGGTACATACATACCTGTGGAGGAGAGGGGAATTGTGTAGAGTAGGGATAACAATGGAAGGAAAAATTTGCTATATTTTTAAACTTTTAGATTTTGAAACATGTTAATGTTTCAAAATTATATGTAAAATACTCAAGAATAAATTTAACAAGAAAAGGATATCACTAAAGGGCATAAAACAAGATCTCACAAATGAAAAGCTGTACCAGGTCCTTGAAAATAATGAGTTGGCATTAATATTCTTAAAATGTTAGTTCTTGAATTAATATATAGTTCAATGCAAACCTAATTAGACTGGATAGCAGTTTGAATTAAATAAAAGTGAAGTCAGTTTGTATTACTGTGTCCAGAGGTGATGCCATGTGGGCTACTGTTTTCTTGGACCTGGGCTCTTAGAAGCTAGAGTTACTAGTCAGTTACTACAGTCCCTTCTTAAGAGTACGCAAGTTAGAGAAACAATAAATATAACTACCATCAAAGGCGTACACTAAATACAACTATGAAATAAAGAGAAGAGTTACTGTCTGTGACTGTAGTGTGGAGACTGGATATGGGTGTGGAGAAGAGAAAGTGGCAGATAATGAGCCTGGAGAGGCAGGTTCTCTGACTTCGAAGTACTTTCAGTGCAGTCCTAAGGAAGTGAAATAACTGTTTTGGGTTTTTTGAGACGTTTTGATTACATTATATGGAATGATTGTTGCTGACTTCTGATCACTATATGTAACCAAAAAGAAGAAGAAAAAGCCTAACAACTGGGCTTGAAACTAAAAACAGGAAATCCCAAAGAGCTAGAAATGAAGCAGCAGAACATTTTGAGAGTGGAGGTCAAGAAGTTTAGAGAGACTAGGGACCAAGATCTAGGCCCAATGACCTTCAACAATGAGGTAAGAATTTCAGAGGATCACTTCCCCATGAAATGAAATCTAAAAGAGCATTGCTCTTGACCTCTGGGAATCAGTAGGAAAATATGAGAAAGTTCACCATCACCCGGAGATGTAAGCAGAGTTACCTACAAAGAAATTCAGACCTCTGTAGTTGGTGGGGTTGTGGTGCAGTTAAGTGTTACTGAGATGCCAAGATGAAGAGCTAACAAATGCTGCTGTTCCTTGGCCTGTGAAGAATATTGGCTCCTGTAGATGCAGACACAAAACTGTCCTGAAAGGTATTATTTTCATCAAGTTTTCATAAAAGAACCTGCAAGGGAAAGTTTTACGAAAATGAGCTTACAGGGAACACTTCCCCAAAAAGGAAAAAATAAACCCACTATGAGAGAACAGAACAGCAGATGCAGGGAATCGCAGAATTTGCACTCCAGACATTGTAAGAAATGAATCTAAATTTAAAAGAAGACTGTTGAAATGTTACAAGTAATAAAGGGAAACAAAATCACAGGACAACAAATAGGTGAATTTGGAAGATTTATTGCTGTGTTTTTTATATTTAACAGTTTTCCCCGACATTCTTGCCTGCCTGTGTCTACATAGATGTTTCTCTTCTTAACCCTGTGCATTTCAAAAATGCAGTTCTTTTGTTTTGAGGCTGTCCGTCTGTGTCTGTGCAGGTGTCCCTCTTCCCTTTTTTCTTTAATAAACTTGCTATGTGCTGATGAATGGGAACACCTGCTGAATAAACAACAAATAAAAATCCATTTTCCCCATTGTGTCCTAGTTGATTTAGGTATTACATTCCAGAAACACCAAGGATACGAACTCTTTAAAAACAAATTTGGAGTCCCATGACCAGTGGCTGGATGGTGGCCCTAGAGCAGAATATGAACTAGGCAACCAGGCTATTGGAAGGACAGGCATCTAGAACATTTCTTCCCCTCTTTCACCAAGTATTAGTTAAAGAGAGTACAAATGGGCCCTCCCTGGTGGCGCAATGGTTAAAGCACTGCACTAAGAAGCTGAAACCACCTTTGCATGAGTTCAATTCCCGCCTGCCCCGGAGGTGACCACATGGCGAGGCAGACCTCTCCTGACCTGCCCACTGCTTCCCTCAGCAGTGTACCTCCTTCGGAGGTGACCACATGGCAAGGCAGACCTCTCCTGACCTGCCCACTGCTTCCCTCAGCAGTGTACTTCCTTCATCTGCCTGTTCTGCTCCCCACTCTATCTCTGGTGAAGCCTCTCGCCATCCCTGAGCCTCTGGCCTGTACCCCAGTTCTGTATGTACAAATAAATAAAAATCTTTAAAAAAAAAAAAAAAGTACAAATGAAACTGTGACCAAAAAGAGACGGGCTGGCAAAATCTCTACAGTAGTAGCAGTTGAGTCTGGAAAGGATGGAGAGATTCAACCAGTTAGTGTGAAAGTTGGAGGTGAAGTTCTCCTGGAAGATGGAGGCACCAAAGCAGTTCTAGACAACAAGGATTACTTCTTATTTAGAGATGGTGACATTCCTGGAAACTATGTAGACTGGAAGAAATTACTATTTAAATGGCAGCAGGTGAAACTACCTGAAGTTCTGACAGTTCCATTTTTCATCATGTAAGTACTTCCCATGTCTCTCTTTTATAAGAAACTAATGACTCCAAAGTAATCATATCCTGCATCTCTGAAATTTAGTTTCACTTTTGATATTGATCTGTTGTTATAAATTGACCTGGCTTTAAGTTACTGGTTTGTGTCTGTGTGTGTCTTAAGTATGTCTTTTTAGAAAGGTGACCCTGGTTAAAATTGAGTAACAAAAACAGGTGAAGGTGATAAGTCTTCCTCTAGCATAGAAACACGTGCTATTATATACCTGACAATGATTATCCAAGAGTTATTCTTCAAGGCTGAGGCTTTGGGGAAAAATTACTGGGAGATTACTTAGAAATCTTGATTTGAAGGTATGGAATCTGTAAGTTCTTTGGGAGAAGGGGTCCGTCCTGGCTAGTCTTCCCACTGTCTAATAAACTATAATTGCCAAGAAATTTACAACTTAAAAAATTACGTTTGCTTCACTGTATTAATATAAACATTTCCAAATAAAAGTATATTAATAAAAGAAGAAAGACTTGGGTCACCCACTGGGCAAAGAACCCTAACCATCTAAGGAGCTGACTAGGTCAAGGGGAACATGGAATGGGTAGAGGAAGATGGGAGAAACCAGTGTACTCCCTCCTGGAGGCCTCTATCTGCTGCAGCAATAAGGAGTGCAACCTTGACCATAACTGTAAACTATTTGCCCACCATTGAAAAATATTTTATTTGTATTTATGCATGCAAGAACTGGGGTATAGCCCGGAGATGTGGTAGGGAGTATTCACCAGAGACAGAGTGGGGAAAAGAACAGGTGGATTGACTGAAATGCACTGCTGAGGGAAGCAGTAGGCTAGACAGGGGAGGTCTGCTATGCCATCTGGCCCAGCTCCTTGGCTAGGGGTGGAACTCATGCCACCAGAATGGCTGGGGATAGCTTGATAGCGCTGAAACTTACTTCAACACCACCAGGGAGGCCCCTGCACACCATTTTCTAGTCATTTAAATCTATCGTGTCTCACAGGTGTGTTTCAGTAATCCCAAGAGTTGTGACCTGTTACTTCAGCGCCACCAGGAAGGCCCCTGCCCACCACTTTCTAAGTCATTCAAATCTACCATGTCTTCCAGGTATGTCTCGGTAATCCCAAGAGTTATGAACTGCAGTGATTATCCCTACCATATCACATATTGCTCCCTTACCCTGTGTCCTCCAGCACTTCCCTTCTGTAATCAGCAATGTCTTCTGTATGAGCACCTTCTTGGAATGTTTGCATCATCTCTTCACACTGATTGTCCTCAATAGGCATAACGTACTTGACTGTCTCTTAAAATACTGCTTTCTCTCCAGCCTTCTGATGTGAGAGCTGCCTTTACTGTCAGACATAGTATGCTAACATGGCAGCAAACTTGAAAAACATTGCTCCATAGATATATTTGAATATTTCATTGGTTCTAAATGTGACAGCCAGGCTAAACCTGGTCAGTCATGCTCTTCTTTCCTCCAGAAAAAATTTTTTTAAAGATTGATTTATTTATGCATACAGAACTGGGGTACAGGCCAGAGGTATAGGGATGGTGAGAGTATTTATCAGAGACAGAGTGGGGAGCAGAGCAGGCCAACTGATAGGGTACCCTGCTGAGGGGAGCAGCAGGTGGGTCAGGAGATGTCTGCCACACCATGTGGGTCACCTCCCTGGCCGGGAATCGAACTGATGCTGAAGTGGCTTTAGCTTCTTAGTATTGTGCTTTAACTCACTACACCACCAGGGAGGGCCCCCTCCAGAAAACTTTAAACAAGAACTGGAAACAAGGCAACAAGCCATTTATCGGGTACTAAGATGTGCAGCTCTGGAGTGGTGCATAGCCAGGCTACCTACTCTGAGGGCCAGCAGAGGAAACTGAGCTGCTGACAGGAAAAAGTGCAGAGAGAAGCAGTGCTAAAGGTCAGAGAGTTCTGATGGAATCTTGGACTATAGTCCCAGTTTTTTCTGAAGCCTCCCTGTCATTTGAGCCTACAGAACTACAGTGTATCCCTAAAACCAACTTTTCTTTCTTCCTTTAGCTGGAGTTTCCTTCAAATGGAATTTCTGTTTCTTGCAACCAGAAGACTCCCAGTAATGTTGCTCACTGCCTCTCTGAGTGTTTTACCTGAAACCCCTACAATTATATATGTAGCCATCTGTCATAGGTAGAATCATTTTAAGAAAGTTTGATGTATTAAAATACATGGGTACAAGCCTGCAAAATGAAATTATCGGCTAGTATTTCATTATCCTGAAATAATTGTTTGCTCTACAAAACGAATTACTAAAGAGCCCTCCCTGGTGGCACAACCGGTTAACGTGTAGCACTATGAGGCTATCTGCAGCCACTGCAGCACAAGTTCAATCCCCAGCTAGGAGGGTGACCCACATGGCACAGCAGACCTGTCCTGATCTGCCCACTGTTCCCCTCAGCAGTGTATTTCAGTTCATCTGCCTGTTCTGCTCCCCACTCTGTCTCTGGTGAGTCCTCTCACAACCTGCACCTCTACCTTGTATTAGTTCTTATATGCATAAAAAATCTTTTTTTTTTAAGATAGATTTATTTATGCATACACAACTGGGGTACAGGCCAGAGGTGCAGGGGCAGTGAGAGGATTCACCAGAGACAGAGTGGGGAGCAAAACAGGCAGATCAATGAAGTAAAATGCTGAAGGGAGCAGCTGGCGGGTCAGGAGAGGTCTGCCACGCCATGTGGATCACCTCCGGGGCAGGGAATCAAACTCATGCTGAAGTGGCTTTAGCTTCTAAATACTGTGCTTTCACCTGATGCGCCACCAGGGAAGGCCCAAAAATCTTTTTTAAAAATTACTAAAGAATCAAGTTACAGCTTTCCTAGGGCTCTAGAAATAGTTCAAAACCAGTTTATTCTTCACAACAAATTATGGTGCATGATATAATCGAATACTATACAGCTGATAAGAGCAAACAAGATAAATTTGTATGTGCCAATTGTGAATATCTCCAAGAATATTACGGAGGGATCTAGTCTATATATTGGATAGTTATATCCCCCCTTCATGTATATGCACTTGCAAACATACATAGTTAGAATTTCTTTTTTTAATTCTACCTTTAACCAAGAAAATGTACACAATGGTTGCCTTTTGAAAGAGAGACTAGGCGAATAAAGGACTTTTTCTTTTCACTTATACTTTACATTCTATTTCTTTACTTTTTTTGGATCATCTGGTCTAGTACATGTATTTTTAATTCAGATTATTTAGTGAAATTATAAACTTTTAGTATATTTATTAAAAATGGTAACTGAAGAGCTGGAGAAAGCAGAAAACAAGATAATGAATAGCATATCTAAGAAAACTGAACATTCAATAGCTATGGATTGAATATCAAAAGGAAGAACCCCAGGAAAACTTAGGAATATAAAACATCAGGTACTGTGGGAATGTGAGATGAGACATGGGACTAAAAACAGGGTAAATTATTTTTTTAAAAAGATTGATTTATTGGCCCTCCCTGGTGGCGCAGCGGGTTAAAGCACAGA
>NW_004567116.1:37468423-37469194 GCF_000260355.1 Condylura cristata | reverse complement strand
TTGATTTATTTTGCTTACAGAACTGGGGCACAGGCCAGAGTTGTGGTGGGTGAGGATTCACCAGAGACAGAGCAGGGAGCAGAATGGCCTGACCGACGAAATACACTGCTGAGGGGAGCAGCAGGCAGGTCAGGAGAAGTCTGCCACACCATATGGATTTCCTCCAAGGCTGTAGATTGAACTCGCACTGAAGCAGCCTAGTGCTGCGCTTTAACCCGTTGCGCCACCAGGAAGGGCCCAGTGATTTTATTTTTTAAATGCCATAAGATGCCCACCTTTCCTGCTCCATCCTGGGTCAGCCAATTACCCATCCCCACAGAGATAGGGGACCAGAGGGTTACCTGGAAGCCAACTAGAGAGTCTCCAAGCTCTGTACTATCAGGGACAGAAAAAAAGTGAGAAATTAGAGCTTTACCACTTCAGAGAAACTAAAATCAAGTCTGCCATCCCACCTCAGGCCCCTCCCATGTAACTCTTGAGAATAGTGCTAGCTAGGCACACTTCCTTCCTGGAAAGAACATTGAAAGGTTTGCCTCCAGAAATATTAAATGGCCCTAGAGATAAAATCTCTTAAATGCAACATTATGCGTTTTTTAAAAATGGCTACATCCCTATTCTATCACCATACAGTGAAACTACATCTCACAGGCTCAAAACACACAGTTTCCAACAATCCTCTGACAACCTGTCTCCTAAATGTCAAAGGAAACGAGAATCACCAGACCTGGGAGGAATGCCTGACCATGAAAGACCTTTAAAAATACAACCAGG
>NW_004567116.1:37466980-37467709 GCF_000260355.1 Condylura cristata | reverse complement strand
CCCACTCTGTCTCTGGTGAAGCCTCTCACCGCCCCTGAGCCTCTGGCCTGTACCCCAGCTCTGTATGCACAAATAAATAAATCTTTAAAAAAAATACAACCAGGAAAAAGAAAACTTAAGAGGAAACAGACACAATGTAGAAAATAAATCAGTAATGTCTAGCAAGAAAATAATGTAGCCACAAAACAAATACAAGATGATTTTTCAGTACTTGTCTTTCTTCTTCTGACTTAATTTCACTTAACATAATCCCTTCAGTTCATCCATGTCACAAATGGCAAGATCCCATCTTTTTTAGAGCTGAGTTGTATTCCATCCTGTGGACCACATCTTCTTAACCCACTCCTCTTCCATTGGGCACTTAAGTTGTTTCCCTGACTTGGCTATTGTAAATTCATAACTAGGTGAACATAGGACTACATGTATCTCTTGAAATTAGTTGTTTTGATACATCAGGTTAGGGTCATATGGTAGATCTATTTTTAATATTTTAAGGAACTGCCATCCTGTTTTCCACAGAGGCTGAGCCAGTCTATGTTCCCACCAATTATGTTCAAGATGGGTCCCTCTTTTTGAAATGTCATATCACCTTCCAGAGGTGGTGTCAAAATGATCCAGTGTTTGACATACAGTCGTAGGCTATCCTACAATATAGTTACAAAACTATAGGCTGTCCAAACCCCTGCTAATAGAATTGTTTACCTTTATACCAAGAAGGTTTGGAAAAGA
>NW_004567116.1:37343109-37465218 GCF_000260355.1 Condylura cristata | reverse complement strand
TCTCCTGTCTTGCTACTATTCCCCTCAGCAGTGTATTTCAATAGATCTACCTGTTCTGCTCCCCACTCTGTCTCTGGTGAATCCTCTCACCCTCCCCCCTCCCACACTCTGCCCATACCCCAGTCCTTCTATGCATAAATAAATAAAAATTATTTTTTTATCTAAAGGCTTAAAAAAATCACCAAAATGCTTAAAGGTACAGGGTGCAATATCATGTTTTTTAAAACTATATAAAACATGAGAATTGACATCTTTGAGGTAAAAAATCACTCAAAAGAATGGGACTCTGAATATGAAGAATTTTTGGGAATACTTCAACCAATTTATTTTTCTTTTTATCATATGTATGTACAAATGATACAAATCCAAAGTCTAATATAGCTCTTTCAATGAATATGAAGTAAAAATTCTAAGAGAAGAGAGACATTGTGGGTTTTTTGTAAGTTCTTTCTTTTTAGTGGTATAGAAAAGTGTCTTCCAATCAGTGATGTCTTAAATTCAATGCAATATATCATATTGAGATAAGAGAGAGAAACTGGGGGTTGAGTAGAATAAGTAGTAAGTATTTATATTAGGAAGCCAACAATATAAAACTGATAAATCAAGAAACCACAAGTAGACATTACAAGAAAGATAATGCTGCCTGGGCTTAAACTGTAGCTCTGCCACCTGTTAATCATATTGTGTGATGACCTAAGCCCCTTAGACTCAATTGTTCTCATCTCATAAATAGAGCTAGAAAGACCTACAGTGGAAGGTGATAAAATAAGGCATGCAAAACACTTGGAACAGTGCTTGACACATTGTAAACGATCACTTAATAACATTAGCTGTAATTCTTATTTTTTTTATCTAAATATGTGAATATCCATGTATTTAGCTAAAAAAAAAAAAGCTAAAATGACTTGGAGAAGGGATCTAGGAATAGAAAGAGGTAGAACACTGATGTTTTTCATCACTTTTTTCTTTGCCTTTCAAAATCTTTTACATCTTGTTTTTTTTTTAATTCAGATTACTTAGTTTACAACACTATATATGAACATACATATAGGTTCACACCTCTTCAGATGTCTATTAGTATACCATACCCTATAAGTCTTAATTTTTTCAATTATATAAGCTCTAATTTGACAAAATAATGAAAAGGTACATGTAAATTTGTCATAACCTAAATATGAAACAAAAACTGTAAAACTCCTAGAAAATAATATCGGAGAAAATCTAGGTGAACTTGGGTTTGGTAATGCCTTTTTGGATACAACACCAAAAGCATGTTCTATTAAAGGAAAAATAGACAAGCTTAAACTTATTAAAGTTAGAAACTTCTGGGCCTCTGTGATAGCCTAGGGGTTAGATCTCAATACTATCACTCCTGAAGCCCGAGTTCCAAACAGGCCAGGAGCTGACCCTGACTTATGGGGCAGCAGACCTCTCCTGTCATATCTGCTGCTCCCCTCTCTATCTCGGGTGAATCCTCTCACACCCCCAACCCGCACCTCTGGCCTTATACCCTATGGATAAATAAATAAATAAATAATAATAAATAAATAAATAATAAATAATAAATAAATAATTTTCCTTTAAGTAGAAAGTTCCATTCTGCTAAAGACTCTGATAAGAGAATGAAAAATCAAACCATAGCCTGGAGGAATATTTTCCAAATACCTACGTAATGGAGAACTGGTGTCTAAAATATTCGAAGAACCCTTATAAGCTTAATGAGAAAGAATGATTTAAAGATGGATCAAAGATCTAATAGGACATCTTATTAAAGAAGATGTACAGAGAACATATGAAAAGATGTACAGAAAAGCATATGAAAAGGTTTTCCACATCATATGTCATCAGAGAATTGCAAGTTAAAACAATGAGATAGCCCTCACCAACTAGAATGTCAAAATATAAGCCACATCAACATCAACCCACTGAGACATCCAGGGCACCTGATAATTCCTGTTCTTTAGATTTTGTCAGCATTTTATCAATCACAGTGGACCACTATGATGAATACTCTAATCACCCAGGTCCGCATAGGCTGAGTTGTGGCATGGAGCAGAGTGGATGTGGTACTAACACACATTGGATGAGGTGTACTTTTACCCTTGCCAGGTTAAACAAAACTACCCCAGGCCGTCTTTCTTATTGAAAAAGAGAAAAAGCATGTGCTAGTTAATAACTTTACTACGGACTACAGAGCCTCTGTTGTAGTAACCAAATCTGAAGCAGCAGCACAACTGGAATCACGGCCTGTCTTTAACCTTTCAATAATCCACACTCTGGGGTTCTTCTGATATCTGCATAACCCAGGAATGCTGTATGGATACATTTCCAAAATTTTGAAGTGTTGATGGTTGCACTAGGCTTGCCTTTGCTCCAGCAAAACATGGTTTTTGCTTAAAAAATTGATCAAAAGGAAGCCTTAGAGTTTCACTTCCTTTCCAAACCTTCATAGTCATATTCCATGGACAAGAAAGATATTTTCTGGGCCTCCCTGGTGGTGTGGGGGGCTAAAGTCTCAGCACTATCAAGCTGTTGCCATCCCAGGCAGCATGAGTTGGAGCCCCGGCCAGGGAGTGACCCACATGGCACAGCAGACCTCTCCTGTCTCACCCACTGCTCCCCTTAGCAGTGTATTTCAGTAGATCTGCCTGTTCTGCTCCCCACTCTGGTGAATCCTCTCACCACCCCCCACCATACCTCTAGCCTTAACCCAGTTCTTATATGCATAAATAAATAAAAATAAATCTGCAAAAAAAATTTTAAGACATTTTCTTCTACTTTTTTTTTTTAAGATTTATTTATTTATTTATTTATACAGAACTGGGGTACAGGCCAGAGATGCAGAGGGTGAGAGGATTCACCAGAGACAGAGCGGGGAGCAGAACAGGCAGATCGACGAAGTACACTGCTGAAGGGAGCAGCGGGCGGATCAGGAGAGGTCTGCCTCATCATGTGGATCTCCTCTGGGGCAGGCGGGGATCGAACTCATGCAGAAGTGGCTTAAGCTTCTTAGTGCTGTGCTTTAACCCGCTGAGCCACCAGGGAGGGCCCTTCTACTTTTTTAAGACAAAATTTTTTTAAATATTTATTTATTTATGCATATAAAACTGGAGTACAGGCCAGAGGTGCAGGAGTGGTGAGAGGATTCACCAGAGGGCAGAGCGGGGAGCAGAACAGGCAGATCTACTGAAATACATTGCTGAGGGGAGCAGCAGGCTGGTCAGGAAAGGTCTGCTGCACCATGTGGGTCACCTCTCTGGCTGAAGATCAAACTCTCACTGAAGTGGCTGCTGTGAGCTTCACGGTGCTGTGCTTTAACTGGTTGTGCCACCAGAGACGGCCCTTCTACTTTTTAATATAACCATTCTAACTATACACTGCATAACTAGTGAAGTCACCAGGATATGGATTAATACCTTCACCAAGAGGTAAAGTAGAATCCAAAGTATTGTTTTACTCCCTAAGCCTCCACTTTGGGTGGTGAGCCAGTGTGCCAACTACAATTCTAAAGACAAACATTAGAGCCAGTGTCAACAATCCCAGAGGGCACAGCTATTCTTTTGGTTAAAAACCTTCCATAATAAAGCCCACAAACTGCATGACTAAAAACAACAGAAATGCCTTCTCTCACAGTTCTAGAAAGAGAGGAGTCCTCCATCATGGTGTTTGCAGTGTTGGTTCCTTCTGATGGCCCTGAGGGAGGATCTCTTCCATCCCTCTTGCCTACCTTCTAGTGGTTACCAGCAATCCTTGGTATTCTCTGCCTCCCATCTCTCCAGCCTCACATGATGTTCTCTCTATGTGCCTGTGTTCCCTCTTCTAAAAGACATTGGGGGGGACTCCCTGGTGGTGTAGTGGCTAAAGGCACAGCACTATCAAACTATCCCCAGCCACTGCGACATGAGTTCAATCCCCAACCAGGAAGCTAACCCTGTCTCGCTCACCTCTCCCCCTCAGCAATGTATTTCAGCAGATCTGCCTATTCTACTCCCCATTCTACTTGGTGAATCCTCTCACCACCCCCCACCTCTGTCCTATACCCCACTCCCTGTATGTATAAATAAATAAATATTTAAAAAATAAAAGACATTAGGGGTCACACTAATCCAATGTGTTCTTATATATGCAAAAAAAACTGCTTCCAAATAAGGTCACCTAATTCTTAATAAAGTCACCTATTTCAGTTACCTAGGGCACTTCAACATATCTTTTGGGAGGAAACCTTTCAACCATCACATCCAGCCCAATGCCCTGGGAAATGACTACAGGTCCCATTGGGAAAGCCTATAAAGAATATAAGGACAGGCCCTCCCTGGTGGTACAACGGGTTAAAGCACAGCACTGCAAGCAAGTCACAGCTACTTCAGTGCTGAGTTGGATCTCCAGCCCCGAAGGTGATCCACATGGCATGACAGACCTCTCCTGACCCGGCTGCTGCTCCCTCAGTGTACTTCATTGATCTGCCTGTTCTGCTCCCACTCTGTCTTCTGGTAAATCCTCTCACTGCCCCTGTACCTCTGGCCTGCACCCTAGTTCTGTATACATAAATAAATCTTTTTTAAAAAAAGAATATAAGGACAAATATCCACATGTCTTCTTTGAGTGTATCTACCTCACTTCATTCAAGGGGTTTAAATCACAGATCTAAACCAGGTCTGGAAATTGGGAGAAATCCCATAGCTCTCTGTGTTGTAGCCTTCTGTTTACTAGTTTCAGAAGATTGGGGAGTTTACAAATCATATAAGATTATAGTGAATTACCTAAAGTCTGTGGTCTCAGGGACTGAGTGATTGCAATAATATCCCTGAAGGTCAGACTACTCAGCAGCTGCCAATAATGGCGACCACACCCTGCTTGCCAATGGCAGCTCAGTGCTGCTACCACACCTTCACAACCCTGGCTTCTTCCATCACACTCACTGAAATCAGGAAACCCGTCGCGTCCTTAGTGTCCTCCTCCAACATTCCAAGCCCAATGTCATCATTCTCTCACAAGTATACTTATCAATGTTTTAGTGGAGAAAGTCTCATCTGGGCCCTCTCAGGGGACAGAATGGGGTGGATGAATCACTCTTATCAACCCACACCAGCATTCCCATCTCCTTGAGTGTTTGCATTCTTCTACATTATTTCAAAGGATTCTTGGCATGTCCATTTCATTTCATCAACATTTTAACCAGTTTTCGGCCAATTGACTGAAAAAAGCAATTCAATCCAATGATACCCACTTAGGATGGATAAACTTTTAAACACTAACACTATTTAACGTTGAGCAACCAGAATTCTCATATATCATTAGTGGGAATATCAAATGACCGACTTGGGGAAAGTTCCACCAGTTTCTTATAAAACTAAACACACATCCATCCTATGACCTAACAGCTCCATTTTGCGACATATGAAAACATGTCCACAAAAATAGAGTTGCACAGAAATTTTCTATAATAACACTGTTCATATTAGTCCGAAATAAGAAACAATTCACATGCCCAACGAAAGAAAGTAGATAAACAAGCTGTAATGTAGTCATTTTCTACTGCTGTGTAAAAATTACCCCATCCTTAACAACATAAAACAGCATTCTTTTACTAACTCAAAGCTCTATGCATCAGAGTCTGGCATGGGTCTCTTCTGCTCAGAATCTAAGTTTGTTTCCAGGATGCATTCCTTTCTGGAGGTTTTGAGGGAGCATCCACTCCCAACTTCATTAGGTTCTAGTTGAATTCAGTTCATTGTGGTTGTAGGACTGACATCCTGCTTTCTTAATGGCTGTCAGTTGGAGGTCACTCTCAGCTCCCATTGGTCACCCACATTCTTCATCATGTGGTCTTCTAGCAAAGAATCTATTGTTGTGTCCTTATTAACATGTTTCAAATCTCTTTGACTTCATTGTTTCTGAACTCTTAACCTAGATAAATGTAAAGGAATCATGTCAGTAATCCCACTTTTTTTTTAATAATATAATAGTTTATTATTACATCATTTTGTGCATTTTTCCATCTCATTTGTAATCCCCTTGGGCTTCCCATCACCAAATCACCCATGTGCCATCATCAAAGTCCAGTGCATTTCCCTCCCCCCCCCCACTGTTTCTGATCCCATTCCCCACTCCACCCCCATAAATTCTCTGGTATATAACTGTTCATTATTATTATTTTCTCACCTAGTCCATTATACTCCTGCTATGAGTGAAACCATCTGATATTTTCTTTTCTCTTTCTGGCTTATCTCACCAAGCATGATCTTTTCCAGCTCCATCTATGTTGCTGCAAAGGACATGTGTTTCTTTTTTTTTTTGGTTGCTGAGTAATATTCCATTGTGTATATGTACCACATCTTTGTGATCTAGTCATCCACTTTTGGGCATTTGGACTGTTTCCATGTCTTTCCAATTGTAAATAACATAGCAATAAACATGGGGGTGCAAGTATCTTTTTGAATCAGTGTTTTTGTGTCTTTTGGATAGATACCTAGGAATGGGCCATAATCCCACTTTTTAAAGTCAACTGTGCCTTATAACAACCTAACCGCCAAAATGATATTCCAATATATTCACAGTTCTGAGGATTATGTAGGCTGTATATGCCAGGAGACAGGAATCTTGGACATCTTGGAATTCTTCTTATATGTGTATTCACATATATAGTATTCAACAATAAAAAGTAGTGAGCTCTTGATACACAGCATGAATGAATCTCAAAAACATTATGCTGAATAAAGGAAGGCTTACATGAAGAGTACCCAATGGAATTGTAAGCAACACTACTCTCTAGTGAAAATAATCAGAGGGGTAGTCACATCTGAGGAGTTGGGGCTGGGATTGATTGGGGTGTGCATCAGAAAAATTTCTGGAATGATGCCAAACTCACTGGATGGTATACTTCAGATTTATGCATTTTGCTCTATGAAAATTGTTCCTTAAAAATTAGCAAATAAGGGCCCTCCCTGGTGGCGCAGCGGGTTAAAGCACTATACTAAGAAGCTGAAACCACTTCCAAATGAGTTCGATTCCCGCCTGTCCCGGAGGTGACCACATGGTGTGGCAGAACTCTCCTGACCCACCCGCTGCTCCCCTCAGCAGTGTACTTTGTCGATCTACCTGTTCTGCTCCCCACTCTGTCTCTGGTGAATTCTTTCACCACCCCTGAGTCTCTGGCCTGTACCCCAGTTCTGTATGCACAAATAAATAAATCTTTAAAAAAATTAGCAAATAATATTTTTCTCTAAGGATAATGTTTTAAGGTCATGTGTATGGGTGTCTGCAATTTACTTTTAAATGCATCCCAAAAACTCAATAGGAAGGATGGATAGATGAGTGGATGGATAATAAAGAAAATATAATAGCATGTTATTATATACTCTAGGCAAAAAATAAACTCATATTTTAAAAAGAGCAATTATAAATACTCCCGGCTACTAAAACTGGCACATGGAATACAGGCTTTCTGGTAAATGCACTCATATTGATCACTTCAGCCTAATTTTTTTTTTAAGATTTATTTATTTATGCGTACAGAGCTGGGGTACAGGCCAGAGGTGCAGGGGCAGTGAGAGGATTCACCAGAGACAGAGTGGGGAGCAGAACAGGCAGATTGTCAAAGTGCACTGCTGAGGGGAGCAGTGGGTGGGTGCCATGTGGGATCACCTCCAGGGCAGGCGGGAATCGAACTCATGCGGAGGTGGCTTTAATTTCTTAGTGCTATGCTTTAACCTACTGCACCACCAGGGAGGGCCCATTTCAGCCTAATTTTAAGTTGTTTCTCTTCCCTGACCCAGCATCCACAGAATCTATTCCCACATGTATAAGCCTGATTTTGTTGATATAAATTTGAAAATTGTTTAACTATTTTAGTGAGAATATCTTCTTATGAATTTGACCTCCTGTTTGCTCCTGAAGCATGGTGAGTTCTGACTTTGGTTGAATATGGAGACAGCATAGTCAGTGAAGTAGGGAACAGGGAGACTTGGCATCACTGGGAAGTTTTCACATGGCCTTCAATTGAGAGAGAGAGGTAATCCTATTAGTCAGGGAGCTGCTATAGTGGCTAGCTAGTTTCAGTGGGAGGTTTGGGGTTATAATGGAGATTGTTGATTGTCCACTGTGATACAGAGCTTTTTACATGACTCCCAATGATGCCTGCCTGCTGAGACTTATGCCCGGTACAGTCCCCGCTCCTTGATTGTGGGCAGGACCTCATAACTTGCTTTTAAATAATAGAAATGGCATTTCTAAGATTATAAAAGTCTGACTTCTGTCTTGCTGGCATTCTCTCTGGTTCTTCTTATGTTGCTGGCCCATCAAGCAAGAAACTGAGGCCAGAGTCTAGTAAGGAACTGAACCCATCAATCCCACAGTCCTGGAGGAACTGAGTCCCTAAAGGGACTCAGTGGTCCTAGAAGCAGAGATTTCCTTTGCTAGGTCTTCATTTGAGACTGCAGATCAGGAACCTTGACTGCAACCTGTGAGACTGCAATTTACTTAGGTAAGCTTTGCCTAGATCCCTGAGTCACAGAAACGATGAGGTAATAAATGTGTTATTTTAAGCTAATAAGTTTGACTTAATTTGTTTTGCAGCAATGGATAACAAATGCACCTTCGTAATATCCATTCATTCTTTATTCTTCAGCAGCAAAGATTTTATTTTTCTTAAATATTTGTTTTTATTTATATATACAAGAACTGTGGTTTAGACCAGAGGTACAGGGGTGGGGAGTGGTGAGAGGTCTGCTGCGCCATGTGGGTTAGCTTCCTGGCCTGGGATCGAACTCAGGCCCAAGCAGTGATAGTGCTGCCCTAGACCACCAGAGAGGTCCCTCCTTTCTTCTTCTGTTTGTTTGAGTGTGTTTTTTATCATCACGCTTACTCCATGTTCTAATGTGGCTGTTGGAGTTCCAGCTCACTCATCCATAGTCTAAACAGCAAGCATGAGGAAAAATGAAAGCAAAAAGTACATTTTTCAGACAAATATCACCCTCTAAGGAAACATCCTAGAAGTTCTTTTTGTTTTTAAGATTATTTATGCACACACAAACTGGGGTATAGGCCAGAGGTACAGGGGGTGAGAGGATTCATCAGAGACAGAGTGAGGAGCAGAACAGGCAAATTGACTGAAATACACAGATGAGGGGAGCAGCAGGTGAGACAGGAGAAATCTGCTGCACCTTGTGTGTCAGTTCCCTGGCCAGGGATCAGACTTGTGCAGAGAGCTTCATAGTGCTATGCTCTTAACTTCTTGTGCCACCAGGGAGGGCCCCCATCCAAAAGTTATTTTTATTTATTTTATATATATATATATATATATATATATATATATATATATATTATATCATTCTTTTGTGCATTTTTTCATCTCAGTTGTAATCCCCATGGGCTTCCCATCACCAATTCACCCATGTGCCAACACCACAATCCAGTGCAGTCTTCCCACCCTATCCTAGAAGTTCTATGTAAAACTTTTTCTTCTTTTTTGTCAGACTTTAGCATCAAAATGAAGAGGAGACCGTGAAAGGCAGGATTTTAAATGGCACAATAGTATTCCAAATAAAACAGAATCTTTGGGGCTTCCCTGATGACACAGGGGTTTAAGTCTCAGCACTATCAAGCTGTCCCCAGCCACTACAGCACAGGTTCGATCCCCAGCCAGGGTGGTGACCCACATGGCGCAGCAGACCACTCCTACCTTGTCTGCTGCTCCCCTCATCAGCGTATTTCAATAAAACTGCCTTTTTTACTCCCTACTCTGTCTCTCATGAATCCTCTCATCCCCTGCACCTCTGGCCTGAACCCAGGTCTTATACATATAAATAAATAAATAAAATCTTTTAAAACATTTATTCAATAAATTTGTGAACAGAAGACATGTTGGAGAATTACTGGAATGACTGGAGAACCAGATACAGAGCCACACAAACCTCGACTAGACGGTGTCTCCAAAGGACAGCACTGCCCTTGCACAGCTGGCATAGTTGCACTGAGCCCTCAATATCAACATTGCCAAGAACAAGCTCTTTTGGGCCCTGCTGCTCCTGAAATTAGATCTTGTTGCAACCCTACTGCCCTAGGAGAAAATTCTATGGCCCCAGAGTCCTCACTATCTTAGCTACCAATTCCTTAGCTCATTCTGTTATCAGTAAAACAGTTGGTTGAGATTCAGATCAAGTGGCTGCACCCTGACTGTGAGGGATGTTCAGGAACATCTGACCACTGTTGGGTAGGAAATTCTCCTAACAGAAAATATCAGATATCAGATGCCAAAAAGAAAATGAGTAAATGTCAGCTCCTTCCTGATCTCAGATGAAGGGACCCAGGAGAACTAAGGGAATTTAACTTACCTAATTCCCCTGTATTTTTCCAAATATCCCCATTTCACTTGTCAGACATTCACCATTTCCTAATCCTTCATTCCCTTTAGAGTGTGTCGAGAACATGTCTGTGCCCGATCCACAAAGCACAGATTGTGTTCCTGTTGCAGCCTGAGGTTACCAGCCCCAGGCAGAAGCTTCCTTAACAGAGTAAGGAATTTGTTAGATCCCACTTCCTTTTTTTTTTTTTTTAAGATTTCTTTATTATTTATGCATACAGAACTGGGGTACAGGCCAGAGGTGCAGGGGTAGTGAGAGGATTCACCAGAGACAGAGTGAAGAGCAAAACAGGCAAACTGACGAAGTACAATGCTGAGGGGAGCAGCAGGTGAGGCAAGAGAGGTCTGCTTTGCCACATCAGTCACCTCTGGGGTGGGATCAAACTCACACTGAAGTGGCTACTGCTAGCTTCACAGTGCTGTGCTTTGTACCAACAGGAAAGGCCCTTGATCCCACTTTCATACCTTCCTGAGGTTGCCAAATGAAGATAGTTCACTCCAGTATTTTACCATTCTTTACTTAATCCTCTGAAGCTGTAACCAGTGGGCATGTTTTAGGTCAAGTTTTCCCCTACTTCATTATCATAGGACAAGGACACCTCATACAGAATGGAGATTCTCTCTACAGGCCCATTTGCATCACTATATACTTTGTACCACTTTCTTATTTGAATCCCTTTGTTTGGAAGTGACAGAATGTCTAACTTGAAGTAGATGAAACATGAAGAAGAATGTATTATATAATAAAATCCAATAAAAAACTGAACAACTAATTTGCAAAAGCAGTACCAATGTCTCAGGGATAACTAGAACTAGACTTTTATTTTTAAAGATTTATTTATTTATGCATACAAGAACTGGGGAACAGGCCGGAGATGTGGGGACTGAGAGGATTCACCAGAGACAGAGTAGGGAACAGAACAGGTGGATTGAATGAAATACATTGCTAAAGGGAGCAGGCAGGACAGGAGCAGTCTGCCATGATGTGGGGGAACTCCCTGGCCAAGAATTGAACTCTAGTTGCAGTGGTTGAGGATAGCTTCACAGTGCTGTGCTTTAACTCCGTGCACCACAGGGAGGGTCCTGGAACTAGATTTATAAATTCTAACATGGGACCTCCCTGGTGGTGTAAGAGTTAAAAACATAGTGCTATCAAATCATTGCTAGCTACTGAGATATGTGTTCAATCCCTGGCCAGGGAGGTGACCCACATGGCACAGCAGACCTTTCCTGTCTCAACCCCTACTCCCCCTCAGCAGTGTATTCCAGTAGATCTGCCTGTTCTGCTCCCCACTCTGTCTCTGGTGAGTCCTCTCTCCCCCTGCACTTCTGGCCTACACCCCAATTCTTGTATGCATAAATAAACAAATCTTTAAATTTTAACATGTGTATCATTTGCCTTAACTACTTTACTCTTTCTTCACCACAGACCACTTTCTTTCTTGGGGAACATGACTGTAAACACTGCCTGAGCTTTAAATGTAAAGCTTTCACCACTCAAAAGAGAATGGTGCATTTCTTAATTTAGCTAAGAGAAAATGGTGAGAAAGAGTTTTGTTGATTCATCTTTGGCCGTGTACCCACAGTTGGACCAATTATGGCTGAGGTGAATTTTATGTAAGTGTAATGATTCCCAAGATAGCCATATGAATGAAGGAGACAGTCTAAGAGAAATAAATTGTACTGGACTGACCAAACTGGGGGGTGTCCACGATGACTGCACTTAGGGATGTCCCTTCCCACACCCTCAAACTTGGATAAGCTTGTCAACGTATGGTCCGATAGATAGGATCAAATTCCCCACCCCTCTTCTTAAAAAAGAGTCAGCTCACCTCACCTACTAGATACTGATACTATTCTCTTGCCCAAACAACTGAAGCAGAGCTACCACCCCCCACACACACACATAAGTTTCCATGTGGCCACCAGACTGGGAATCCCTTAAAGAAAGCATCCAGGATAAATATTTCTAATGTGTCTAGTGCCCCATGAGATTCCATCATGGATCAGATACCCAAAGAATAATCACAGGACTGTATTAAGATCTTTCTTCATTCTTCAGGGGTCCCTGAATGCTGAATATTTGGGAACCAGGAAGAATGGAAGACTAGTAGCCTAAGGTACTCATGAGAAGAAAAGAATGGTCAACAAGGTTTAACCATAACAGAGGGGTGAGCAAGAGACTATGCGCTCTGATAGTCTGGGAGAATATAAAGTTAATGTGTTTGCCTCTAACCCTCCCTAAACAGTCACAGCAGGAGAGAATAGGAATTTGGAAGGAGGCTACTTTTGGAGTTGGTAGATAAATTGGGATGAGAGGCATTCTATCTAGGGTCCTTATCAGGACCAGACAATTTGCTAACTTCGCTGATGATCTCCATCCAAAGTCAGGCAGCGACGTCTAATCAGCTGGCTTCCAAGCCCACTGATGACTGCGGCATACTGTAGATGTACTTCAGCTACAGGGAAGCCCGCTACTCCATGCCCTCTCCCGTGGCAGAGAAAGACTGATACAGAGTGGGCTGGAGTAACAAATCAGCAAGACTACACTCTAAGCCTGGAAGATCCAGGCTCAGAACTCTGAGTGTAGACTGAGGTCAGTGGCTGCTCCCGGCCGCCATTCTCCAGACAACCATAGCAGAAAGCATTCCCTTGTCCTGGCCCTGTGGCTGTCCAGGTTCACCGAGCTGGCGTCAGAATTGGGACCACCAGAGCTGAAGAATCCTCTGCAAACCCACAGTCCCTTTCTGCATCCTGCTTTTTGTCATACTCCCAGTGTTTACTGTCTTTATAGGACTCCTCATACCCAATATCCTCTGAAATCTTGCAGGTAAAAGGGAAATCTATATCCAGAGTGTGTGTCTAAGGATCAGGTATCAACAGATCAGAAGAGTCTGGCCAGAGTGTGGGCTGGGTCTGTCAGTCACACAGGGCTGTCGCCTGGTGACAGAAAGTGTGGTGGTCATGAAGATGTAAGGTAAATGAAGATGGCTTGGGCTTTTGACTGCTGGCCTTGCATGCAGAAGGCACTTGGGAGCAGTGCTCTGGGTACTAATGCCCAATGGTGGACACCTGGGGTGTGGTGTGGCATGTGTGAGTTGGCACACCTGGGCCTGGAGATGGCGCATATAAGTGCAACTCACAAGACAGAGGGTGGTAGGGGACCACACGGTGGAGTGCAGTGGAGAGGGGGAGATACTGTTCTGGGAGGAAAGAGTGTGTAGAGATTTGCAGGGCGTGCCTAAGTTGTTGTCTCCTCGCTGGTCTGTGGGGATGATGCCTAAACCTAGGTCTCCAAGATTCTCTTTTAAGCTGTCTGAACCAACGTTGAACCTATCCAGTCTGGGATGGTTGCAGAACAGAAAGTAACTGATTTATTTGAAGTTTACTATGTGTCAAATACTCTTCAAATACTTATATGCTTTAATTCACCTAATCATTAAAATAAACTAGTTTATTTTAATAAACTAGCTCAGCAGACTAAAGTGCAACACTACAAGGCTAGCCACAGCCACTTCAGCAAGAGTTCGATCCCTGGCTAGCAGGGAGGTGACCCACATGGCACAGTAGACCTCTCCTGACCTACCCCCTGCTCCCCTCAGCAGTGTACTTTATTGATCTGCCTGTTCTGCTCCCTACTCTGTCTTTGGTGAATCCTCTCACCACCCCTGCATTTCTGGCCTGTACCCCAGTTCTGTATGCATAAATAAATAAATATTTTTAAATAAATAAATAAACCAGTTTATGGATGAGAAATCTTAAGTAGATTACCTTAAATCACACACTCCTAAGGGGCAGTGCCAGACCTGGACTGAAAGCAGGCTCAAAAATCTGTTATTGTTGACAGAAGTGATCAGCACTTAGAAGAGGGATCACAAGATTTCTATGGGTGGTACATGCCAGAACATTTTCAGTTCCCCAGAACTGAATGCATTTGGAGGATCCAATCAGGATGAAATCCCTACTTCAGATTTCAATCAGCATCCTCGCTGCTCTGAGGCCTGCCTCATTTTATGATGAGTTCTCAGGAAGTCACCTTGTCTGTCCCCATCTCTCTCTGTCTGTCTCTGTCTCTCTGTCTCTCTGTCTCTCTCACACAAACACACACACACACACACACACACACACACACATGCACGCACACACGAATGCACGCACACAGGAAACCTGGCCTCCAAAGCCCTCCCCCCTCCACCACCTGAAGACCTGAAGTCAATGGTGGGTGAGTAGGTTGAAAGTGTTGGCAGCATTTGCTTGGGATGTGCCCTAGCTTCTATGCTAATCAGCAGATGCAAATGATTGCCTGCCGGGAAAGGAACCTCCATCCACAATCCATGGCAAGCCAGCCCCTGCCCAGCAAACCCCATAACAGGCATGTTCTAAGGAACCTTCTAATCACCACTATCATTTGCTTGATTACCTGTAACGATGTCAAGTATTAAGCATTCACAGATAGTATTAGAACACTTGGGTGCAAGATCAGAAGACTAATTTAAAGTAGTTTTAACAAAAGAGGAATTTATTGTCTCATTGACCGAACAAACCACAGAAATGACAGGGATGAGTCATGGTCTGAGACAACTGGAACTAGGGCTGTAAGTGGCATTGGGCCTCTGCCTTCTCATATCCCTGCTTGTCCCTGCACACAAGCTTCAGTTGCTCTGTTGTTTCAGCTTTGTTGCTGAGGAAAGGATATGGTCACCTGCATATTCCTCAAATGACAAAGGACTTCCATCCAGGCGAAGATTGACCCAGAAGAAGGAAGTTTCCTGTCCCTGGGATCCGAGGTAATGAAGAGAGGAAGATAATAGTTTCTCCAGAGTGGAAGTCAGCAGTTGGAAATTTCTGCCCCAGGACAAAGGCAGGATCCCTCAACACAAAGGTTTCAGGTTAGCTTTCATTCATTCATCCAACAGACAGGCACAGGAAGACTTATGATATGTGGAGAGATGTGCTAGACACCATGACAGGGCTGGGGAGAAATAAAGGTAACAGTTGTGTCCTGAGACCTTTCACTTTATCATAAATAATTCAAGGAGGTGACATGAGTAACCAAAAGAGAGAGAGGTACTGTGAGAGGCTCTAGAACATCAGGGAAGTCTTCCAGGAAGCTGAAACCCACTGTATAAATAGGAATCAACCAGATTTGGGTTTGTTTTGTTTTGTTTTTTTGGTGGGGGAAGAAGGCCTTGGTAGGCAAAGAGGCAAAAAAAAAACTGTTCTGAACTAAAGGATCAATGTGTAAGAGCTGCAAAGAAGTCCTCGTGAAGGGGAGGCAGGCTGCAGCAGTGGTATAGAAGACACTTTGGGTCAGAACAAGGGCTTGGATTTGATCCTGAAAGCATCAGGGAGCCATGGGAGGGATGAGGAGAGCAGTGACAGTTTGCTTTCCCAATTCTGGGATCCCTCAGATTCTCTGTAGTGGATGCATCAATGGAGAAAGATGCACCTTGCATACCAGCAGGAAGGATTTTTGAAGCAGTTTTAGAAATTTAGACCTAAAAAGTAACCTGAGAAAATATCTTAAAGAAATGCCCTGGGCCCTCCCTGATGGCGCTATTGGTTAAAGTGAGGCACTATGAAGCATGAGTTTGATCCCTGGCCAGGGAGGTGATCCACAAGGCATGGCAGACCTCTCCTGGCCTGCCCCCTCCCCTCAGCAGCGTGTTTCAGTCAGTTTGCCTGTTCTGTTCCTACTCTATCACAGGTGAACACTCTGCCCCCTCCCCTACCTCTGGCCTGTATCCCAGTTCTTGTATGCATTAATAAATAAACCTTTTTTTTTTTAAAAAAAAAGAAAGAAATGCCCTGGTATGGAGTAATCATAGAAATTGGGGATAAGTGGCCCTTGAATGTAGCAGAAAAAGGAAGGCAAAGAAAGGAAGGCCTGAGGGTAGTCATGATCCCCACTGCTGGTGAATGGGAGAGGGGTATTCCAGGAGCCTTTCTTTCATCCCCAAGGACTTTGGCTTGTAATAAGGAGTTGTCCTTCACCCAGCTTCTTATTGTGTCTGGACTCCCCATTTGCAGGACCAAAACTGGATGAGGAGGCTAAGGGCTGGGCAGAGAAGCTGTACTCCAATTGGTGAGTTGTGGGGCCAAAAGTTCTATTCTCCTAGTAAGGATTCTGTGTGTCTGCTTGGTCCAGTCTGTCTAGGTGGTTTTCCTGGAGAATAAAAGGGCCTCTGGAAGAGGGTAAGAAAGGTTGAAGGAAAAGGGTCATTTGCTTACTCCCACACACATTTACCACATGCATTCTGCCATGGGTACTAGGGACCAGAGGGTCACACTCAGTGAAAGTGGGGAAGGGTACTAAGTTGGGGTACAGTGGGAGGCCAGGGGCATGGAAATGGGGCCCAAGGTGCAGGGCAGGGTTGTGGGGCTTTTCAGGACCAGTCAGAATAGAGGGACCTCAGCTGGCTCCTGTGATCCTCCCCCTGCTTCAGCCTGAGGCTCTTCCTTCTGGTCCTTGCCTTGTCTCTCTGAAACGGCCCAGCCCTCTGTGCCTGTCTCTCTATCACTGTCCCCGTTTTGCTCATCTCTCTCCTGATCTCCATCGAAATCCTTATTTGAGTCAATGGCTCATCTTCCTGTGCCTTCTCTGTCTCAGTGCCGGCATTCCTGTCTTCCTCAGTCCCCTCTCTGTCTCTCTCCTCCTTGTCCCCATCTCCATTCTTGCTTTTCTCTTGTACATGTTTTACCTTTGTCTCTCTGCCCTTGTCTCCCTCTTGCCCCCCCACCCCAGTCCGTCCGTGTACCTGTACTTCTTGTCTCTTCTTCCATCACCGTTTCTGTCCCTTTTCTCTCCCTGTCTCCGTCTCTGTCTGCTCTCTGCATCCAGGTCCCCATCCAAGGCTCCGTTTCTTCCTCGTCCTTGTCTCTATGCCCCTTCCTGGGCCTCCTCCTGGTCCCCGCCGGCCTGGGACCTCGCTGGGGGCGGAGCCGAGGGGCTGGATTGGGATAACTCGGTTATCAGAACGAATTGAATTAACTTCTTCACACGAGCGCCGCCGGGCCTGTCTCCTCTCCCTCCTGTGAGGCCGCAGATGGGGAGGCCGAGGAAAGGGGTCGGGACCCTCCACCATGGCATGATGCGTAGAGACCCAGGTCTAGTCGAGATTGGGGAGGGATGGGAACTCCAGAGATGGGGCTCCTCGCAGCCCCGCGTACCACTTCGGGAGCACTAGGAGGGTGGCGGGGACCCTTTGGGGTGGGGGTCGGGGGTGGCTGTGGGCGGGGTCTGGGCTGCCCAGGCCCCGCCCCGCGGAGCTCGCCCCGCCCCGCCCCCTCCGCGGGGTCCTACGCGTTAAAAGGCGCGCGGGCCGGGCCGGGCTGCACTTGCTTTGCACCCGAGCAGAGCGCGGCCGCGACGGGGCGGGCAGACTCGTGGGCGCTTAGAGCGGGCCTCGCGTCCTCGGCGCTTGGCGCTCCACCCCCCCATCCTGACCCCTATCTGGCCCGGGACCCCGACCCGGACCCGGCCCAGCACGGCCCCCGCCCCCGCCCCCCCGGGCCGATGGACTACTCCTACCTCAATTCGTACGACTCGTGCGTGGCGGCCATGGAGGCGTCCGCCTACGGCGACTTCGGCGCCTGCAGCCAGCCGGGCGGCTTCCAGTACAGCCCCCTGCGGCCCGCCTTCCCCGCGGCAGGGCCGCCCTGCCCCGCACTCGGCTCCTCCAACTGCGCACTTGGCGCCCTACGCGACCACCAGCCAGCGCCCTACTCGGCAGGTGAGCACAGCCTCTGCCCAGCCCTCCCCTAAATCCCAAGGAACCCCCAGCCCCTTGTCGTACGCTGCAAATGACCACGACTGCCCCTCACAGCCTCCATCCCTGTCCCGGCTAGACCCTCCAAAGCCCGGTGGAACCCCCAGTCCTCCCTATAAGATGGGGATCCTGAAGGCAGAGTTGAGCCCCACCCTCTCATCCTTCCCATTTGTTTCTCACTGCCAGATCCCTATTCCATACCCTTTGGGTCAAGAAACAGATTCCCTGCCCAGCCCCAGGTCCCTGAATAGGCCCTCCTTCTCCAGCAAACCTTTCCATCCCCAGTATCCTTGAAAGTCGCTCTTGGCTCAGCCCAATCAGCCCCCCCAGCCTCATCACCTCCATCCCACTCCATTCCCTACACCAGCAAGGACCCCTGCAGCGCAGCTGCCCAGATGGGAACTTTCCTAGACCGACACCATCAGGCCCCTCCCACCCCCTTTTGAGCCCTTTACACCTGTACCCAAGCTCTCCTCCTGCATCCTGAAAATACCTCATGTGACAAGAAGAAAAGGGTGACCAGGTCATTAAACCACATTAAATTCCTGACTCTTCTGGAGACTCCCTGGCTAGAGTCCTACATATCCCAGAAGCAACCCCTGCAACAGCTAGGCCCCTTGACCCAAGTCCTCACCTGAATCCACAACCTCAGAGAACCTCTCAGTCATCCCCTTTCTCCCCATTAGTGTTCATCCTGCCCCACCCAGTCTCCTTATCTCCTCCTTTCCTGGAAAGACCACCAGGAATCAAGTAAAAGATTGGGATGTGGGAGGCAGGGAGAGGGATGCTCTAAGATAGGGATCTGGGTTTGGAAAAATGAGAACCAGGGAGATAGAGCCAGAAACTGGATCTGGGATGGGGAGATTGGGTACTCAAGGCCAGATGGGGAGGGGGCAAGGATTTGAGAAATGGAGACAGAAAATTAGGAGATGGGCCCCAAAGAGATGAAGATGAGATGGGGGCAGGAACAGTAAAATATGAGCAGAGATGGTAGAAGTGGGGACCCAGGATTGGGGAGATGCAGATAAGAACTAGGGACGGAGACAAGAACTATTGGGAGATGAGGACCAAGGAAAATTGGGAGTAGAGGTGAGAAAGATGGGGATAGGAAGAGGGTGTTGGAGACAAGGATTAGGGAAGATAGAGAACTAGAGATGGGACAAAAATGAAGGATGGGGTAGAGTCCTGGAAAATGTGGAGACCTAAATAGGGGGTAGTGACAATGATGGTAGTGACAAAAACATTGTGGGACACTGGGGACTGGGATGGGGTAGATGGGAGAGGAAAGTGAAGGGGGTGAGACAAGGATGAGAGGAAAGCAAAAGTGAAGGGGGTGAGTAGCTAGGGTGAAGAAAAGCAAAGAGAATATGGAGAACCCCGGGTGGTAAGAAATGAAGAAGGCCCTACTCCATGGCACAAAGACAGTGGTCCAGAAGGAAAAAGTTGAAGAGAAATGCAGACGGAGGGAGCTGAGGAAGAGGCGGAAGAGACACCTAAAGGGGAATGGGGATGGGGACTTAAAGTAGGGCTGAGGAAATGAAGACTCGGAAGGAAGGGGAGGGAAGAGTGGGGGGTGGAGGAGGCAAATTCCCTACAGGCAGGGAGCCCGTGGTGGAGTGAAAGTAGACCCTGGAAGGAGAGGAGTCTCAAGAGCTGAAGTGGCGATTGGTTCCCGGGACACTCGCGGTCCTCCGAGGTCTGATAACCAAAGCTAGGATGGATGGGACCTGGAGTCAAGCACGGAGGCTGACTGGAGGACATACAAACTAAAGGGAGAGGAGCTCGGACTGGTGGGAAGTGGAGGGAACGCTAGGAGATGGAAGACAGCTTGGCGATCTTGACCGAGGAGCAGATTCCGTTACCCTCGATCTGCCGCTGGGCTCCTGGTCTGCTGTTATTAGCCTTCATTCACTCTCGGGTTCCACTGAGCTCTAGGGAAGACGCTGGACCGAGGCTGAGAGGCTGTAGTGAGAGGCCAGGCAGAGGCGAGGGATGCTGAGCGATCCTGTCACACAGCCGGTTGAACACGGCGCCTCACACCCCCCTCCTCGTTGCTCCTTTCCCAATCCCACACACACCCATAGTGCCCTACAAGTTCTTCCCGGAGCCGTCGGGCCTGCACGAGAAGCGCAAGCAGCGGCGCATCCGCACTACGTTCACGAGTGCGCAGCTCAAGGAGCTGGAGCGCGTGTTCGCGGAGACCCACTACCCCGACATTTACACGCGCGAGGAGCTGGCGCTCAAGATCGACCTCACTGAGGCTCGCGTGCAGGTGTGTTTGCGGGTTTGTGTGGGGGGGGGAGGAGGCTTTGCGAGGTGGGAGGGGGTGGTACTACGGAGATAACTATCAAACATCGGGGCACCACTAGACAGAAGGACTTCACCACGGTGGCCAGCAGGTGTTGTCTGGAAGCCGAGAGCTTAAAAGCTAGGGGCCAGTTCTCAGACCAGAAGTGCGTTGGGCAGGAAAAGAAGAACAGCCTGTGATAGACTGAAGGACTTGGGCTTGGCAGACCTAAGGTCTTCTGGAGAACTGAATTAGGGGTTCAGTCTCACGTTTTCCGTGGCAGAATCTAGCATGCAGAGTGATGCTTGAGGAGCCAGGATTGTGTCCCAGTGGCTGAGGGGCCCAACTAAGCAGGGAAGTAGGGGAGAAGCAGTCATTGTCTCAGGGTCCCTGCCCACCTCTGCAGTTGTGAAACCCCTGAACCTGCCAAGTCCAGGGTTCCAGGCAGGTGGTGCAGGGCCCAGGACTGCTGGGCCACGGCAGACTGTTGTCTATCTTACAAATCCGGTGTGTAGATGTTGAATTGACCCTGTTTTATTGGATACCTTGGTTTCCCCAAGTACCCTAATAGGCTCTCCTTCGCAGTGAGAAGCTCCAAGCAGAAACTCGCAGAGCTTCTTGTAGGAGGGAAGGGAGTAGCCAGTGGGAAGATTTGGGTGAGGAAGAGAGCAAAAGCGAGTCCTCTCCAGAAGACCTAGAACACTGGGAATCTGTGGGACCTGTGGAGGAGCAAATCCTAAGGGGGGTGGGGGGACCCTAAGGACCTAGAGTGAGCGGAGAGGGAAGGAGCAGAGAGAAGGCTAAGCGGAAAGTCGCAGAAGGCAAGGAGCAGAGCCCAGCGGTGCAGGGCTGTTGGCCCAGACCCAGCGCCTTTGCTTTTGGAAGTCTCCCTCCCGCCTGGCGGTCCCGGGTTGACCCGCCCCTGTGCCCGCAGGTCTGGTTCCAGAACCGCCGGGCCAAGTTCCGCAAACAGGAGCGCGCCGCCAGCGCCAAGGGCGCAGCGGGCGCGGCAGGGGCCAAAAAGAACGAGGCTCGCTGCTCCTCAGAGGACGACGACTCCAAAGAGTCCACGTGCAGCCCCACACCCGACAGCACTGCATCGCTGCCGCCGCCGCCAGCACCCGGCCTGGCCAGTCCGCGCCTGAGCCCCAGCCCGCTGCCTGCTGCGCTGGGCTCAGGGCCCGGGCCCGGGCCGGGGCCACAGCCACTGAAGGGTCCATTATGGGCTGGTGTAGCAGGCGGTGGGGGTGGAGGACCCGGCGCCGGCGCGGCCGAGCTACTGAAGGCCTGGCAGCCGGCGGAACCCGGCCCCGGGCCCTTCTCGGGGGTTCTGTCCTCCTTCCACCGGAAGCCTGGCCCTGCCCTGAAGACTAACCTCTTTTAGCCGCGGGACTCTGGAGGCCCGTGGCCTGCCCCCAGAGCTGCCCCTACCCCTCCAGGACCTGACTGTACCTCCCCATCTTCCTGGTCGCCTGCCTGGAAGACCCCATTCCCCACCGCGTCTGACCCCCCAGGTGTGTTCTCCCTAGCTTTGGAGATCAAATCGGGGCCACTCTCTTCCCCAATCCCACCCAGCAGAATGGATTACTTCTCACTGGGACTCCCACCAGGAGAGCCGGGAGACCCTTTTAGCTTGCCTTTCTTTGGAACCGGGAACAAATAACGCCTATCTGTATTCAAATGTTAGGGTTGGCAAGCATCAACAGTCGGGGCTCACCCCGGTTCTACAGCTGACTGGGTCACCACCTTGGTGATCAGCCACTGCCCCACCCTTTGGGCACACTGCACTCCCCCATCCCCTTGCAGAGGCCAGTCGTCCCTGGGATAAAAAGCAACCTGAAGGGACCCACAGCCATTGTCCAACAACCTTTCCCACCCATCCCCATGCCCATCCCGTCTGGCGCTGGGAGGTAGACCCGATAGCCCAGTGGAGGGGATGTCAGGGCAGCGGGACAGAGAGGCTTACTCTCCTGATTTTTTTGTTGTTGTCGTTCTTTTCCTTTGAAAAACTTGTAATTTATTGAGGTGAGTTTTGCTCAATCCAAATAAAACTTAATTTATTGAAGATATCAAGCTGGCAACCTTGAATACCCTGAATGGGGAGAGGCTGCTCACAAAGCCCAGTTCCTCCTGTGACAAGAGAGGGGAGCTGCAGCTGCTGCTTCCCCAGCGCAGGGCAATTCTAGACCTGGAGACAGTGAGAACTACGCAAACAGGCACTTTATGGCCGAGATTCACCCCCCCACCCCCCAACCGGCCCCAATAATATTGAAGTGCCGCCCTCCCTAAACCCACACAGAAAAGCTTAAATAAACCCCAGCCCGGTCCTCTGGTCCTCGGGCTATTCCTTCATTTCCGGACTGACACCCTCCCCCTCAATGGGAGTTTGTTAAGAAATCTGAGCTGAGCCCCTTGCCCGGTGGTTCAGGTCAGGTGGGGGTGAGGAAGGGGAAGACATACCCAGTGGACCCCCCCAGGCACCCTTGGGGGCTGCAAGAAGGGTCCAGGAAGGGAGGACAGCACCAGAATTACCAAGGTCCTTGGGAACCATGACAACTGACCTCCATGCCACCCCTACCCCACCCTACCCCCATACTAAGTTTAAGGGCAGGATGTCCTAATTAGGGCATTCCAAATTACTGGGCAGTGGGGAATGCAGATCCCCAATAAATAGGCAGTAATGCCCCTCCCCTTGTAACTTTTCAACACTGGGGCTATTGGCGGGGAGGGGCTCCTTCGTAGGCTGTAAGGGCGCCGAGTTCACAGCTTCGAAGTGCCACCGCAATCACTTGCTGAGCTGCAAGGTGTCCAGGAGGAGGCGCTTGTGAGCCGGGTCCTGCACCCCAGCCTCCTCCAGATCTTCCTCGGTGATATCGCTGTAAAGGTAAGAGAGGCTGGGAGATGGGCCAGGTAGTAGAGGGGCCCCTAGCTCCGCCCCCAGGGCTAGATCCACCCATCCGCGTCCAGCTCCGCCCCCACCTGAGAAACTCCAGGTCGTCCCAGCCATTGTGCACCAGGCCCTCCTCATAACGCTCCAAGCCGATGGCCCGCAGCCAGGCGCCCATGCCAGCCTCTCCCAGCCCGCCGGCCCGCCCACCCTGTGGGCACGGAGCCTGAGGGAACAGGGCATGTCAAGGAGACCACCAAGGGTGCCCCCCAAAGAGAAGCACTTGCACACAGTCACATTCTATCACATGCTTTGAGGGCTGGGGGTAGGGGTTGATAGTCAAGGCATGGGGCTGGTGATTAAGGTATCCACCAACCCTCACCCCAACTCCTGGGTGCCCAGCTCAAGACAAAGTGTTGGATGGGAGCACAAAAGAACACCACAGTCCATGCGTAAGCACACACCTCAGGTACACAGACCTCCACTCCCAGTCCACACACCTCCTCTGCCAGGTCCTCCTGGATGCTCTCTCGGATGCGAGGAGGAGGGAAGCTGAGAGGCCGGCCATAGTCTGAGGCCATTCCCCGGGGTGCCTGCAGCTCCAGGGCGCTTGGCAGGAGCACTGAGCGGCCAGGCCCAGCAGGAGCATAGTCCACCTCACTCAGTGTCTTGGCCATCTGCAGCACTGAGCAGGAGCGATCATCCCCACTGACTACTTCCCCCAGGAAAGTGCTGGTGGCAGAGGGGCCTGGAGGCAGTGGGGGTCTTGGATGGGCTTTGGGAGGTGGTGGGCCACGGGTTTCACCCCCACCACGACCCCGGACCAGTGGCCCTGGCAAAGGATCCAGATTGGGGGGCAGGAAGATGGCAGAGTCTGGTAGTGGTGGAGGTGGAAAGTCTGGAGGGGGCAATGTGCCCCCAGACTCCTCATCTGATGAACTCCCCTCTCCCACACGGGGGCCCCGGTGGCGCCCAAGCTGCGGAGCAGGTACTGTTATGGCCACTTTGTTCTTGGTGGCAGATGACACCGGCGCCCTGGCAGGTGAGGGTGGCTCCGGGGGCAGCAGCTGGTGTGGGACCCCTTCAAGGACGTAGTAGGCAGGGTTATTGAAGCTGTTCTTGGGTGGGGGAGTCGTTACCCCTTCCAGCTCTGGCACCCCCTCTGGCTTTGACCTGGATTTGAGAGCAGGATAACTGAGTCAGGACCCAGAAACCCTAGTTGGTAGAGTGAATGGAGAACTGGACCAGGAGTCAGGAGATGAGGCTCCTGGTTCTAGACTTGCCTGTGAGCTTGAGCACATCACTTTCCCTTGCTAGCCCTTGAGAAGATGGCACAAGTAAATAGATAACTGCTAACCTTCCTCGTCTTGTTCCCCTAAGATTCTCACATCTTTTGTGATTGTGTGTAACTAGAATCTAGACTTAAACAGGTGAAAACAAGTGCAGAAAGCAAGGCAAAAAAGGCATCTCATGAGGATAGCCAGACAGACTGGAGAGCCCACAGGCATCTGAAGTTAATCTACTGAGGAATCTTAGGCATTCAAACCTGAGGCTAGAAGGGAGGTGACTGGTAACAGCTGAAGATAAGTGAAAAAGCACAAACTCTACCTGGGAGTTTTTATTTCAATTCAGGAGACAATGGGCTACAATTAGAAAGCAAGCCTCACTTTTTGGACCACGGGACACTGTTTCCCCGGCAGGTTAAATCTGTGTGGAAAAACATTTTCTGACCATCAAGTATGGAAAACTATTAAACACAATTGAAAAAAGGTTTCTTTCTTAACCACATGCTCAGAACTTTGCTAATACTAATGTACACTGGGAATAGCTAAGAAAAGAATCTAGCAAGAACCAATTCCCAAAAGCAATTGACCACAAACCTATTTCCAGTGGGTGCTCTCAGAGAACAGTGTTCCACAGAACCCACCTAGGAAAAATCCAAGCTGAGGCACATGCCTTCTCCAAACAGAAGGCTTGAGCTACGTCTGTGAAGTCTGTGTACACAGAGAGAGCTGGTGCAAAAACAATTTCTGAATTCTATTTTTTTAAGACAGAACTGAGAGAGGAAAGGCTGACTGTGCTCCCTTTGACTCAGAGAACCACACCTAAGGAAGACCTGGCTGGCTTAAGAAGCCACGGGCTCAGGGCCCAGCACCCAACTTTGGGGCCGCAGAGACCCAAGCAGATGATTCCTGAGAGCCAAGCATAGCAATGGAAAAGGGGGGCCATTTCCTCCTCTCACCTGGGGGTCAAGGGCTCCTCCCGGGGTGCTGCTCGAGGTGGGGCAGGGGGCCTCCCCGTTGGTGGTGGTTTCTCTGGTTCTTCAAATAACTTGGACAGTGGGCAGGAAGCCTCTGTGGGGGCTGGCTTTCGGCTCCCTGACCTGCCAGGTATGCACAAGGGAGGAGAAATGAAGCAGGGGATAACCAGAAGCCCCTGAGCACTCTTTCAACACTGCACCAGCTCACCTGGGCTCCTGGCTGCTGCGGGACACAGAAGGGGCTTTGCTCTTTGTTCCTGCCTCATCCTTATCAATGCTGATCCACTCTGGGGGATGAAGAGAAAGGAGATTCAGAGGGAATGTGTGGCCCTGGATCCCTCAAATACCCACTGGGCCTGTCAGGCCCTTCTCAGTTACTCCTCAGGGCAGGTCCACCCCCAGCTGTGGAGATGACGCTCAAGATCCTGGGGATTCCAATCTGCCTTCCTTGCACCCACGGTCCTCCCCTCCTAGACCTACCCACACCACCCCATAACATGCCCCACACCCCTCCCAATGGAGCCCCCACCGTAGAGTCGCTCACGGGTGCCCAGGCGCTCTGTGGGCACCCGCACCTTCATGGAGCCACGGATGTTGCCTGTTTCTTCACCACGGTGGGACAGGAAGGTTAGGAATTGCTGTGCTGTGCTGCCAATCATGGACTTGAGCGCCACCACGCACTCCCCTGAAGGGTAGATGGGGCAGAACACCAGATGTTAAACTTTTCTAGAGTCTACCCGGCTCTCTGTACCCATTGGCAACTCGCACCCCTCACCATAGGATTCGTAGCCATCCATGGACTTGACAGTGAGCAGAAGATGCTGGTCCTGCAGGTACTCAATGTCAGCCAGAATCGGCTTGAGCTGGGGAGCAGAGAAGCCCAGTGAGTATCCACCCCCTCCTGCCCGACCCCATTCACCCCAACCCTTAGGCCCCTCCATGCTTGCTCACACTCAACTCTTAAGAAGAGGTCCTGAATCTTTTTGTAGCAGACATTTGTGCATGACCTTTCATCACAATTAACACCACCATGGTTAACTAATTTTCTGCATCCCCAAAGGCCAACACAGGGTCTGACATTAGCAAAGGCTCAAGTATTTACTGAAGTAATAAATGAACAGACTGCAACTTGGCCACTCTCACCCCAAAGAAACATCCTTATCCTCATTCATGCCCAGCCAAACATACATGGGCATGTGTGCATACATGTGCTCTCTGCCCATCAGCTTCCCCCCCCCGCCGCTGACACACAATGCTGCACACCTCCCAGGTGCCCTCACCCAATCTTGCCTACAGCCTTACCGTGGGCAGCTGGCGCGAGGACCATTGCACCTTGAGGAAGTTGATGTTGTCACTGCTCTGGGCATCATTCTCAAAGCTCTTCTTGTACTCTGGGGTGGGGGACACCCAACTGAGTGCCACCTCCTGGCATCCCTCTAGGTAAGGGACTGACTGCTCTGGGAACCTGTACCTCCCTTCGCCCCTGGCCCACACCCAGCCCTGGGCCCCGCCTGACCCTCCAGGCAGGTGGAGTAGAACTCAATGAAGAACTTGGTACGACTGGCTGTCTTCACAATGGCCTCAATGCTCTCAAACTCAATGTAGGCCTGGTCCGAAGTCTTGGAGAGCCCTGGGGGGGAAGGGAGGAAGGCAAACTAGAGGGTTGAAAAGGGCATGAGAGGGTAAAGGAGGAATGACACACCAAGACTGAGAGCTCTGGGACAGGAAATTAGGACCCTGGCAGAGGAGGTGGGAAGGCCAGGAAGGGTCTCCCGCCTCCCAAGTAACCATGAGGGAAACTCCAAAGCCCAGACCCTGAGCCAGGGCAAAAAGACAACCCAAGAATGAGAGGCCATTTAAGAGCAGACTGGGGACCACAGTGCTTGCAGAAATTGCCTGCCAACAACCCACCACACCACTAAGAATGCTCAGGGGCACACTCATGCAGACACATGTATGTTTACACTGAGACACACACACTTGCAGGCATGACTGCCACACTTAGGCATACACACACACTCATGAGCATACACTTATTCAGAACCATTCATGCACATACATTTCCATACACACTGAGGTATATTCAAATGTACACACATCCCCAGGCTACCACCTGTGCCCACTCAGATGTGCCATGTCCACAGGTACATCCAGAAGAGTTACCTTTCTTGGAGATGAACTGAGAGGTGACTCCCACCTCAAATGCCCCAAACACAGGTGAGTGGTCACTAGTGACGATGTCATCAGTACAACCTGGGGACGGGTGGACAGGGCTCAGGGGAAAGCTCTTTCCTCAATTCTCCCACTTCCCAGAGATAGGAGAGCCACCACCCAGGTCTGTCTGTAACCCGTTCCAGAAGACTCTGACCATAGGAATTGCAGATGATGTGAGTCTCGGGATAGGATTTCCAGAGAATCCGGTCACACCATGAAGGCACATTGGTCCGGACCTAGGACAGGAGACAGTAGCATAGTCATGGTCAATAGCTGGGCATTGCTCAATTGATGAGGCCCCCACTCTCACCACACTGTGCCCCAATGCTCACTTCCCTCAGTGGATCCTTCCAAGACCCAGCATTGCCCCTGAGGCCTCAGAGGGGCCATAAAAGCTGGACTCTTGACCACACAAGCACTGTAAGTTCACTGCAGCCTGGGGAGTCCCCTCAGGCACACTGTGTTCTCCTCACTCACCCCCGTTGGCTTCTGTTTGTGCCAGGCATACGTGTCCCGGGAACCCCGCTCATAGCGATAGGTGGGTGGGAAGGAGATCTCCTCTTCACCTAGGGAAGACAGGACAGAGGGGGATTAGGAAGGCCCTGAAGACCAGGGATACCACAGCCCCCTAACCCAAGACACCCTGCCAGCCCACACTCACTGAAACGAAGGAAGACCTTGTGCTTTTCCCGTTCCAAGTTGAGCTGGTCCACCCTGAGCAGGGGCTCAAACTCCTTCCTGCTGATGTAGTTCAAGATCTCCTGGAATGAGGACACAAAGGCTGGAGACCTTCTGCTCTAAGCCAGAGCCAGACATGAAAGCCTACCTGGGCCCAATCCTAGCCTCCCTACCAGGCCCTGCTCGCACCTGGATGTCCATGTCCAGGCGGTAGTTGAGGTCCCCAAACCAGAAAAGGTGAGTGAAGCGCAGAGAGATGTCAAAGGCACTGAGCTGCCGGTCGCCCAGCGACAGCAGCCGCAGGATGTCCAGGTAGTTCTGGTTCCGTCTATGGTGGAGGTGGGAGGGTCCCCAGGGTCAGGAATTGGGAAAGTATAAAAGGCAAGAAGTCCCTGTCAAGGGGCATGAATGGGATAGGCCTCAGAAATGGGGTAAGGGTCAGGGATGGAGTAGGGGCCAGAGTCCCTCTGAAGGACGGAAGGAGTTATGAACAAGGTCAAGGGCAGGGACAGACAAGACCTCTTGAATTCAGGTAAAGGAAAAGGGGTCTCCGGGTACAGAGCTGTAAGAGGGTCACGGTCTGAAGAAGGAATAGGTCTTGGGTGAATATGGAACGAAGGTAAAGAGATAGTTGGGAAGGCACCCCCTCACCGGGCAGTCTTCTCATTTCCCGAGGTGAGGTGGCAATTCACAAAGCCAAACGAGGTGCCATTGAACATGAAAGAGACACCCACGGCCCCCTTGTTTCCTGTCAGGGCAAGCAAGAGAGGTAGGCCTGAGTCACCTTTAGAGGGCTCCCCATTCTCCCACCTGTTCCTAAACAGTGGGAAGAATCTGCCGGGACCCTGGATGTCATGGGATAGGCAGGCCCCTGAACACACATTCACACTTTCCCTGGTGACCACATGGGGCACACACGGTCTATCTGGGCAGCTTGAGTTTGCAGGTGTTAGCCCTGGAGATCACAGGAGATCTCAGGGATGAAGAACATCCTAAGCGGAACCTATACTGGGGGGGATATGGAACTACAAATGAGACCTGAACACTCTGCTGCCTGCCTCTACCACTTAACAAGCTGTGTGACCTGGGACAGGCCATTCAACCACTCTGGGCCTGAGTTTCATCACCTATGAAGTGAAGGTAGTTATCCTGGTTCTGCATTTCTGGAGGGACTGGGAGAGATTTAGAAGGATTTAACTCTACAAAGTTCAAAGTATTTTCTATATGGGAAAGTGGAAACTACCCAAGGGGAGATCTGCATTGTAAAGGAAGCAGGAGGCAGGGACAGAGGATCTGTCCACTGTGCTCACCCAGGGTGTTGGCAATGCCAGTCTTCACGCTAGATGTACTAACATGACTGATGCGGTTCTCATGCTCTGGCTTCACCAGCACAGCCACCTTGATGTTCCACAGTGACTGCATGGCAATCTGGAGAGAAAGTGCAAGGTGACCCCTGCCCGGGGCTGGGGCCTCCCCTCCCCAGCCTATAACTGTCCTGTCATTCCCAGGATAGGAAGGCCTGCTATCCCTTATTCCTAAGGAGCCAGTAAGAAACAGACATGAAGGATTCAAGCCAGATTGCCTATAGATCAGGTCCAGGGACTGAGTGAGATCCAGTTAAGCAATAGTCTCCATGGTCAGTGGATAGTTTTGAAGAGAGGGGACTTGACAAGATGACCCCCTCACCGGGCGGTAATCCAAATCTGTGAGCTCCTTGAGGCCCCCACGTAGCAGGTCCAGCCACTCACGATCACCCACAGAGTTCTCCTGGGTCCCAAAGACATAGATGTCATGGGGTATGGTCACTGTGACCTCATCCAGGGTCTTCCCCAGACCTCTTGAGGTGAACCAAGATGTCACATTTTTTGGAGGTGGCACACTTCCTGAAGTGAAAAGGACAGGGAATGGTCAGTGCCTATCCTGGTGCCATTCTTCTATCCTACCCCAACCCCACCTGGGCCTGACCCATATTCCAGGTGCCAATGAAGACAGAGATCATGTCGGGCTCATCTTGCTTGGAGTGCTTATTCTTCATGAGCTGCAGCAGCTGGCAGAAGGCCTCCCGCTTCTGGGGGGACAGCAGCCAGTCAGGGGCAGGTGGGTGGCTAGGAACCCCACCCCCTCCACTGGGACACCTGCTAGGTAGCCGATACCATAAGGGAGGGTCAGGCCCATCTGGTTCACCACTGTATACCAGCTACTCAAGCACAGAACAGGTATTCAATAAATATTTAGTTCATTAACTAAATATTCAAATCCACCCTCAGGCCTGTTCTGTCAGCTCCCTTCTTACCAGAAGGGATGACATGTTTACATCATGTATTCTCTCTCTTTTCATCCAGTGGGGACCCCTGTAGCCTCCAATGACCTTGTCCAGTGCATTACTCACCCGGGCACTGACAAAAATGAAATCCTTGCGCTGTGTCCGGTCCTTCTCCTTCTCAAAGACTACACCCAGCTTGTTCTGGACACGCTGAGACTTAATGAGCTGGCGGACTAGGGGATGGAGGATGGGTCACACTGACCATGCCCTGAAACCCAGGTTGCCCTGCCCATCCCTCCCTGCTCAGGCTCTGGCTCACTGCGGTCATGTGTGAAGGTTGTCCAGTCTTCCTGTGAGTCACGCTGTCTTCGAAGTAGCACTAGCCGCCCACCCTCCACATCCACGCTCAGTGTGAACTTCTGTGACTTTCCAATCTTGGTCAAATCACCCAGGGTCACATCTAGCTTCACCTGCAGGCCAAGGAGATGGGCAGGCTGCCAAGAAGATCTCAAGGCAGGCAGCACTCCCTTTACTGCCAAGAGACCCCTGCCCCATGAGGTCTGACCTCACCCCCCCTGCCATGTACCTCAAAGGCCTGCACGGGGATGGTCTTGGCCTTACGTGTGGATGGCTGCAGTGGGGCTGGCGGGGCTGTAGAGCTCATATCCTGTAGGGCCTTGAGGGCCTGGAAGGGTACAAGGCAGAGTAAAGACAAGGAAAACAGGGAAGGCTGAAGCACCGAGGGCACAGTTGAGGCTGGGCTCAAAGCTACACTGGCGGATTCAGGGTTGAGATCAGTTAAGCCAATTCAAGCAGTCAGGAACTGGTGGGTTAGGGTTTAGAGGTCAAGAGTCAGGCCACCTTCTTCTGGATGCCTGACAGGAAGTCCTTTAGCACCGACAGCTTCAATACCAGGCTCTCTAGCTCCTGTTCCCCAGTCTGTGCTGGATTCTGGTGGGGGGTGGGGGAGAAAGAGACTTGTACGTGGGCCATCAAACAGGAGGTCCCCCACCCATCCTTGAACATAAGCCCATTCCCCAGAGATCTACCCAGTCTCACCGGCTGCTGCAAAAGGCGGGTCACCATAGGTGAGCTCTGCTGGTCAAACACCTTGGTCAGGATCTCCAGACCTGACAGGACCTTGTCCACCTCGCTAGGGAAGAGATCAGTACTTACCACCTGACCCAATTACAGAAAGGGGGGCTGAGGTGAGGGCATTTGCAAGGCAGGGGAGTGGGTGAGGACAGGTCAGAGGCGACAGTGAAGTGCATGGCGGGTGTGGTGAGTACCTGTGCAGCCTCCTGCATGAGGTGGCGAGGGTCCGGGTAAGGTGGGGCAGATTGCTGGCTCCGCCCCGCACAGCTTCCAGGTCCAGCCCGTAGCTGCCCTTCAGGTACTCGTGTGAGACAGTGCTCAGCCCATTGGGTGCACTTCAGGAAGGGGTTAAGAAATCAGTGGCAGCTCAGCTGACTCTGTCCCAACACCCACCCATCCCTACAGGAGATGGTGCTATGGCAACCTGGGTGACTGCCTCTGGGCTGAGGTAGGATAGGGGTTCCTGGGGGTGAGGCAGAGGTTTGGATGGTCTCTCCACCTTTGGGGAGGGCAGTTCTCAGAGGAGAAAGGAATTTCCTGCTCAATGGAGAGATTGGGGTCTCACCTCTCAGCAGCCGGAGTTGTAGGGGTCTCAGGGGCTGGCGGGGGGCTGCTGGGTCCCATGGGGGCAGAAATGCTGGTGGAGCCAGAACGCGGGGGCAGCGGGGGCTTCTCATCCTCCCCATCTGTGGACAGGGGTCAGTGGGGCAGCAGTTTGGGCCTCCCATCCTCAGATTAGTATAGGGGGTGATTCCGTGGCTGTCAGAGACTTCCATGGAAAAGGGAGTAAGGGGCTCTGCCATCATGGTTAGGGTTTGGGGGAAAGCTGGGAGAAAAGGGTCGGAAGCAGTAGGCAGTGTCTAGGGACTGGACAGGGAGGGGACTGCACACCAGGCCATACCCGAGGCATCTCGGTCATCGGGCAGGTCTGGCTCTCGCTCCCGTTCCACAGGCAACAACAGGGCGCACACCAGGCCCTGGTTGGGCTGGGCATACAGACCGATGAGCTCGCCCAGGGTCTGGAAGCGGCGCACAGGCACACCCTGCGAAGTCTGCAAGCCAGTAAGGGTGGAACGAGGGTCAGTGAGTGAATTAGTCCCAAACCCTAAGCTGGAGTCAGAGTCCAAACGCCTACCTGTACAGCCAGAAAATCTTCTCCATCAGGTAGAATTCGATATGTGTGCACATGCTTCTGATACCTGAAGGTAGGGTAATGGTCAGAATCTATGACACCCAGGTTGGGGTCCAAAACCCACAGTACCCCAGTCTTTGTCCCAAACCCCTCAGCTTGGTTTTGCTCAGGCTATAAAGGTTAGTGATGCGGCCAGACTTCTATCCTGCTAGTGAGAACCAGCAGGAATGACCAGCCTTCCCCACCCCCATTCAGACTTTATAGGTTCCACACCCACTACATGGCCCAGAAAGCAACAGGCAGTTCTTTTGTGGCTTCCACAGCTGTCTAAACAGCCCCTCTGGGCTGTGGTACTAGTCTGGGCCCCCAGCCAGAGTTAAGAGTCCTCAGAAGCCCGGTTAACTTCTGTGTGCATCCGTGGGTGATGTGCTAACACACATACAGGTCTGTCTGTGTTTATGTTTGGCTCTGTGGAGTCAGGTGTGTCTGGACAGTTTTGGTGGGGAGTTTGGTATATCATCCTAAGGTTTTTCTCTTCCTTTCCCTAGACATCAGAAAATTGGGATGGTCCAAAAGGGTCTCCTATGTGAGACCTGAGCCTCTCGGAGCCCCAAGCCTAGGAGGGGTGCTGACAGATGGCAGCAACAGCTGAGCAGGTGACAGCTGAGCTGGGCCTGTGAGGCACAGGCCACACGCGACAGGGGTGACGGGGGTGGAAGACTCCTGCAGCCACACCTCAAGGTAGGCTTGCCCAAAGGAGTCACCCCAGCCCAGTGTGCTAGGCAAGAGGGGGAATTGGTAGCAGGGAGGATGAAATGCCTGTTTGAGTAGACATACACCTTGGCAACAGGTCACCCTCTCCCCTCAAGCAAGCCCTCTCTGGAGATCTTCCGGCCACCAGCCAGTACAACCTATGTGGGCATTTACGTGTAATCAAGTATGATGGCTTGTGTAGTGTGGGTCTGTGTTTATAACAATAGCATCCCATTAACTGAGTCCTGTCTCTAAGTATTCAACATCCCATGACATTTTGAGGCAATTACTATCAAACCTATTCTCCAGGAGAGGAAACTGAGACTCAAAGAGGAAAAGCAATGTGCCTGAGGTCACAGAACAAGTAAAAGACAAAGCTGGGATTTAAAGCCAAGGCAGAGACCAAGGCCTATATCTGGCCTGCCCACCAGATTGTCTGAGCCTGTTGGCAGGGATGTGTCCTGAATGTTCCTGTGTACATCCTGGTGTATATACAGATAAGCAAAGACATTTCTGATAGCCCACCCGGTTTCCTTAGATACAGGAGTAGCAGAGTCAGCTGGAAAAGCTGAAGTCCTCACAGACAGAGACCTCACCCCTTTCCTCCCCTCCCCTAGCAATGGAGCCAGCACTCTTCTCTCCTGGGACAATAATGTTGCTCACCCAGACACAGGCCCAGCTGTCCCCCTCCCACTCAACAGCTGACCTAGCACCTGCCTCTCTCCCCTCTCTAATTAGGGGGTACACCACAAAGGGCCTGGGAGGCAGGACTCTAGGATTTTTATCTGCCGAGGCTGACCCTCTTTAGTCCCACCCTACCGGCCCTCAGACTTGAGCCATAAGCGGAGACTTATAAGCGTCTTCTTAGGCCCACTGCCTAGGCTAGGTTCAGTACCATCAACATTCTGGACTGCATGGTTTTTTTGTTGTGAAGTACTATCCTGTGTCCTGTAGGAAGTTCAACAGCATCCCTGGTTTCTACCCACTAGATGCCAATAGCATCATCACAGTTGTGACCATCAAAAATATCTCAAGGCATTGCCAAATGTAAAGGACTAGCCCCAAAGGAAAAACACTAGCCTAAGCAAAAAGGCCCTTAAAGATACAAAGACAGAACAGAGGGGAAGACAAAGGGAGAGGGGTTTGGGAGGGTTCACCTGGCTAAGGAAGAACAAAATGAGCTCTAAACACAGCCTCTGCTGAGTTCCCTTTCCAAAGACCACCTTTCATTCCCCAGAGGAGCCCACCCAGTATCAGACTGCAGCACTCAGGGGGCAGGGCAGGAAGAAGGCCCCAGGCTGAAAGTGGAAACCACTGACACTACTGTCACACAGGCTGATGGGTTCATACACAGGTTGATGGGTTCATGTACGGCAGAGAATCCTCAAAGAGCTGCCAGGTCTAGCTCGATACCCAGCACCCACAGCTCTGGACTCCAGCAGCCAGGATACCCAGGACTGGACCTCAGAGACAGGGCATATACATCACTCATTGATTCATAAAATAATGACTTCCCCTCCCCTAAAAACCACCCTGCCCCCATCACCAGTCATGAATGATCAGACAGGCTCTACCTCAGCCTGGGGCACAGCAAGACCCTCTAAGGAGGCTGATGGGCATCCTTATACCCCCCATTAGTCCCTCAGGTCCCAAACTATGCTACACCTACCACTCAGATACCCAATCCCTATATAAACAGAAATGCACACAAGCGTGAAACACACATCATCACCCTCCGCCCCTAATGCCAGGAGGGTGTCTGAGAGCATCTACCAGGGACTCCCAGCATTTTTCTCCCTCCAGGCAACCCAGGAAGCAGGACCCCACATATTCTGCCTTCATCGCCCCAGTAGGGCCCCCCGATACAACAGGAAGGAAGTGCCCCCAGCATCCTTTCTCAGCCCCGGCAAAAAGCCAAGGCCCCTACAGTGGGGGGCGCTGGCGACCCACAATCCAGGTCCTTCCCCACACTCTCAAGGAACCTGAGCGGCGCCCCAGCCCGCCAAGAACCCCAGCAGTACTCACAGGACGCAGAGCGCAAAGGCTCCCGCCACGCTCTCGCTGTCTCGGACCAGGAAGCTGCCATCACGGCCCGCCCGGGCCAGCAGCTCCTCCGCTGCAGCACGGCTCAGATCTCGGTGGTACCAGGCGGGGGCCGGGCTGCCCAGCGCGGCCGCCTGTCCAGCGTCCCCCACCCGGGCCGCTCCGGCGTCGGGGTACCCCGCTGGCGGGGCTAAGCCCCCCGTAGGTGGCCAGCGCGGCCGCCTGTCCAGCAGCCCCGGGACCCGGCGCCCCGCACGCCGAGGCCATGGCCCGCGCCGGGCTCAGCGCCGCCCGAGCCCACCGCCCCGCGCCATCTGCCCCGGGACGCTCGGAGCTGAAGCTGCGGCCGGGTCCCGGGTCTAAGGATCGGCGGCCCGAACGGAACCCGGATTCGTAGCTCAGCGCTCCGCCGCGCGGGCCGCCTCGCTCGTAGCGCCGCCGCCGCCGCCGCCGCCAGCAGCGCCGGCCTCAACTTGAAGAGAAAGAAAAGTTTGTTCAGAGACGACGGGGGAGGGGCGGGAGCGGAGCGCTGAGGCCGGCGGCCGCCCCCTCCCCCTCCTCTGCCCGCGGCCCGAACCGCCTCTGCTCCCAACCTCTACTCTGCCGGCCGGAAGGGTGTCCCCCGCATTCCCAAAGGACTCGGGACCCCTCCAGAACCCAGGAATAACCAGCCTGCCAAACCTCGCAATAGTCCTGCACCGCGATCGACCACCCCAAAGAGATACAGCCCCCCACCACCCCCTTCCTTATTGAAAGGAGTATCCCCCCGCCCCCATCCTGCGCCCCGACACTTCGGGAGCCCTGCCCCCTCCCCGGAGAATTTGGCCCTTTCAAAACTTGCAACATGACTCCAATTCCCATAAATGCCCAATTCCACCCTAAATCCTTTTGGCCCTCCTACGATCTCGCAGAATTAAGTTCCCCAAACCCGCGAAAGACCCATGGCGAACCTCCTCTAGAGCCCCTCTACCATCCGAGCGACCCGAATTCCCGATTCCCGTGAAGTCCAGTTCCCTCTTAGATTTGAACCCCCAAATTTCCACTGGTCCATTCCCCGACAGATTCCCTGGAGAGATTCCCTCCATTGAGATGATTCCAACGCACCCTCAATCCACTGTCCTCTAATCCCTGCGCACATTCCCTGCAGCCCCTCTAAGTCTGGGCACAGCCCTTCCCCCAGCACCCCCTTCAGTCTCGGCCAAGTTCCCTGGCACCAGCCGCTACAACACCCGCAGGCCTGGGCCTTGGGTTCTGCAGTACAAGACGAGGCTTCCCCATGCCCATTAAGAAGAAAGTTCCCTCGACCCCCTAGGCTCCTAACCGTTCCCCAGAGCTGCGAAGTCACCCGCAGGCCCCCACCTCCTGCGCTGCTCCGGTGCCCCCTTCCCTGGGGAAGCGGCCCTGGACTTTCAGCGGCCACTTAAGATGGCCATCCTCGGCCGCCGCACCCCCCTCGCCTTCCGCCCCGCCCGCCGCTCCGCCCCCGCAGCTCTCTCTAAAGAGGGGGGTGGCACCCGCGCCCTGCTGCTCCCGGCCCCCCAGCCTGGATCGCGCAGCGGCTGGCCGGCGGAGTGACCTCCCGCAAGGCACAGCGGCTCTCCGAGCCTTGCCGTCCCGCTCTGTGAAATGGGGCTATGTTACGAGGGCCGACTCAATGGGACTGTGCTTGTAAAGCTCTCGGCACGGGGCCTGGCGTCCAGCAGGCGCTCCCGAACGGCGGCTATTTTTATTATTAATTAAGGAGTAACGAAGGTGACAGCTGTGTAAACTGTAAAGCGCGGCGGCTGAACGAACGGGTATTATTAGCACCCGCCCCCGCCCCAGCTATTCGCTCCAAGTCAACAAACTTGAGTCTTTGTGGGCGGGACCGGGAGCAGAGCTCCCGAGACCCAGTAAGCCGAAGCACCCCTGGGCCTCCTCCCCTTTCAGGGGACGCGAGAGGGACGCGGCCTCCGGAAAGGGGGCGGGGACCACCGGAGGGTCCGTCCCGCCCCTTCCCTCGAAAAAGACCTAGCCGGTGGCGGCGTCTCCCGGGACTCCGCTTCCTGCCCCGCCCCTCCATCCCCCGACTCCTTAAAGGCGCAGGCTTCCTTCGCTGCGTCGCTGCTGCCAACTTCCCGACCGCGGCTGCGGGGACCCCTTTAACCTAGGAGGGAACTTTCATTGTAGAATCGAACCTGTTGACACATCCAGGATCTGTTCCCACGAGCTGCTTCTTCAGCTTCAAATACGCAGTGGTTTAACCCTGCTGGAATAAAGCCTGAAACGTCGGCGGGGAGTGGGGGTGGGGTGGGGAGGGGTCTGGCCTTCCAGACTAGAAATGTGACTAACAAACCTACACCCCCACACACCCCACAATGTCTCCAACCCGTCCAGGAACCCAATAACTCAGCCACCCAGTGCCCGGCTTCCCCCATCAGTCCCCTGTGGGAGAGAAGGTGAGTCTGGCTTAAAGGGAAACTTAGGTTTGCGGCGGAGACCTGCACCGGGAGCCCTGTGACCGCATCCCCGCGTCGCCGGAGGCCCCCGGGCTTTGTTGGGGCTGGGGCGCGCGCTGCCTCAGCCCACCGCCTGTAAGCATTCCGCCTCCCCAGGCGCTAGCCGAGTTTAAGCACCGGAGATCCCAGGGCTCCCGCAGCATCCACGGACTGCAGCGAGGGGAGTTTCCCCGCCAGCGGCCCTGCGGCCTCTAGCGCCGCGGGGATCGGGTTACACTCACTCGGGTTCCAGTCTCAGCTTGATCACAAACCTGTCTGGTATGCTCAGACCTATGTCTTTGTGAGGATAACTGCAACTGGACTGTAGAGACTAAGGTTTGCCCAGAGGGAGAGAGGAAGCAGAAAGCCCAGAAATCAACTCGGGCCCAGTTCCGGGGGGCTGTGCCAAGACAGAACAACCCCCTCAGATAGGCACATCAGCCAATCCTGGGAGGGAACAAAGGTGCCACTGCAGAGGCCTAGCTCTCCTGCCCTGGGAATCCCATAGGAGTTACCAATCCTCTTGTAGCCACGCCCCTAGAATACTGACGGGCAGACCCAATTCAAAGCTCCCGAATATTTCCTTTGCAGAAACCTAAACTGTCCTCTCCATCTGTTCTCTTCCTTCTCCCGGCGTCCCAAGCCCCAACTCTGTCCCCTCACCCCCGCTGGAAATCCAGACCCTTCTCTGAATTCCCCAGCTTCCCATAGCAGAACTAAGCACCAAGAAAGGCCGACAACTGCTGGGGAGATGGGGGGGAGGGAGAGGAGAAGTAGGAGCCTATATAAATAACGAATCCCTGCACTTGGCTCTCATTTGGGGCTACAAGAGCATCAGGATTCCTGAAGACACACTGGGCTCAATGCTTTCTGGGCAATAACTTCTTTTTATTTCACAATCCTGAAGGAAGAAGGTTCGGAGAAGTCAAGCAACTGCTTCACTTACACATGGTATGTAGAGACATTCATATCTCATTTCTCTAATCTGTAGAGATATTCATATCTCATTTCTCTAATCTGAAGACCCCAAGAGCAATGGACTCTACCCCGTGCCAAAATAATAAAAACAAAAATTTTAAACCCCACAAACAAAATAATTCATCAGACATAAATGTGTCTGTCTGAGAAACCCCTGAAGGATAGAGGAATGGACGACAGAAAGAGATGTGTTTGCAGCTCCCTCATTTGTGGTAGCTAAGCAGAGCCCAAACTGAGAACTGGCAAAGGGATGGTCTGGGGTGGGCTGATCTGAGCCAAGGAGCAAGAATTGCAGTCAGACTGAGTATAGCTGCAGAATTCACAACCATGGCATAGAACCTGCCCAGAGCTAGGTCAAATAACATTTGGAGGCAGTGGCCACTCCCTTAGCTGAAGTTGCTGACCTTATAGGAGTGACCCCAGAGGGCCTCACAGAGGGGCATGGTGGGGAAGAAGGATGAAAATGTGTGGCAAGTGTCCTACTGGACACTTGTTAAGTCCCACAGAGGGATAGAGGGTAGACACACACATTCAGCTTCTGAGCTCAGAACTCATTTGTGATCACCCCCAGAAATCCTCACCCAACCCCAATCTTCAAACCCTTCTACAAAGCCCTCCTTCGTCTCCCTGCCCCCACCCAACCTGGAACTCTCACCTGAGAATCAGCCCCAGCTCATGTGCCATTTAATCTTCCAGTGTAGGAGATGCAGCAATCTTCCCACCAGTGCTAACAGTCCTCTTTGCATAAGGGCACATCACATTAGGGAACATTTTTATGCCAACTCTGGTTCACCTGGGTGGAGGTAGAGAGGGAGGGTCCTTCTCAGCTGGGAATATTAACAGCCACAAACTTGACTGAGCTGGAGGATAGTCTTCTGGGGTGGGGTGAGGGGGACCTCATACCTGCTGTATCCAGGGCCTCAAGTTGGGTGAGGACTCAGAGAGACAGGTGTCCTGAATGCAGTGGTTCTTGCAGACAAGTTCTATCAGGCCACAGAGCTCCCAGTTAAAGTTATACAGGAGGAGGGTGACCTTGTACAATCCTGGCTGCTGTTGACAGAGCAGCAGGTGCTCTTCTTCCAGAGACTGCACTGGGCAAGAAAGGTACAGGACTCAACAGATGCACCCTCCACAGCTGTCTGCCACCTCCCTCCGGCCTGTCCCCATTTGGTTGACTCTTCTGCCCAGAAAGGTTGTCCTAGGAATGCCCACTGTGAAGGCCCCTCTTGTGCCTGACTTGCAGGCCCTCCTGTATTGGGAGAGACTCAATCACAATAGTGTATCAGGGGTGTGGATACCTGGGAGAAAACCTCTGGGGGTGAACAGTAGCTGTCAGTTACAGTGCTTTATAAAAAGGTCTTGATTCATTAAGGAATAATTACTGAATACCTATTTATGCTATTCTATGTGCTGGAAATATATCAGAGAACCAAAAGGACAGAAATATGTGTTCCTGGAACTTATATTCTGGACATGGGAGACAGTAAGAAATTGAAAGAAGAAAAATGATATGTCAGGATCTGACCAATTATATGAAGAAAATTACGGCAGGGAATGGGAATGTGAAGTGTGGGGTGATTGTTGACATTTTAAATAAGGCTGTTGTGAAAAGGCTCATTGGAAGGTGACATTTGAGCAAAGGAAGAAAGGGAGTGCTATGCAGTAATATATGTTGAATGAATTTATTTTTGACAAATATTAAGATCTGTGTCCCTGGTCCCTCCCTGGTGGCGCAATGGGTTAAAGCGCAGTGCTGTGAGGCTAGCTGGAGCCACTTCAGCCTGAGTCCTATCCTGCCCAGGCTGCTGACCCACATGGCGCTGCAGACCTCTCCTGCCTTGCCCACTGCTCCCCTCAGCAGTGTACTATGTCAATCTAGTTGTTCTGCTCCCCACTCTGTCTCTGGTGAAGCCTTTCATGGCCTCTGTCCCTGGCCTGTATGCATAAATAAATAAATCTTAAAGAAAAATAAGATCTGTGTCCCCAGAGGCTAGGCCAGTGCTAGACATGTAGCAGGCCCAAAAAAATATTTACTGACGTAAGTAAAGACCTATTTATTGTTTCCTTACTGTAAATCCAATTCCATCTTATATGCAGACTCCATATTTTAGCAAGTTTTTAATATAGACAAGGCTTTCCAGGACTTCAGTTACCATGAAATGAAAGGCTACAGAAGGCATTTCTCTCTCTCTCTCTCTTTTTTTTTTTAAGAGTTACTATGCATACAGAACTGGGGTACAGGCCAGGCCAGACGTGGGGCGGGGGGAGGGGGGAGAGTGAGAGGATTCATCAGAGACAGAGCAGGGAGCAGAACAGGCAGACTGAAATACACCGCAGAGGGGAGCATCGGGCAGGTCAGGAGAGGTCTGCCACACCATGTGGATCACCTCTCTGGCCAGAGATCCAACTCATGCTGCAGTGGCTGTGGAGAGCTTCACAGTGCTGCGTTTAACCCATTGTGCCACCAGGAAGGGCCCTGCAGTAGGAATTTTTCACTGACATTATTGATTATTTTAGAAAAGTATGCCATCAAATTATGCTTAGTGTATCTTACAATATTTAAGTTGCCAACAGAGTACACCTGTGTCAATCTTAACTGGTAACAGACTCATTCATGGTGATTTTGTAAAATGAAATTTGTGCTATTTCATTATGATTCTAATATAGTCATACCAGAGATTTGAATAGTGAAAAACATATTTTATTATACATTGCTTTTTTAAAGTAGTCCTTTGTAAAGATAGAGTTATATTGATTTTTTTTATTTAATTGTGCAAATAGGTTCAATTAACATTGAATTAACAATTTCATTCCAGGACAGAAAGGAGAATCTGAACAATATTTGTCAAAAAGGAAACATGGAGACCAGTAGGGTTGCCACAGACTGGCATACATTTTTATAGAATGTGTGATGTTATCACACCTAGGCACTATGGCACTGTCATTTTCTTCTAACAGGGACTGGTACACAGTGAAAGTAGAAAGAGCCAGCCTCCCCAATCCTCTCTCACGCTCTAAAGCCCTGGCGTTTCCCACCCTCTCACCCCTCCCCCACCCTCTCACCCCTCCCCCACCCCTGTGTGTCCATGTGTTTATCTGAACCCAACCCAATTGCTCATCTGTGTCATGTGAAGGAAAACATCTATCTAATTCCAAGTACCACCAGGAATACAGACTTGTGTACAGAAAACTTAAGACACCTAGTAGGTGCTCAGTAAATGATTAGTGTGTGGTATTAGTGCATGGTAGAACAGGCAGAGAGACTGAAAAACACTGCTGAGGGAAACAGTGGGCAGGTCAGGAGAGGTCTGCCAGGCCATGTAGGTCATCTCTCTGGCTAGGGATCGAACTCATGACGTGGTGCACTTTTCTGGAAAGGCTATCCCTAAAATCACCCTAATAGCTCCTCCCACCCTTTCTTCATCTTTTTCCCATGGCAAAAACTCCAGCTAAGGGGATGTCTGATCTCTCCACCCTTCCCCCACCACCCTGACATCCTCTCCCCTGTTAGAACCAGCCTATCCCCAACCAGAGCCACACGCCATCCTCACTTGCTCATGCAGCTTGTCCTCGGGGCCTGGCTTGGCACTCATGCAGATGTTAAGCTGGTCCATCCTGTCCAGGGCACTGCCCATCAAGGCTGTCCAGGCCAGAAGCAAGACAGGAGGTCAATTTCTAGGCCCTCTCTTTCTGTCCCTGCAGAGGGAGATGTGGTTAGGGAGACCAAGGTCCAGGGGGAAAGAAATCCATGCAGGGACTCCCTTCATCTCCTGACTCAGTCTACCCATGTTCACACCCTACCATGGGAATCAGATCCTCAGGTCTGAGGCTTTTGAGGCTGAGGTAGAGAAGGATGGCAAAAAGGTCTCCCTTACCCTAAAGCATTCAGAAGGGGATGAAGGGTTTGTAGATGGACCCAGGGGGAATACCCCTCAGTGGAGGAGACACTTTACATCCTCACCTTCTCTCTGGACTCTGTTTCAGAAAAGTGGTTAATTAATTCAGGCCTATGTCTTTGCCCTGCTCCCCTGAAAAGGGTCAGGCTACACAGTGCCCACCTCCTATATCCAGTTGGATTCTGGATCACCTCAGTGTCCAGGCCAGTTTGAAACCTGTTAGCCTGGGAAAGGCAGTGACCAAGAGCTCTCCAGAGTGGCATGAGGATCCAGTGAGGAAACACACAGAGAGGTGTTTGGTTAAATAATGCAGAAATGAAATGAATGGAAGTTTTTAGACTTTGCCCTTTCCTGTTCTCTAAAAGCCATTTCCTTATTCTATCCCGTGGTAACTCTGTTCTCCTCAGTTCTCTCTGGGCTGATGCACCAAATCCCTCCCTTATCCCTCAAAATGCAAATGCAGAGACCCTAAGGGACAACCTAAAAAGTCCCCAATGAGGGGGAGCCAACCAGACCAGATCAGCACTTAAGAGTCAAGAGTCAGGGCCCTCCCTGGTGGTGCAATGGGTTAGGAACTGTTGCTAACTATGAAGCTTTCTGCAGCCATGCAGCATGAGTTCAATCCCCAGCCAGGGAGATGACCCACATGGCACAGCAAACCTCTCCTGTCTCACCCGCTGCACCCCTCAGCAGTGTATTTCAGTCAATTTGCTTGTTCTGCTCCCCACTCTGTCCCCGATGAATCCTCTCACACCCTGAACCTCTGGCTTGTACCCTAGTTCTTGTATGCATACATAAATAAATCTTAAAGGAGTCAAGAGCCATGGGAGGCACCTGGCAATTGATGGTCCCCTTCTCTGTTTATTATTGCCTCTCACTTCTACTTATTACATATCTGTTCCTTTCACCCCTACTTATTACGTATCTCAGTCTCTGAGTACCTAAGAGTTTATGATGGAGTCTGTCCCTCTCCTCCATCATCCCCATATGCAGTTGCCAAGCTCTGGCCAGGGTCCCTCCAGGGACTGGAATTCATTTGCCTTGGCTCTGTGTTAGGAGTCATTTTCTCCCCCTTCAGGTTCCCTTCCCCACAGGAACCAGTTATCTTTGTAATGAAAGATATGCACCTCCTCTCTGTATGAACCCAAGTCTCCTCAGCATCCCTGTCATTCTCTCCTCCTTAGGACCTCTCGCCTAGGTCCTCTTGGCAGCTGGGAGCACAGGCAGCTGTCCAGAGTGGCCTCTCTCGAGGCTGACAACTGTTCCCTAGTTTGTCCTCAGCACAGGGTGAGTGAAAGAGCCCAGAGAAGCACTTGCCTCTTCTCCTTTTGCTGTTTCTTCTCTTCTAGACCGCACTCCCTTCAAGGCTCCATTAGTCAGTTCAATTATTCATCCCTGTTTCCATTCATCTCTTTATTAATGTATTCCAGGATCCACACATTCAACATTCATCAAATCTAGAGAACCTAGAGATTCTCTAGAGATTAGGCATTCCAAGTGGTTCTTGAAGCTAGCTGGAGGGGCGAAGGTGTGGCCAAGCCCTAGGTTCAGGCCATGGACTCTTGAAAGCTCCATCCTTCACACAACCTGAACTTTGCTTTCATTCTGCTCAAGAGAAAATGATTGAGAATTATATAAGGAAATGTCAGGTACACACTAAGCAAGTATAAATGATAGCTATCAGGTTAATTTATGAGTAAATGTGAACAGGTAGGAAGGAGCTGAGGTACAGAAGTCAAGGGTCACAGAGAAAAATGATCTCAAATCTGATAGGTGATATCTCACCATGTAGAACTCCATGAATAATTAAGCAATTTGATAGTCTTTTAGTAGACTAGCAATACAATATACATTTTATAAAATTTACATTCTTAACCATTTTTAAGCACAGAGTTCAGTAATATTAAGTATATTCATATTGTGGTGCAACCAATCTTCACCCTGTAAAACTGTAACTCGACTCTCGCTGTAAGCAACAACTCCCCATTTCCTCCTCCCCTCACCCCATCCCTGGCAATCACCTTTGATTTTCTGTATCTATGAAAATCTGACACCACACTATCTATGGTATCAGATAGTGTGTGCCTTTTTGTGACTGGCTTATTTCACACAGCATGTCTGCCCTTAAAGCTGAATGGTATTTCATCGTCTACCACATCTTATGTATCCATTGATTCACCAGTGAACACTTGGGCTGCTTCTATCCCTTGATTATCTTGAGGAATGCAGTTCTGAGCTTGGGTATACACATTTCTCTTCAGAGGAGCTTGCTTTCAATTCTTTTGGCTATATACCCAGAAGTAGAATAACCAGATCATATTGTAATTCTGCTTTTAACTTTTGAAGAACTACCATAATGTTTTCCATAGCAACTGTAACATTTTGCATCCCCACCAACGGTAGATCATGATTCCAATTTTTCTATATACTCACTGCTTTTTTTTTTTTTTTAAACGATATCCTAGGCCCACCCTGGTGGTGCAACGTTCTAAAGTGCAGCACTGTAAACTGGCTGCAGCCCTTCAATGCCAGTTCAACTCCTGGCCAGGGAAGTGACCCACATGGTGCAGCAGACCTTTCCTATCTTGCCCACTGCTCCCCTCAACAGTGTACTTCGTCAATCTGTCCATTCTTCTCCCCACTAGTCTCTGGTCCATTCTCTCAGCACCCCTGCACCTCTGGCCTGTACCCCAGTTCTGTATGCATAAATAAATAAATCTTTAAAAAAAGAACAACAACATCCTAGTGGGGCTATGTGGTACTTGATTGTGGTTTTGATTTGCAGTTTTTAATAATTAGTGATGATGAGCATCATTTCAAATGTTTATTGATCACCTGTGTATTTTCTTTTGGGAAATATGTATTCAAGTTGTTTGGCAATTTTTAACCAGGTTATAAAAATTTTTTAAATTGTTGAGTTGTAGTTCTTTATATATTCTGGATTTACCCCTTATCAAATGTATTTATTTTTTCCCATTCTGCAAGCTGTCTTTTCACTGTTTTCTGTTGATACGCAGAAGTTTTTAATTTTGATATATTCCAATTTATCTATTACTTGCTTTTGTTGCTTGTGACTTTGCAGTCATATCTAAGAAATCATTGTATGATACAATGACATGAAGCTCATTTCCTTCTTTTTAAAAATACTTATTTATTGATGCAGACAGAACTGGGGTATAGGCCAGAGGTGTATGGGCAGTGAGAATTCACCAGAGACAGAGTGGGGTGCAGAACAAAGTACACTGCTGAGGGATGCAGCAGGTGAAACAGGAGAGGTCTGCTGAGCCGTATGGGTCACCTCCTGGCTGGGGATGGAACTTGAGCTACACTGGCTGTGGCTAGCTTCCTAGTGCTGCACTTTAACCTGTTGTGCCATAAGCGTGGGCCCTCTTTCCCTGTTTTCTTAAGGATTGTTGTAGTTTTATTTGTACATTTAAGTCTTTGGTTCATTTTGAGTTAATTTTTGTATATGTAAAATAAGGATCCAAATTACTTTTTCTCTATGTGAATGTTCAATTGTGTCCCACCATCATATTTTGAAAGGACTATTTCTTCCCACATTGAATTCTCTTAATATCCTGGTCAAATATCTGGACTCTACTTCTCTTCTATTGATCTCCATATTCGCCCTTAGGCTACAACTGCATTATCATGATTCTTGTCACTTTTGGAGTTTTGAAACTGAGAAGTGTGAGTCCTCTGATTTTGTTCTTTTCAAGTCTTGAATGTGTCATCTCATCTCACTGCATTTTTGCCTTCATGGTTTCTTAGGAGACTTTATGAAAAGGAGGTGGTACAGTGATGCCTTTAGGTCATCTTGGTTGTCCCCAAGGTTGACAATTACAAATAAAACTGTTGATCTTAATGAGGATCCTTCAAAAATGATGAGTCATTTTCTATTGCTAATTTCAAGAGTCTCTTTTTCAAAAGTTTCACCTTGATGTGTTTGTGTGAATTTCTTTGAGTTTTTCTTACTTGAAGTTCATTGATTCATTGAGTTTCTTGAATATATAGGTTAAAGATTTTTTTTTTTAAAGATTTATTTATTTGTTCATACAGAACTGGGGTACAGGCCAGAGGCTCAGGGGCGGTGAGAGGCTTCACCAAAGACAAAGTGGGGAGCAGAACAGGCAGATCTACGAAGTACACTGCTGAGGGGAGCAGCGGGCGGGTCCAGAGAGGTCTGCCACGCCATGTGGTCACCTCCGGGGCAGGCGGGAATCGAACTCATGCGGAAGTGGCTTTAGCTTCTCAGTGCTGTGCTTTAACCCGCTGCGCCACCAGGGAGGGCCAGGTTAAAGATTTTTTAAATTAAATTTGATAAGGTTTGATCATTATTTCTCCAGTTACTATTTATGCTTTAACTGTACTTCTGCTCATTCTAAGACCAGTATTGTGACATTGTGCATCTTATAGTATACTTGATGCTATTCCCATAGGTCCCTGAGCATTTTTATCTTTCTGCATTCTTTTTATTCCTAAAAATGGACAAATTCTATTCTCTGTCTTTAAGTTTGCAGATTTGTTTTGCTGCTGAGCAACTCTAGAAAATTTTCTAATTCAAACTTTATTTTTTGGAGCAGTTTTAGATCCACATACACAATTAACTGAAGATACAGAGACTTCCTGTACATTCTTTGCCACTACACAAGCATAGCTTTTGCCACATCTACATCCCCAATTAGAGTGACACATCTGTTATAATGGATGAATCTATATTGACACATCTTTATGAACCAAAGTTCAACTTTTACATTCCCCTTCTCTCTTGGTGTTGTACAGTTTTTATCTTTGGACAAAAGTGTAATTGTAACAATGTAATATCCACAGAAAAGGGAGGTTCCCTGCCCCACCTAAGGAGGGGTAGAACTGAGCTGTCAGGAGAAACTAGAAGGGACTGAGATAAAGGACTTGGGAAAGAAAACTGGGAAGAAGACCTGAAAGAGGAAGTGGAGCAGAGAGAGGTGGGGAGAAGTAGCCCCCATGCTTTTCAGCCTTGGTCTTGTACCAAGGGACCTGGGGATCATGAAAGAAGATGTGGGTGAGAGACCCATGGGGAGACTGACAATGTCCGCCTTTATTTTTGCTTGTATTTTGATTTTGCTATTTACATTTTGCCTAGCCCCTTCTGCCCCTTTCCTATGGGTCCCCACCAGAGGGTGCTTTAGATTTGAGGCAAGCTTTTGAGCCTCAGTGATCAGCTTTGGGACAACCCTGTCTGGCTGGGCATGAGGGATTGAGTACCTTTGGGTGTTTCATCAGAAACTATTTAAACTATATTCTCTCTATTGCAACCAAAGAGAATTATTTTAAAGTTCTTTTCTCTTGAAGGTTTTACCACTCAACGTATGTTTTGTCTTTATGTGGTGAGTGGCAGAACCCATTTAGAGCCAGCAGATTTGGGGATCCCAGGATGCCACTAACATGATACTTTTCCTTATCACACAGAGTATTTTCACTGTTCTAAAAATCCTCTGTGTTCTTCTATTCCCGCCAATCTCTAGAAACCACTGATCTTTATAGGTCTCCATAGTTTTGTCTTTTCAAGAACATCATATGGGCTCTCCTTGGTGGTGCAAAGAGTCAAAGTGTAGCACTATGAAGCTGTCCACAGCCACTGCAGCACAAGTTCAATTCCCAGGGAAGAGAGGTGACCCACATGGGGCAGCAGACCTCTCCTGTCTCATTTACTGCTCCCCTCAGCAGTGTACTTCGTCGATCTGCCTGTTCTGTTCCCTACTCTGTCTCTGGTGAATCCTTTCATACCCTGCACCTCTGACCTGTGCCCCAGTTCTTGTATACATAAATAAATAATCTGTTTAAAAAAATCATATAGTTGAAATCACACCATATGTAGTCTTTTCACATTGGTTTATTTCACTTGGTAATAGGAATTTTAGCTTTCTCCATGTCTTTTCATGACTTGCTGGCTAATGTCTCTTTCTATATACCACAGTTTATTCATTCACCTACTGATGGGCTTCTCAATTGTTTCCAAGGTTGACAATTATGAGTAAGATGGCTGTAAGCATCCATATACACTTTTGGCACAAACCCTGCTGGGATAAGGAATCCTGGTGAGTTTTGTGCAGATGTGGAAGGGGGCAAAGAAGGGGCTTGGGAACCTTCACCTGTGAGAGTGAGGTGTCACTATCCCCTGGAAGCCAGAGCCCTCCAAGGAAGTCTGGTTTCCAGAGCAGTAGGTCCCTGCAGTAGGCCCCCAGTCTTTAAAGCAGGAGGGCCATATTACTCACCCAGAGTGCATGTGGCATCACCTCTGCTGCTTCTGTTTGGGCAACATGTTGTTCTCCATCCACTGCCATAAGGTGTGGGCACTGCCATGCTGTTGTGCCAGGACTGGCTATAGCACAAGGTGCAAAGGGAGCAGTTGCTGGTGCTGCTGGTGCTGTGTCAGTTCCTGAGTATATTTGTAGACCTCAGTTGTGCAACTAGTGGCCCCAAGTCGGGGAAGAGAGTATAGGTCTGAGGTTCAGTGATGAGGGTTTTTCAGGAGGGGACAGAAGGCTCCAGGGTCAGTGTTGGAAAAGAAGATAGTCAGGTGGTGCCATTAGGTAAGCAACTGCTTCTCCTCTCCCAGCATCAGGGACCAGGGATCCCCTGTCTCCCAGGCAAGGGAATCTCCTTCTGCCCAACATTCACTTGTTCAGTGAACATCCCTGGCACCCCTGCTGTACATTGGGCCCTGTGCTGGGCCTCAGAGCTAGAGATGAATCAGACACCTCCATGCCCTGGAGGGCATAGGAGTGGGGGTGGGAGTCAGACAGAACTGGGAACACCCAGTGGTGATTATCAGCTGTGGGTGTGTTCCAGATGCTCTATGTCAGCCCTCCTTCAGCCCAGATGGTCATGTGGGCAGGTGGCTCTGGTACATGTATTTTTCAAGAAAAGTAAAGAGGAAAAGAAAAAGCCATGTATGTGTAGGCTTTTGTGTAGACAAATTTTCAATACATTGGAGCAAATACTAAGGCACATGATTGCTAGATTGTACAATAAGGGTATGTTTAGTTTTATAAAACTAAATTTTACAAGACTATTCACATGAATGCACCACTTTTTTAAAAATTTGGTTTTTTTTTAAATAATATGTTTATTTTTACATCATTTGGGCATTTTTTCATTCAGTTGTAAACCCCATGGGTTCCCCATCACCAAATCACCCATGAGCCATCACCACAGTCCAGTGCATTTCCTTTCCCCCACTGTTTCTGATCCCATTCCCAACTCCACCCCATAAAATGTCTCTGGTATATAGCTGTTCATTATTATTATTTTCTCACCTGGTCCGTTATACTCCTGCTATGAGTGAAACCATCTGGTATTTTTCCTTTTCGTTCTGGCTTATTTCACTAAGCATGATCTTTTTCAGCTCCATCCATATTGCTGCAAAAGGCATGTGTTTATTTTTTTTGGTTGCTGAGTAATATTTCATTGTGCATATGTAATACATCTTAAAAGATTTATTTATTTATGCATACAAGACTTGGTGTGCAGACCAGAGGTGTAGGGATGTGGGAACAGTGAGAAGATTCACCAGAGACAGAGTGGGAAGCAGAACAGGCAGATCTACTGAAATATACGGCTGAGGGGAGCAGTGGGTGAGACAAGGGAAATCTGCTGCAGCCTGTGCATCAGCTCCCTGACTAGGGATGGAACTCATGCTGCAGTGGGTGGTGATAGCTTGATAGTGCTGAGTCTTAACCCCTTGCGTCACCAGGGAGGCTCAAAATGTCCCCTTTTGCATTCTCACCAGGATTGAGACAGAGTTCCCATTGTTCCACATCCTCACCAGCATGTGATGTTATCCGTGTTCTGGATTCTGGCCATTTTAATTGGTATGCTGGTATTGATGGTATCTCATCATTTTGATTTGCATTTCTCTGCAAATATACAATGTTGAACATCTTCTCATATGTTTACCATTTGAATATTTTCTTTGGTGAGTTGTCTGTTGCTGAAGACATTGGCCCATTTTTCCTTCAGGTTATTTGTTTTCTGATTGTGGGGGTAAGGATTCTTTGTATATTTTAGATTACTGTCCTTTATCAGATGTCTTTTATCAGTGTTACCTCCCAGTCTGTGGATTGTTTTCTCATTCTTTTGATAGTCTTTTACAGAGCAGAAAATGTTCATCTCAATGAAGTTTAATATGCCCATGCTTTCTTTCAATTATTGTACCTTTAGTTTTGTATCTAAAGTCATCACCAACACAAGGACACCTAGATTTTCTTCTACATTCTCTTCTAGGAGATTTATGGTTTTGCCCCCTGTGAGCCCATATAGGTCTGTGATCCATTTTAAGTTACTTTTTTATGAAGGATGTAAAGCCTGTATATAGTTTCACCTTGTCACATGTGGATGTCCAGTTGTTCCAGTACCCATTGGTTGAAACATCTTTGTTCCATTGCTTTTGTGCCTGTCAAAGATTGGTTTAATATATTTATGTAGGTCTATCCATTGGCTTTCTATTCCATAGAATAGATCAGTTGGATCTATTCTTTTGCCAGTATCATACTATTTTGATAACTCTAGCTTTATATTGTCTTAAAGTCACGTAGTATTACTTCTCCAACTACATTCCAGAGTTATGTTGGTTATTCCTTGTCTTTAACCTGCTCATGTAAACTTTAGAATCATTCTTCCTATATTTATAATTTAACCTTTGGAGTGTTAGAATTACATTAAATCTAGAGATCAAGTTCAGAACAATTGACATCTTGACAGTATTGATTCTTTCTATTCATAAACATGAAAGAGCTCAGAATTGGGGGGGGGGGAGAGGGGTCATCAGAGGAGGGGGGTGGTGAGAGGATTCACCAGAGACTGAGTAGGAAGCAGAACAGGTGGATTGACTGAAATACACTGCTGAGGGTGATACTCATAGTGGAACACTGTAAATTGTTAAGGGTGGTGCCCCTGAGGGTTTTGCTGGTAGAAAATAGAGCACCTGGGACAATGCTGTAGGTGGGGGTGAAGCTATGGGAAAAGTATATACATGGGAGCTATGCGTATGCCTGAGAGGGAGCTTCCGGCACACGCTCTCGTGCACATGCACGACGAGGAAGCTCTGGGCACGTGAGAGAAGAGAGGGCAAAGGGAGAACATGCAAGAGAAGCTGTTTAGTCAAGTGCGAGGGAGGGCAAGCAGTGGATGATGGAGACCAGGGAAGAAAGAAGCCCAGTGGGAGGGCCCCAGACAGCTCTGTGAGGGCTTTGTAGAGCTAGGCTTTTTGGGTGCGGGCCACATGGCAGAGGCCATCAAGTATGGCCTTGTCAGACCACCTTTTGGAAAAGTTTTGTTAGACCTGGCAAAGAAAGGGAGACCAGAAGAAACAGGCATCTTGTTGAAGCATGGCCCGGAAAGGACAGAACCGGAGCCAGGTGTCTTGCTAAAATGAGTGAGTGTGGCCACTTGTGGGATCTGGGATCCTTCAGGCGCTACAGCTGTGGTCTTGAGTATCGCTTGTTTGGTGTTGTGCTGGGGCATTTTGGTAGCTCAAGGAGCATCTCCTTTGCATCTTTTTCTATGTATGCAAATTGGATCCTGGCCTATAGTTTGGTTGCCAGTGTCCACAGAGGCAGAAAGTAGCCGTCTTAGATAGGTGGCCCACTGTTCTGGAGAGGAGCTGCCCATCCTCAGGGATGGGAAGACGACATCATTATAACTGTCTTTGTGCAGGACTGGATATGACTTTGGGTAAGTTAAACAGCCATTATTGGCCTCAGTAAAGCTTGCATTTCCTGGTTTGTTAAATAAATCTTTTTGTTGTTATTCTTTGAGCCTGAGCAATCTTGCAATTATGTGCATAGGTGAAGAATCCAGACTATAATATATAAAGTATTTGGGTATAGGGGCTTTGGCCACCTGTCACCCTGCCACCCTGTATCAAGGGGAGCAGTGGATGAGACAGGTAAGGTCTGCTGTACTATATGTGGGTTAACTCCCTGGTCGGGATTAGGCTGCTGATAGCTTGATAGTGCTGAGACTTAATTGTACCACTAGGGAAACCCATTACCAAGAGTTTTGTTGGTCATTTCTTTTTTTCAATAGATTTATTTTTATTTAATTGTGCATACAAGAAGTGCAGGGGATGAGAGGACTCATCAGACAGTGAGGAGCAGAACAGGCAAATAAACTGAAGTACAGTCTAAGGGGAGAAGTGAGCAAGACAGAAGAGGTCTGCTGAGTCATATGTGGGTTAGCTCCCTGGCTGGGGATCAAACTCAGGTAAGAGCAATAAGAGCATGATAGTGCCGAGAGTTAACTCCTAGGCCATTAGGAAGGCCCCTTTGGTCATTTCTTTTGGATTTTTTTGTTTTGTTTTGTTTTACAGATTTTATTTATTTATGCATACAGAAATGGGGTACAAGCCAGAGGTACAGGGGTGGTGAGAGGATTCACCAGAAACAGAGTGGGGAGCAGAACTGGCAGATCAACCATGTACACTCCTGAGGGGAGTAGCAGACAAGACGGAAAGGTCTGCCATGCCATGTGGGTCAAACTCCACTAAAGTGGCCACAGCTTAGTTTAGCTTCGCAGTGCAGGGCTCCAACCCACTGCGTCACCAGTGATGGAACCTCTTTTTGGATTTTTCTACAAAGATTAACATATTATCTGTGAACAAAGACACTTTCATTTCTTCTTTCCCAATCGGTATATGTTTTATTTCCTTTTATTGTCTTGTTCCATTAGCTACAACTTCCAGTACAATGTTGAAAGAAGTGGTGAGAATGGACATTCTTGCTTTGTAGCTAATCTTAGTGGGAAAACTTCCAGTTTCTCAACACTGTGTACATTGGTGGCTTTAGGGTGTTTTGTTTTGTTTTTTAAGATTAAACAAATAAGAGAAACTATAAAGTATATGGCTTTCTCTGTCTGACTTATTCACTTAACAAGATACTCTCAGGATTCATCTATCTTGTCACAAATGGCAAGATTTCTTCACTTTTTAGTAACTGAATCGTAATCCATTTTGTGTATGTAAATATACCATATACACTTCATCTATATCTACATAACATGTTCTTTATCTATTTATTGATTTATAGACATGTGAGTTGCTGCCGTGAATTTTATTTTCAATAATTTCCATGTAAATTATGCCACTGTGAACATGGGTTACAGATATCTCTTTAACTTAATGATATAGTTTCTTTCAGTATATGCTTAAAAGTAGGATTACTGATTCATATGGTAGTTCTAGTTGTAATTTCTTGAGGAACCCCCACACTATTTTCCATAGTGACTGTACCAGTGTATGATCCCCCCAACAGGGGCTCCCTTTGCTACATGTTCTCACTAGTATTTGTCATCTCTTGTCTTTTTGATAATGACCACCCTAATATATGCAAGATGACATCTCATTGTGATTTTGACTTGAGTTTCTCTAATGATTTGGGATGCTAAGCACTCTATGGCCATTTGAATATCTTCCTTATAGATATTCTTCCATCAAATTTTAGAAATTCAAGTAGATTTTAAATTTCAGTTATTGTACTGTTACCGAATGCCAGTCTCAGTTTCCCTCAGCTAATAAAAGGAAACAGAGTTTGAGGAAAATGAAAGTGGTTTTATTTGTTGACAAATAAGGAGGGTAGCAGACTCATATCTGAAAGACCACCGTCCTGCTCTTTGGCAGGTTACAGGGCTATTTATACAATGTTCAACAAAGAAAAGGGGAGGTGGGCGACTCATATCTGAAAGACCACCGTCCTGCTCTTTGGCAGGTTACAGGGCTATTTATACAATGTTCAACAAAGAAAAGGGGAGGAAGTAAAAGTTAGTGCTTGGATGGAGGAGGCTGGTGGGCACCTCCAGCCTTTGTTTACAGAAAGAGAAACAAAAATGGGGAATCAGCAAGAGTGCAAGAGTAATGGGGAGGGGCTAGGGGTCAGCACAGGGAGGAAGAGGAGTCGGTGGGGAGAACTTTCTCACTATTTGCTTTGTTTGGGATTCCTTGCCTTGAACCTATACCTGTCAAGAGAAGAGAAATTGCAAGGAAAGGAGAGAAAAAAAAGTAAGCCCACAGACAATTAAGAGCGCTGGGAAAACCAATTGTCAAAGGAAGCAAACCTGCAAATGCTTATGTATCAGTACTGTTCAACTTCAGAATTTCTATTTTTTAGAATTTTTAAAAATCTCTTCATTGACAGTCTCTGTTAGAAATAATTTTCATATTTTTCTTAAATACTTTAGATATAATTTCCTCTACTCCTTATTTCTGATAGTTGATTTACATTTTTTGTGTAATTGGTCCAATATCTGTTCCTGCTTTTCTCCCCTATGTGTTTACCACAAGGAATTTTTCATATTTTTATTGAAAACTGGATGTTATAAATAGTACAATGTGGCAACTCAGACCTCTCCATGCAAGGCTTATTGTTATTACTATTTACTTTTATTTTTTAAAAGATTTATTATTTATGCATACAGAAATGGGGTACAGGCCAGGGTGCAGGGGCAGTGAAAGGATTCATAAGAGACAGATTGGGGAGCAGAACAGGCGGATATATTGAAATACACTGCCGAGGGGAGCAGCAGGTGGGGTCAGGAGAGGTCTGCTGTGCCTTGTGAATCAGCTCCCTGGCTGGGTATTGAACTCCTGCTGCAGTGGCTGTGGGTAGCTTCATAGTGATGTATTTTAACCTGTTGTGCTTCCAGGGTGGGCCCACTATTTACTTGTTTATTGGCTTCCCTGAGCAAATTCTATAAACTAATTATTTGTTATGTGTGGTCACTGAAGTTTCTACCCAGCTATATTATTGGTCAGCTAAAGCCAGGACATAGAATTCTTTAAATGTTTTGAAGTAGTAAGTCTCTTTTTTGACGGGCTCTGTGTATTGGTGTGGGTAAGCCTTCAATGCTCTGGTCACTTACGCAGCCTTATCTCTCATTTCCTGTTGAGCAGGATCTTTAGGTCAGGAGTGTTAAGAGAGTGGACTCTTCCTGAACATATGCATAATTCTGCAAATGTATGTGGCTTTCTAGAGCTCCAGGTATATGTGAGAGTTTTTCAAATTTCACTATCAACATCTTATTTCCTGATATTCCTTATAGATTTTATCCACCCTCTTGCTCGCCTTAATTGATATCCCTTCCTCAAGTTGCTGGGATAGCAAAAAGTTTGCTGCTGGTTATTTAGACAAACTCCTAGGAATAGGATTTCTCACAGTGTGAACTCTAAGCCAGGTCAAATAATGACTAACACTCCCAGTTAAGAATGGCTCTTAATTGGGAGCTTCCAGGCAGATCAAATAGTGACAATTTTCTAGGGATAGGACGTTTTGGAGCGTTTTGCACCCTCTCTGCCCCCTCTAGTGGCTGCTGGGCCACTGTTTTCATAACTTCTGCAGCTTTGAAAAAAAGAGTGGTTTTGCTTCTTTGTTTTTCACCCTTATAACAGAATTTAGGTCCTTATCTAAACTGAATAATGAACTTTCACTTCTCAAAAAAACTCATATCTTTGTTTTTTTTTAACTCATATCTTTTTGGGTTGTGCTAGTTCACATCAGTTTCTTAGGTTATAATATAACATAAAACAATAGGATTTCTCATTTCCAGATAAGTAAAAATTCTTTTTTTTTAAATTTATTTATGCATATAACAGCTGAGATGCAGAGCAGAGGTGTAGGGGGTGAGAGGATTCACCTAAGACAGAGTGGGAAGCAGAACAGGCAGATCTGAAATACACTGCTGAGGGCAGGAACTAGGGAGATAGGAGAGGTCTGCTGAGCCATGTGGGTTACCTCCCTGGCTGGGGTTCATACTGTGCTACAATGGCCACAGACATTTTCACAGTGCACAGGCTTAACCCTTTGTGCCATCAGGGAGCCCCCAGAAGTAAAAATTCTAACTGACAAAATTTCTTAAAACTACAAAATTAGGCCCTCCCTGGTGGCACAGCGGGTTAAAGAACTGCACTGAGAAACTAAAGCCACTTCCACATGAGTTCGATCCCTGCCTGCCCCGGAGGTGACCACATGGCATGGCAGACCTCTCCTGACCCTCCCGCTGCTCCCCTCAGCAGTGTACTTCGTCGATCTGCCTGTTCTGCTCCCCACTCTGTCTCTGGTGAAGCCTCTCTCCACCCCTGAGCCTGTACCCCAGTTCTGTATGTACAAATAAATAAATCTTTAAAAAAAAAAACTACAAAATTAAGTTTTGTTATTAGTAGCACAGCCAAGATTAAGGTGTTTCCTGACTATACTTTTTTTCTGCTTTCCCCCTCTGAAATCAGGTCCTAAATTCAGAATAATAAAATGATCAAGGCATATATTACAATAAAATCTTGGCACTTTCAGACAGGTTTGCTCCCTCACTGCATGGTGTTCATAAGTCAGAGAGAGAGAGAGAAGGAATGCTAAAAATAATTAAGAATAATTGACATGCTCCATGTTTTTAAATTTAGCTTAGCAGAATTAGAACTATCCTGTTCATTGTGTCCATAATGTGACAAAAATGTTAAAGCAAGGCGTGGCACTCATCCTTTCTAGATGATTTGTATGCAAGGTAAAGGAATGTGGCTACTAATATTCAGCAACTGTGGGCCTTTCCAGACAGGTAAAAAATATATTCATGTTCATGTGCAAATAATTACATGATAATTATCAACAAATTTGTTTTTAAGATGATTTTATTCCTTAGTTAAATAACCCTGTGTCAGTAATAACTGTTGAAATGTTGGTGTACATCTTATGACGTGCACCTTACGAATCTCAAGATTCCTGAGTACTTCCACTGACCCCAGGACTCAGGCCAATAAAGAGGAGAGTGGAATTATCGAAAGTAACTCAGTTAAATTGGTTCAGAACACTAACTCTCCTTGCCCACCTCTCCTTCCCCAGACTCTAAAATGCTCTGCTCAAAGCAACCATCGACAGAGACCTCATGAAATACAGAAGTCACCAATAGTTTCATGTTCTGTTGTATGAGACCCTAATGCAAATTATTTTCACTTTCACTTTGATATTGGGAATTAATAGATTGAATAGCTATTTGTTCCTGTGACTATTCCTCCCTTTTGTTTTCCTAAAGATCTTGTCACATGATTCATGATCTGATATCACCACCACAAACTAACACTTGGATGCTTCACCTACCAGAAACTTGAGATAAGATTTCCAGAAAAATGCTAGCCTGGAAACCGAAAAATTCTATGAAAAGTGATACTAACTCATAAGCAGATGACAGAAATTTAAAAGAATTAATGACATTGATGAATGAGATATGGCTGTAGTTTCTTATGTTGATATTTTTGGTAATGTGCTTCATGTTCTTTTTTTTTTTTTTTTTAATTAGTCATATGATGTGGTCCTTTTTCTTTCCTCTGGCTCTGGTTTCTAGCCTTCAGTTTAGCAGACTATACTTGTGCCGACTGGAATAAACACTGTCTAAAACAAATGCTTGGTCAATGGGCTAGTCATTGAAACATCTCTGCAGCATTGTTTACATCTACACTAACAATAGATCCCCTGCTTGTCTGCCATTTTATTCCAACCAGTTTCTCAAACTCTGGGATGGAATACAGTTTATCTCAGATGATAGAATTTTATGGAGTCAGATGCTAAATATTTTAGAGTATCTGTCCTTATCAGCTTACCTCAAAGAAATTAAGAATCATGTAAGATTCCCTGTATGCTACCATTGCAAAGGAGTGTTTCCTATAGGCATTCATTCATTCATCTTATATATTATAAAATATACTTGTTTATATACAGCTTATGATTTTGCTGAGTGGTGCAACCTCACCATAAATGAGTTTCAGAATGTTTTCCTCTCCCCTTATGCCCATTTATAGTTAATCTCTGTTCCCAAATCTAGCCCCAGGCAACCGCTAGTCTACTTCCTATCTCATAAATATTCCTTTTCTGGACTTTTAATACAAATGAGCTTTCACTTAGCATAATGTTTTGCTTAGCCTGATGTCTTTAAGGTCTATCCATGACATAGTATGTGTCAGTAGTTTATTACTTTTTATCAGTGAATAGTATTCCATCATGCAAGTGAATAAATAAATGTCGATTCTCCAGTTGAAAGAACTTTAGGTTAAATCTAGTTTGAGATTATAAATAATGTTGATATGAACATGCATATGCAAATTCTTCTATGGATATATATTTGCATTTCTCTTGGATAGTATAATTGCTTATTGTAAAACAGTTTAACATTTAACTTTTTGAGAAACCCTCACATTGTTTTCTGGAGGGAAGGACTTTTTTTTTTTTACAGTCCCATTAGCAATACCACATACTTGCCAGCAATTTTTGCCTGTCTTATTTATTGTAGCTACCTTGGTGGATATGAAATATATCTTGTTATTTATTTGCATATGTGAGTTAGCTCCCTTGTGGGGGATCAAAACCATGCTGCAGTAGCTGAGACTAACCCTTTGGGCCCCCAAGGAAGCCCCATATCTTGATTTTCTTAATGGTATCTTTTGTAGTGCAAAATGTTATGAATTTTGATGACACCCAATTTATAATTTTTTTAACAATGGACTGCGTGTGATTTTGGTCCAACGAAGAAATAAGCAAATTGTGGAAGTTTTAGCCTAAAAAAAATTTTTTTTTTTTTTTAAGATTTATTTATTTATTCATACAGAACTGGGTACAGGCCAGAGATGCGGAGGGTGAGAGGCTTCACCAGAGACAGAGTGGGGCTCAGAACAGGCAGATCGACGAAGTACACTGCTGAGGGGAGCAGCGGGCGGGTCAGGAGAGGTCTGCCACGCCATGTGGTCACCTCCGGGGCAGGCGGGAATCGAACTCATGCGGAAGTGGCCCTAGAGTCTCAGTGCTGTGCTTTAACCCGCTGCGCCACCAGGGAGGGCCCAGCCTAAAAAATTTTTGCCTAACATAGGACCTAGAAGGTACTCTGTTTTTTTTTAAAATTTTCATTGTTTTAGCCGTTACATTTAAGTCTTTGATTTATTTTGAGTTAACTTTGAGTTTGGTATGAGGTGAAGGTCTAAGTGGATAACCAGTAGTCCTGGAACATCCATTGAACAGGCTATCTTTCCCCCAGTGAATTGCCTTAGCATTTTTATAAAAAATTAACTAATTAGAGATTCCCTGGGCCTGGGGGTTAAGTTAGTGCTATTACCACTGTAGCCTGAGTTGGATCCCTGGTCAGGTAGTTAACCCATATGGCACTGCAGACCTTTCCTGTCATGCCCACTGCTCCCACTAGCAATGTATCAGTAGATCTGCTTATTCTGATCCCCACTCTGTCTCTGGTGAACCCTCTTACCATCCATACCTCTGGCCTGTACCACAGTTCTATGCATAAGTAAATAAGTAAATCTTTTTTTAAAATAATATAAGTTTATTTTTACATCATTTTGTGCCTTTTTCCATCTCAGTTGTAATCCCCATGGGCTTCCCATCACCAAATCACCCATGTGCCATCATCAGAGTCCAGTGCACTTCCCTCCCCCCACTGTTTTTGATCCCATTCCCCACTCCACCCCCACAAAATGTCTCTGGTATATAGTTGTTCATTATTATTATTTTATCCCTGATCCTTTTATACTCTTGCTATGAATGAAACCACCTGGTATTTTTCCTTTTCTTTCTGGCTTAGTAAATAAGTAAATCCTAAAAAAAAAAATCAACTAACTATAAATACAAGGACTTATTTTTGGATTTTCAGTTCTATTCGATTAATCTATATGTCTATCTTTATGTTAGTGCTACTGCTCTAGGTAATCTTAATATGGAAAGTTATTAGTACATCCTGCAAGCAAATGATGCCTCAGAACTTGAGGATGTCAATGATAGAAAGTGGAATTCATATATATTTATATATTATTTTTATAAATGGGTCAGAAAACTGCACAATAGGCCTTAGATAGGTTATGTTGGATTGGTAGTATTAATCTTAAATTTCACTAATACTAATATTCTGTAAACAAATCATATTTGTAAATAGTATCACTGGTTCTGTAGAAAATGATACATTGATTGGCTTTGTTTGCAAAACTACCTTGGTGGTAGTGAGTTGCTTCACCTGTCATGTTATAGTTCTTTGCACAGGTGCAAAGAGTTACACTTTTTTACTGATCACGCCATAAATATAAATTGACCAAAACATACAAGGTATTTTTGATAATCACTAGGTCTTTGACAAATATCCCAGGCAAATTAGGATTGTATTTTCCTGACCTCTTTGCAGTCATGGTCAACTTGATTTGGCCAGCAAAATTAGTGATGGACAGAAGTTGTAAGAGCTGGTATGGACAAACAAAAAATAAATGTGTGGTCAAGTCACTGAGACGTTAGGGATTGTACTATAACATACCCTAATTTATTATAACCAATACAAACTATACTTCATGTGAGAACCCTGCCTAAAAATCTGCCAAATCATTGATTTGGGACCTACTCTAGGAATCTGGATTTGGGTTCCAGTTCTTGCTCAGACACAGCTCATCTAGGCATTATCCCTTCAAGATACACATATTTACTCCACAAGAGGAAAGCTCATCCTCAAGAACCAGACTGCCTAGGGTAAAAATTTCAGCTATTATGCAGGCAATACTTCTTAATTTAAGTGCCAGTTTCTGCATATGTATAGTTTTAGGAATGAGTACAAAGCATTTAGAACAGTGCCTGCTGGATAGCACTCTCTGGGTATTAGCTGTTGTTCTACTCCCTTTTCTAGCTATCCGTCTAGAACATGCCAGGCATGCCTGTTCCCTTCTCTTCTGTAGGAGAGCATTCAGGGCAGAATGGTCTACCCCTGGAAGCTTGGCCCTAATTCAAGTGGTAAGATGCTGAGGCTGCCTTTAGATTAGGGCCACAGTGAAAAATGACATTGAGAACTATAAATATGCCTAAGGGGGCCCTCCCTGGTGGCGCAGCGAGTTAAAGCACAGCACTGAGAATCTAAAGCCACTTCCGCATGAGTTCCATCCCCGCCTGCCCCGGAGGTGCCCACATGATGCGGCAGACCTCTCCTGACCCGCCCGCTACTCCCCTCAGCAGTGTACCTCGTCAGATCTGCCTGTTCTGTTCCCTACTCTGTCTCTGGTGAAGCCTCTCACCGCCCCTGAGCCACTGGCCTGTACCCCAGTTCTGTATGCACAAATAAATAAATCTTTAAAAAAAAAAATGCCCAAGGGAAGAATAGGTAGTATTTAGAAAACCCATAGCAAATATCAGAGTTGTAAATTGACCAGTTCTAACTGTTTTAAATTGGTGAGAACTGGGAAGCAAAATAGTCACATTCCATTCACGTCCAGTAATTCACAAGATACATGTAGGGTGACTGATTTATTAAACTACTAGTAAGCATTCTCACCATGAAGCAGGATTGAATATGGAGCTGGGGGCTGGACAGGACAGGGATGTCTGGGGATCAGAATGTAAAAGATACTCAGCAGAGAAGACAGAGCAGCATCAGGGCCAGGCTGAGTGAAAGAGACCAGGCTCCATGACGCCCACTCCCACTCATGGCCTTGGCGTAGAACCTGGCCACCTCCACATTGGGGTTGCCATAATCCGGGTTGAACCACATCTGGATGCAGCGGCCACTCCCTCGGCTGTACTTGCTGACCGTGTAGGAGTCACTCCAGACTTTACTGCACAGAGCAGCAGGCGTAGGGAAGAAGAAATCAAAGGGACGGCAGGTAGCTTCCTTTGGGCACTGGTTATACCCTGTAGGGAGGATGGAAGACCTTAAGCCCCCAGACCTAGAACTGTCTCTGGTTCCTCCAGTCCCACAGTTCCAAATCTCCATTGATCCATTCCCTAGCCCCCACTTCCACCTCTAAATCCTTTTCCCCATGTACCACCCGAGTCCTCACCCGAGGACCAGTTCCAGCCCCTGTGCCAGTTGCTCTTGCAGGTGTAGGAGGTACGGCAGTCTTTCCACCACTCCTCACAATCTTCTTTGCATAAGGGCACGTTCAGGATCCTCTCTTTGCGCCAGCTCTGGTCCACCTGGGGGATGTAGCAGAAGTAAAGGGCTCAGGCTCAATATTCTTACCAACCCAACCCTGAACAGACCCAGAGCCAGAGAGGCAGAAAAGCTCAGCTCTCAGAATAGGGATATCAGGGGAACCTCCCCGATGGTGCAAGAGATTAAGTCTCAGCACTATCAAGCTATGCCAGCTTCGGTGCAGGAAATCAATCCCTGGCCAGGAGCTGAACTCATGTCCCAGCAGACCTCTCCTGTCTTGCCTGCTGTTCCCTTTTTCAGTGTATTTCAATACATCTCCCTGTTCTGCTCCCCACTCTGTCTCTGGTGAATCTTCTCACCCCCACCCCTGTACCTCTGGCCTATACCTCAGCACTTGTATACAAAAATAAATAAATCTTAAAAAAAAAAAAAAAGAATAGGGATGTGGGGAAGGACACTGGTACCTGATGGATCCAAGGCCCCAGGTTGGGGGAGCACTCATACAGGCAGGTGTCCTGGATGAAGTGCTTTTTGCATTCAGGCGCCATCTTGCCACAGTGATCCCAGTTGAAATTGTACAGGTAGGATATATCCTTGTGGGCTTCCTGGCTGGTGTTGAAAGAGCAGCAGGCATTATCCTTCCAGGGACTGCACTGGATGGGGAAGACACAAGACTAACTTCCATGCCTGGCATAGCCAGAATATTTTCACAGACGGGCGCTCCTCTTTCATTCTCCATCCCCTGATGCAGTCTTGGTCTCTCAGGGAAATACTTGCTATTGAGGGAGGAGGTTCCCTGAGGCTGGAAGCCGCCATGGCCAGAAATGTAATCAACACAAGATTTACTCATACAAATCTGTATTGAGTTCTCAATTTCTAGAACATGCGCACCATTCTAGGAACTGGGGACACAATCATGAACATTTATCTTGGGATAATGGCCTTGGAAAAATTAAATCAGGAGGAGGGTAAATTACAGTTTATAGAATAGTGAGATTAAGTCTCATTGAGAAGATAATGAAGACTTACAGGTGAGGAAGCATGTTAAATAAAGAAATAACTAGTATAGAGACTCAGTACATTCTTAACGGAATGAACAAAAAAACCCAGCCTAGAATTTAATTTCAGAGCAAAACAGTAACATGAGTACTTTTTATCTGCAGTGATGTCCAAATGGACATTTATGTGTTATAATGTATATTACAAGTGACTTTCCTTTTGTTTTTCTTTACAGTTAATGGCACCTACTGATTATTTTGAGAGAGGCTCAGGCTATTAAAGGGGTTGGCAAAATCACTGTCATAGGAGGGAGACTGCAGGTCTAATAGGGTGGCGAATCCCAGGGGACATGTTCACCGGATGCATGAATCAAGATGCCTGGCACTCGTCTCATAATTGTGAGAGACCCACTGTGTTGAGCTATGAGATGCTGGCAGAAGAGGATCCTGGATGTGCAGACTTTACTCTCCTCTCAGATCCTCAAAATCAGTCACCGAAATGGGGGCTCCACTTTCATTTTCCAGGATCCCCCCTGGGCCTACTTCCTGAGGCTTGTAATCCGGAAACCCAACAACCAGGCGTTTAGCTGTTGGCACTGTACAGGCAACCCTTGGCACCCACTGTTAAAAAGTCACCCCCACTGTAGCAAACTGAAGGTCTCCAGGCGGCCTTCCCTGCCTCAAGCTTGGAGGAAGTTGATGCTTCCATCTCTTGCTTTCCTCATCTTGACTCAGCTTCCTCCCCAGCCCCCAGCACCCTCCACCCACCTGCTCATGCAGCTTGTCCTCAGGGCCTGGCTTTTCCTTGTGGTGTTTGGCGTCCATGCAGACGTTGAGAAGGTCGGTCCTGAAGTGACTAGCCCATACTACTGCCACCCACACCAGAAGGTACAGCAGTCCTGTTCTCAGCCGCTGGGCCATGTCAGTCCCTGAAAGAAGAGTGGTAGTTGGCACCTAGGAATGTGGAGGTGGGGCACAAGGTGTGGGAACAGCCCCAAGTGGGCGGGGCCTGGGTGGAGTCTGAACCGGCCAGGCTATACCCACCAGCCCCCACAGTCCCAGGCTGAAGCCTCTCTGACTTCTCCACGTGGTCTTAGGATCAAGGGATGCAGCCGAGGATTGGAATTTGGACAAAATGCTGAAATAGTCAGACTGCCCTAGGTCCGTAATACTTTCTCGGAAATCCTTGGAGGCAAATGTTTCAGTACTCAAAACTTTGGGGATTTTATAATAGGTCATACAAAATAAGATGATATAATTGCATTTAAAAAATCAAGCTCATATTCTGTGACGAAATATTGATACTGGTGAGATAAGTTAAAAACTACAATGACTTCACATGTTTTCCAGGTCAAATTTTAATGCTAAGTGACTTTGGTTAAAGTTTATTAAAATAGCAGCGCCAACACAGGGGTGATTTGGTGATGGGAAACCCGTGGGGATTACAATTGAGATGAAAAAAAAAATGTGCAAAATGATGTAAAAATAAACTTTTTAATAAAAAAAAATAAAAAAAATAGCAGCGCCAAATATACTGCTGACCTATGTTTTAAAACTTTTTGGCTCCAGTTTTTCCATTTTCCAACCTTATTTGTCCTCTCCCAGGACACCTGAGAGCTGTCCCAGGGTAGAAGCTTAGGGTGGGTGCGGGCAGCCACGGGACTAGCCCTGGGAACTCAGGAAGCTCCTGAATACTCTGGCATAGAGCTGGTCAGCCATCCCTTCATCTCAGTCCCCTCACCTCAGACTCTGTGCTTTGGGACATGTCTGTTTCTTCACCCCATTTTGTGCCTGCCTCACCAAAAAAGCTTGCATTTATTTCCCTCAGCTCCTCTCTAGCTGGCTCTCCAAACAAGTCGCTAGTTACCCCACCCGGCCAGGGCTCCGGTAAATCCAGGAGTTGAATTGACCTAGCTCTCCGCCCTTTCCGCTCCCCACCTGAGCTCCATCTTACATCACACAATGCAAATCTTCTGCTCTTCCTTTTAGTCCAGTGTTCGTTCTCTAATTTGCTGGTTCATTCATTTCAGGACCCAACAATCACCCTACAATTGACCCAACACTCACTGATTTCTGGGAGCCCAGGACCAACCTCAGAACCAATCTCAGGTATCACCAGGTGATTCTTCTAAAAAGGATCCTTGGGGAGAAGTTCGTAGCTTAAACTGTAACAGGGTGGTCCCCAGGAAAAGGGGAGGTTCCAAGTTTCCAGCTACACCCAAGGAAGGGTGGAGCTGAGCAGGGAGGAGGGGAAGCTGGAGGGGAGACTGGGGAAGGAAGGAAGCAGGATGGAGAGCCAGAAGAAGACCTGGAGGAGGCAGATGGAGCAGAGATACATATGAAGAAACTGCTTGCTTTTTGGCCCTGGACTCGTTAAAACAGATGTGGGTGAGAGATCTGTGGGGGAGATTAACAATGGCAGCTTTTATCGATTTTGGTTTTGCTCTTTTTCTCCCAGACTTGTCTGGCTGTTTTTGACCCATTTCCATGGGTCCCCATCAGAAGGTGCTCCAGACTTGTGGTAGGTCCTTACTTTGGGCCAATCTTGTTTGGCTGGACTTTTACTCACAAGGGGATGGGTAGCTTTGGGTGCTTGGCTTGGAGGCTATATTCTTTGTCTTTTCTGTATGGCACACTAATTGTATTACGTTGCTTCGGCAACACCAACCTGATAAATGAGAGTTGGGGAGCAGGAGCAGACTGCATAATATAGGAGGCTGCTGAACAAGCAAGGTCCTGGCCTTTTTATTGATAGACTAATCAATTATTCTATGTGGGATATGTGGGTAGGAGAACAAGGAGAAAAAGATGGATGAAATTAAAGAATGTGTTTTTGTCATCTAGGGCTTGGGGTGGAGGGGATGACATGTCTGCTGACCAGATAATTGTTATCTGCTATATGACCAAGTGTTGTAATGGAAACCATACCCCAGGCCCCGGGCCATGGTTCTAATCTTATCAACAAGGCATTCCAGTGATCAGCTTCTGGGATTCTTTGCATATATCAGTCAATGTTCCCTGTCATACCTCATGGTGCATACCTAGCCTTCCCAGAGTGATCAAGTCTGTTCTTGATTGATGTCATTGGCACCTATCAAATGACTAGTCAGTTTCTGAAGGGCAATTTCTGAGCTTCGTGTAGCAATGCAAAACTGCAGGAAATGATAATGGTGGCCAAACAGGCCGCTTCAGTCTAGCAGACCCACAGTATTAAAGTTCCTTTCCATTAAAGCGCTTTATGTTTGTCTTGATGTGGTGTATGGCAGGATCTATTTAGATTAGGCAAGTTTGGAGCTTTTGAGGTGTCCCTCTTCCTCCCTTGTAACAAAACCACAGAATTCAGATCAGCCAGTCTATATCCCAGCCCTCACACCCTACTTCCTGTTTGAGTTTCAGGGAAAATAATTCAAATTGTCTTGAAGTTTCATTTCCTCACCTGAGGATTAAATGTAGAAGAGGGGCACCCACAGATGAAAGCTGGATTAATCTCTATGGAATCAAGTAGGCATAGGTTGAGGGATGTGCCCTAGTCCCATAGCAAGAGATCATGCAAGTGAAACTCAAGGCCCTCAAGTTCAGAGCTCATTTTGACCCCTGCACCTTTGGTGGGCTGAAGCTTTCACAGGCCATCTCGACTGCAGGAGTCCTAGGGCCACTGAAGAAGACCTTTTCCCATGTTCTGATGAATCAAATCCTAACTGTCTTTTGGTAACATTCACTAAGGATAAAAACTAAGCCCCTACTCCTTGCCCAGAAGGCAGGTTTGAAAATTTTGAATAGATAAGGGGATTGATAAGGTTGCCATGGGAACTGGGCCATAAGCCCAGTCATGACCAGAAAAACCAACTCTATTTTAGGAATGTGGAAGCAGAGTCAGGACACATTCTGTGTCAAAGGTCAGTGCCCAAGACCAGACATTCCAGCAGGTAACTGGTGCCCCATGTAAGAAAATCAGAGAAAACTGTAAAAGAGAGCCTCAAGCGTCACCTCCTGCACCCTTGCAGGATATTTCAACAAATGCACCTTCCCTGTTCTCCACTCTGTCTCTGTTGAGCTTCCATCCCAAGTCTCCAGCCAACACCACAGTTTCCCTGGCAACATTTGGTGGTCTGCATGGGGAACAGGTATGGACATCTCTTATTCCTTCTCAGTTTCATGTTCTCTGGTGAACTGTGAGGAAAACTCAGAGAGACCTAATGGCACCCACAAGGACCACAGTGGCCTGAATGGGTGGAAAACAGCCTTTCCGCCTTTGATATCCTGGGTGGGCTGTTGAGGTTGTGTACAGTAATTGATGGGTTTAGCCCAGCATCCCCAGGTGTCCATGAAAGAGTCCCACAGCTGGCAGTACACCACCTCCCAGACTGTTGTCCTCATTTCCCTCCTCTTGGCCTTTCCCTTGTGACCTGTGATTGATTCTCCTTGCTCCAGATGTGACCTCACTCCTAAACCTGTGCTTGACACTGGTCATCCAGGACCCAACATTCTATATCCAGTGGAGAAGTTTGTAGTTAGAAATCAGACCCCTACTCCTGTGGGGGAAAACCCCAAATCATAGGGCCATCCACCACTCAGACCCCTGTCTCCTGCGAAGGAAACTCCCCAGAGTAGGGTCATCGTCTAGGCATCACAGAGACTCCCTTTATTGCCAGGGATCATGGGACAATCTGCCGTGGCTCCATGGGAGTCATTCTTGGACTGCATTCTTAGAAACCAGAACAAATTTGACCCTCAGACTCTAAAAAATTTTTTGTGACACTGCCTGGTTCCAGTGTATCTCTGCCACCTTCCAGTTATGAGGCACTGAAAATTCCTTTTGTCTTCCTTGAGATATGATTCTGGTCTGTTCTGTGGATAAGAAATTCTATTTCCCCTAAGTATTCCTACTCTTCAAAAGCCTATACTGATTAAGGTAAAAATGTTAGCAGGAAGATTGAGGGCACCCTTGGCCCCCCCAAAATTAGCATGCCTTAAACAGATTCTGCCATCTACTGCATAAAGACCTGAGTGTGCAATAGAGAGAACTGAAGAGAAAGGATACAGTTTCCCAAAGAAACACCCAGAGTTACCCATCTACTCATGGGGATGCACAGCCAAACAGGGTTGGCGCAAAGAGAGGCCACTGAGGCCCCAAAACCTGTAACAAGTCTAAGGCACCTTCTGGTGGAGACCATTAGCAAAGGAGCAGAAGAGGCCAGGCAAATCTGGAAGGAAAAGGAACAAACTCAAAGTACAAGTCAAGACAAAGTCTGCCATTGTCAGCCTCCTCACTGGTTTCTCATGTCTCTCTGCTCTACATCCTCCTCCAAATCTTCTAAGTCGTCTCTCCAAGACTCCTTTTTTTCTTCCCTTCAGGGCTCAACTCCACCCTTTATTAGGTGGGTCAGGGAACATAGACCCCGCACCCCAGATTACAGTGCTACAAAAATGACTAAATTACTTTGGAGTTGGAGACCTCCCTGGTGGCCTAGGAGTTCAGGCTCTGGCCTTTCATTATTATCATCACTGCAGCTGTCCCATCCCCATATGGCACAGCAGAACTCTCCTGTGCTGCCCACTGCTCCCCTCAACAGTGTATTTCAGTCAACCTGTCTGTTCTGCTCCCCACTCTGTCTCTGGTGAATCCTTTCACCAACACCAACCCCCTACCTCTGGCCTACATGCCAGCTCTTGTATGCATAAATAAACTTAAAAAAAAAAAAAGAACTATTAATTCAGTTAGAAGCTGAATTAATAGATGTTCTCAGTATCTTTATAAATATCAGTAAAACAACTATTTCTTAAAATTAGTGCACATGGCCAAAATTTTAAATGAAAATCAAGATGTCTCTTGTGTCTTTGTTTGCATTTGTGTCTTTTACCTCTAGAGGGTTATTATATTAGGATTCCACTGCAGCAGGTGATGGGATTAATGCAGGCACTCACTTATTTCCCCGTTCTGATGACAGCACCTGCAGGTGTCTGGGACACTCTAGTCCCAGGCCAAGATAATTTTGCCACCCCTGTTACAATGCAATGAAAGGACTTTCATATCTTCCCTAGGAAGACACAGTGTACTCTCAACCCAAAAGTCAATGAGCACTACAACCTCTTAGATGCTGAATCCTCAATCTTTTTGTCTAGTTTCATCTCATCTGTAGGCCATCACATTGCAGCTAATGGCTACAGAGTACCTGGCCCTTCTCACTTGGGCAGCACATTTCAGTGAATCTCTCAAAACAACACACAATAGCTGACATTGATGATGGCCTGAAAGCCCAAGCAGACCCTTTCACACCCTGTTCCCCACTTTTCCCTAGAAATAATGTAGTAGGGCCATCTCTATGCCCCAAAATTCAGCTTGAAGCAACTACAGAAGCCAGGCCTTCACCCCATATCCAACGTTTTGACATTGTCCACTTGGGAGAGGGGAGAAAGGGGGAAAAGTTTGGGCTGTCATTTATTAAAGTTAAAAACCAAGACCCCACTCCTTGCTGAGAGGCAGGTTTGAGAGGCTTGTGTAGATAAGGTTGCCATGGGAACTGAGCCACAGACTGACCACCATGACCAAAAAAAGTAAGCCAACTCCAAGAATGTAAAAAGAGAACACATTTGTGTCAAAGGTCAGTGCCCAAGACCGACATCCTTAGATAACTGGTGCCCCAAATAAGAATGCCCCTGAGGCCCTCCCTGGTGGTGCAGCAGGTTAAAGCACTGCACTAAAAAGCTTAAGCCACTTCCGCATGAGTTCGATCCCGCCTGCCCCGGAGGTGACCACATGGCGTGGCAGACCTCTCCTGACCCACCCGCTGCTCCCCTCATCAGTGTACTTTGTCCATCTGCCTGTTCTGCTCCTCACTCTGTCTCTGGTGAATCCTCTCACCCTCCACATCTCTGGCCTGTACCCCAGTTCTGTATGAATAAATACATAAATCTTTAAAAAAAAAAAAAAGAAGAAGCTTAAGTCACTTCAGCATGAGTTCAGTCGGCATGAGTTCGATCCCCGCCTGCCCCGAAGGAGATCCACATGGCGCAGCAGACCTCTCCTGACCCGCCCGCTGCTCCCCTCAGCAGTGTACTTTGTCAATATGTCTGCACCCCACTCTGTCCCTGGTGAATCCGCTCACCCTCCGCATCTCTGCCCTGTACCCCAGTTCTGTACGAATAAATAAATAAATCTTAAAAAAAAATAAAAAGAATGCCCCTGGAAACAGTATAAAAGAGAGCCGTTGTGTACAGACAACCTCTCCCATCTCGCTCCTCTCAGCAGTGGGGATTCAATCGGTCCACCTTTCCTGTCCTCTACTCTGTCTCTTGTAAATTCTTTCATCCTGCCGCTTCCAGCTAACACCCTGCTCTCCCTACAACACTACCTTATCAGTTGGTAGGCTTTGTTTTGTTTTTCCATGGCTGTTTTCTGGAAGCCAGTATTTTTATCCAGGCAACCTACATCATTCAAAACCCCTCACTTTCCTATTGTCAGCTTCAAATTTAGTCTAGTTATGACCTCCAACAACAGCAGCTATCACCCTGCTCCCAGAGAACTGTAAGGACCACAGATTTGAAGCTCTAAGAACTCCATGCTATGCTAAAGACAGGAGCGCTGGGCTGCAGTTGGGGGTGGATGCTAGTGTGTAGCTTAACCTTGGGCAGGCCATGCTCTGGTTCTGGCCCGGGCCTCAGTCCCCACTTCTCTCTTCCCATTTCAGCAACTCCTTTAAAACACGCTGGAAGGACCTAAGGGGGTATGGCCTCTGATCTGGGTGGGAAGTGGCATACCTGGGAGAAGAGGTAGCTCTCAGTCTGGCGCAGGCTCTGCTCTGCTCTGCAGTCCCTCCTGCCTTACTCCAGAGGACAACTTGGTTTAGTGGCCTAGGAGACGGGCAGTAGGGCAGGCAGTGGGAATGTAGCCCAGGAGTGGAGCTTGGAATTGGGCGAAGGCCACTCAGCAGTTAATTATTGCACGTGGGCACCAGCCAGGCCTCAGTGGGAGAGGGATGGGTAGGAGGGGCTGGGTTAATAGTTCAGGCCTAAGGCAAATCTGCACGTCCCACTTACCCTGCTACATCCCAAAAGTTCAGGTCTGATTAAGCCTTGCAGCCTGAATTGCTGGGATCCTCTAAAATAATCCATTTCACTTTCAACACCTCTGTCCTGTTATAGAGACTAGAGACACAGGTCAGAGGCAAGTACAGGTGAAGGATTAGACTGCATGTTTCTAAGCTTCCAATCAGATGTAGAGCAAGGAATACCCATGTTCCTAGCTCCTCTTTGAGGGAGCAAAAATCTGCCACCCCAAAACACATCTTTTGCATGAGATTTATTTCATGCACAGGCAGGTTGACTAAGGAAATTGACAAAAGAGAGCCCTCCCTGGTGGTTCAATGGGTTAAAATACAGCACTACATACATAGCTAACTGTAGCGACTTCAGCACAAGTTCGATCCCAGGCCACAGGGCACAGCAGACTGCTCCTGTCTCGCACACTAAGTAGCAAGAAGGGTTAGACTCAGATCTGAGTCTGATTCTAGGCCTGGTTTCTTGCAGGACGAGTTGCTGAATACCTCCATGCAGGACCCTCTGGCATCAGCCTAGGTTTACAGACCTTCTTTCCAGCCCACAGCCTCTTAACTTCTACCTTATCTACCTAGAAATTCTGCTGGATTTGCTCCAAGCCTTTGCACTTGGTGAACTCTTTCCTCTGTTCCTCTGGCAATTTCTGCTTGACAAACAGCGGAAGACTTCCCTAATCTCTGAGCTTCTCCAGACCTCCCACTCTGCGCTTCCCTTAAGCAAAGCTTTGGCTCATTGTTCTAAGAGTTTGGCTCTATTGGTTCTCAGGTCTGCTTGCCCACACCCCCAGACTCAATTCCCTTTCTGTGGGTTGAGGTCAGTAAACTGGGTGCTGACTGCAACATGAGTGCATGGATTCCTTACCTTCCTGAGCACCTTCTCTGTGCCAGGCCCTGCCCTGGGCTGGCACAAAATGGTGTTGATTTGGCCCTTGCTTTCAGACATAATGTTTTGTTGAGATTGAAAGTCAGACAATGAGATTGATAGATGAATCTCGATACAAGGAGACACATGTGATCTGCTAAGAAAGTCCTTGGTGATTTCTTTGGGTGGTCGAAGTTTGAGGAGGGAGGAGAATTAATTATAGGTTGAAACCTAAAAGGGTTTCAAGGAGCCAGACTTCAGGGAACAAATTCCAGGAATACAGAGAGGAAATAGCTCAGGTAAAGGTCCCAAAGTGAAAGGTGTGACAGATCATATGGGAGTGTCGGGAGGAATTTTTACAGACCCGCTCCAACCTGAGGTGGCAGGTTCAGGACCCTGAAAATTTCACCAGAGCCATGGCTGAGCCAGGCAAGGTTTGTTAAGGTACGAGGAAGTCAGTCCCAAAAAAAGGATCTCAGGTTTGTTCTCCAAAGAGAAATTGTGGTGGGTTTTTAAGCAGTTTTCAGCATTAACCTACAGATCTTATCTCTTTCCTCTGGAGTCTTCTGGTTTTGTCAGAGCATTTCATGTATGCTTGTTCTTGTGTTTAACATAGGTCACATGATGATCATGGCTGCTTATAAAACCTATGGAATGCTTCTTATGCCTGAGAGGGCTAATTAATCATTACTGGACAAAGCATATGTGACAGCCTTAAATTGTTGGAGCAAGCACTACACACAAAGGACAGTAAAAACAATGGTAGAGTTAGAACAAATGTTATGTTAACAAGTAACCAGGCTAATTAGAAGAGTTGGGAGAAGAAAGAAAAATGTCTTTTTTTTTTTAAAGCTTTATTTACTTATGCATACAGAACTGGCATACAGGCCAGAGGTGCAGGGGCGGTGAGAGGCTTCACCAGAGGCAGTGGGGAGCAGAACAGGCAGAGAGACAAAGTACACTGCTGAGGGGAGCAACGGGCGGGTCAGGAGAGGTCTGCTACAACATGTGGGTCACCTCTGGGGTGGGGGATGCAACTAGCACTGAAGCGGCTGCTGCCAGCTTGCAGTGCTGCATCCTAACCTGTTGTGCTACCAGGGAGGGCCCAAAAAATGTCTGTTTTTTTTATGTCTTTTCTCTGTGGTTGGTTTAAACCTACTGCCCTGCCCCTACCGTGCCATATCCTCCTGTCCCAGGATGATCTGACATGAGTTCTGATGGTGATGAGCAGGGTCTTCTCTGCCAAGGAAGAAGTTTTATTTCTCTAATAGGTACCATGGTAAAACATTAAGGGGTCAGTTAAGGGACTTAATAAGGTATTTTTGTTTTATTTTTACTTTTAAGAAAATGTCCATCAAGCAGTGAAACCATTATAAAGTTTGATGATGAATAGGATCTAGGACTCTCTCAGTACCTCCATGCAATATATTACTTTAAAAAGTGAATAAAGTAGTGAAGACCGTGGCAGGCCCAGATAAGTGAGGCATAGGAAGGACACAGTATTGTTTTTAGGATATTCATGCCCAAAATGCCCAAATGCATGAACTCTAACTAATGATAAGGAAATAGATAACCCAAATTGAGAGCTATTCTACAAAATAACTGACTTGTGTTTTTCCAAAATGTCAAGGTCATAAGAGAACCTCCCTTCCTCAAATATCTACTATTAGGGGACTGAATTAAATGTGGCATATAAACAGAATAGACCATGACCCATTTATTTAAAAAGAAAAAAAAAGAGATCAATATGGAAAAAAAATCTCAGAAACCATGTCTTTTTAAAAAAGATTTATTTTTATTTATTTATGGACATAGGAACTGGGGTATAAGCCAAAGGTGCAGGGGGGAAAGCGATGAGAAAATTCACCTGAAATGAGTGGGGAGCAGAACAGGTGGAGCTACGAAACGCACTGCTGAGGGGAGCAGAGATGGGAGAGGTCTGCTGTGCCATGTGGGTCAGGTCCCTGACTGGGAACAGAATTCATGTCACAGTGGCTGGCAATACTTGATAGCGCTGAGACTTTAACTCCTGCACCAACAGGGAGGCCCAAAACCATGTCTTAAGACACATGATGAATGAAAACTATACTGAGAGGCCCTCTGTTTCAACCTGTCACGTTGACTACCTGACCACATCACCTCCCTGACCAGGGATTGAACTCATGCTGCAGTGGCTTCGGAGTGCCTCATAATGCTGTGCTTTAACCTGTTGTGCCACCAGGGAGGACCCTACTTGTCATTTTTTTTAAAGGAAATAATGCAGGTTTTCATCGAGATCCACTGCCAGTATGTCCACCCCAGCCCATATGTAGTAAGGGAAGGAAAAGAGGAGAAACTTTATTCTCACCAAGAGTCCAGTGATTCAGCTGCCAGTCTCTTCCCTCCTTGCCTGCACCAGTCCCTTTGAATCCTTGTGGTGTGAGGGTGATGACTTTGGCATCAGGGGAAGCCTGGTTCACAAGCCAGAGTCCCAAACTAAGGGATCAACTTCCACCCCCAATTGCTAGTGAATTTCAAGCTAGTCCTGTCCGTCTTTGGGGCCTTCAATAGGAAAGATGAAGTAATGAGGTGTATTTCCCCCACCAACACCCTCATCCCCAAATGATTTATAGACACAACATAGATGTGAGTCGGGCTATCAGGAGACCCAGCTTGGATCAGAAACCAATGAGCACTGTGTGGTCGGTTCCCTTATATGAGAGAGCTGAGCTGGGCTGAGCTGGGGTCCCAGGTTGGGTGCAGGCAAGGGAGATGTCCAGGTGTTTGATGGGAGCAGATCTGCTCAGGAGCCAGAATTGTGGCATCAAGGAGAGGCCAAGTAGCAGAGGCCCCTTGGGAGCCATGAAACATGGCCCCAAAATTCACAGTTAAAGCTATAGTAGAACTTCACTACCTCCTTGTCAGGGTAACCCAGGGCCAGGTCAAACCACATCTGGATATAGCAGCCACTCCTTTGGCTCTGGTTGCTGGCCCAGAAGGAGTGACCCCATAGGCTCTCATGGAAGGTGGTAGGGTGGGGAAGAAGGACTGAAATGTGTGGCAGGTGACCCCAGACCTCCTTGGGGAGAACACAGGACCCTTAGCTGCTGGATCACACCTCCTCTCCCACGCCCAAACCCACCCACATTGCTATGTCCACATCAAGGCACTCACCCGAGGACCAGCCCCAGCCCGGGTGCCAGCTGCTCTTGCGGGTGTAGTTGGTGCAGCAGTCCTCTGGAGCTTCCAATGCTGACAGTCCTCTTTGCTAAGGGCACATCAGGATCTGCTTTTTACATCAGCTCCAGTCCATCTGGAGGTCCCGGGAGGGAGGACCCTTGCCAGCCAGGTATCTCAGCAGGAATAGACACAAAGGGACCCGGATAAGGAGAGGGGCAGTACCTCTCCCACCTCAGACCAGAATCCCTAGATCAAGCAGTTCCTACACCACTTGGACTCTGTGCTTGGCTGAGTCATGTTTGTGGGGATAGTGCTGGTATCTGCTAGAGGGCCCCAGGTTGGGTGAGGATTCAGAGAGACAAGTGTCCTGAAGGCAGTGGTGTTTGCAAACAGGCTCCATCAGGCCACAGAGCTCCCGGTTAAAGTTACACAGGAGGGTGGTGTCCTTGCGCAGCAACTTGATACTGCACTGAGCACCACAGAGCTAAGTCCATTCCCCACTATAATGTCTCTTCCATATTCTTACTTCTCTGTCCCTGGTGGGTCGTCCAGAGGAATTTACTGGCAAGATTGCTGCTATTCCTAGCCCTTAAGGAGTCCCCATTTGGGGTAGAGGTAGTTAAAATAATGGGGCTTAAAGCAGGGGATGTGAGAAACCAACTGGTACCAGTCTTGGGGAGCAGTTATGATTTGTACAGTTCTAAATTGTCTGATTTATTTCACATTTTGTGAATTATTTACATTACTCATTTTGCATCCAGGCAACATGAACAGTGTTTTTTTTTTTATATATAACAGGTGCTATGTTTGGTGCTGAGTATCCTGCTATGAACAAAACAGATCTAATCTCTGTCCTTATGAAGCCTATGGCTTCAGTGAGGGGTGGGAAAAAGACAGAGCACTGTAGACATCGAAAGCAGTCGGCAAAGGCCCCTGAGACTTTTGGACTCTGTGCTCTCAACAACTCAAGGGGAAAACAATCTTCACTCCAATTTTTATGGTGTACGTAAGCTATACCCTTGGTAGATGTGGGGTTAGGATTTCACTCTGAACAGAGAAGGCCCCAGTTGGGGTAGGCGGGGATGGGCGAGGGTGGCAGTAAACACTCCCAGGATTTGGAAATAGAGGCTAGGGGTCTTCACACCCTGAAAGCAGTGGGGGGTCAGAAGTGCTACTGCCTACCCATCGACCTGACTAAGTGGAAGGAGCCAGTGCTAAAGAGGTAAATTCAAGGCTAGTAAGACTTAGAAGTGGGGGAGTTTTCTTTTTAGAAACCACCCCAGAGGGACTCAGAAGTTGAGTTAATCATGAACCAGTTGCTCAGAGTCTCTGAGATGGCACAGGGAAATCTGGACAGTTAGGAGAAACAGAGGGAAACCCATGAGGATGGGCCCAAATTCACCCTTCTCCCACAACCCAGCCCACGTCAGGGCAACTGATACAGGATATATTTCTAGGCCCTCCTGATTTTGCACCAACTCTTGGTTGGCTGCAAAACCCCATGCACATCATCACTGACCTGCCACCTGTGTCATTTGGAATTGCAGTCATCTTTCTCCATCAAAGGTCTAAATCTGTGCCTTTCTTGGCAGAGGAATGCCAGAGGGTCCTTTTCAAAAATGTATTTATCATTTATGCATGCAAGAACTGGGGTATAGGCCAAAGTGTAGGGGGTGAGAGGACTCACTAGAGACAGTGGGGAGCAAAAGAGCAGATTGACTGAAATACACTGCTGAGGGGAGCAGCGGGCGGGTCAAGAGAGATCTGCCCCGCCATGTGTGTTAGCTCCCTGGCCAGTGATCGAACTTGTGCTGTAGTGGCTTATGATAGCTTTACAGTGCTGGGCTTTAATCCGTTGTGCCAGCAGGGAGGGCCCACCAGAGGATGCTTAATAAAACAGCTTGGGAATTTAAAAATTCTAAAAAATGAAGTAGTGTGTAGACCTTACAGTTTGGGAAGATGGAAAAGTTCTGCATGATTCTTATGTCATGAATAAATTAAACACACAGAGAGCACATGAGATGTTGAAATGATTCAGAAGTCATAGGGCTGCTAGGCTTTCTTCCTCTTTTTACTGCAAACCCCTGGAGTCACTCCATGCCACAGTCCTTCTCTGGAAACACCCCGTTCTTCTGGCAATATGAAACTTTGTGGTGAGCAAAGAACGAGACCAGCAGGAATGAAATACCAGCTTCTCTCTGGAGCCTGGAGTTCAAGTTTAAGTGCAGATTCCCTGAGCTGCTTGCTCCCTTACCTATGAGGAGGGGCCCTGGTCTCTCACCTGCTCTGTGAACAGCAGCATCCTTGGCTCTGGTCACACTAGAATAGCCACTGCTCATGCTGTCACACTCCAACCTGAGTACATGGTGTCCTCTGCTAAACTGCACTTTCCTGCTTTTCTTCCTGGAAAACTCTTACTCACCCTCCAAGGCCTGGGCCAATGGTCCCTTTACTGAGAAGCCTTCCCAGCAAATCTGACTTGTCACTGTGTTTTCAGGACCTGAGGGGGTGGGGACCTGGTCTGTCTGTACATGTCTGCTACATTGTGATCATGAGCAGCCTGTGTCCCTTCTTTCTGTGAGGTCTGTGGGCTGGCACATAATTCAGTTTGGGAGAGGTGCCACCAGTCCTAGCGCTGGCAAAGACTGGCATGGCATGTCCTCATTCGCCTATTTCCTCATCTGTGTTACTGGAGTTCCCCACCCTCTGGGCATATTCACTAACATGGTGTGAGGAAAGCTCTTGACTAGAGTGGATGCTAGATAAATGGTCCATTTGGTGGCCTCCTGAGGAAGATCCCCCAAGATCATTTCTGATGCCTCCATGTCTTCATTACCCCCAAAACTGATCTTCCCATCCCCCTAAATTCTTTCTCTTTGTGGAGCAGCCCTCTCACTCTCCACTCTCACCTGCTCACCCAACTTGTCTTCAGGGGCTGACTTGATCTTGCAGACATTGAGGTGGTCCATCCTGGCCCATGGAGTGTCAGGCTGGGTACCCTTCACAGCTCACCAAAGCCGGAAGCAGAAACAGTGTCATCTCTCAGGTTGTTCTTGCCAAGAAGACAGTCAGAGGTGGCTCAGGCCTGAGGGAGATGCAGCAACCACAAGACTCTGGACCAGATCTTCTGTCTCCTTCCAAACCCACATCTGTCTTCCCACCCAACTAACTTCACAAAGCAGCTGAGCTGAGCAGTGAGGCAATGAGATGGTGTAGGGGTCTTGGCCTGGGGGCAGGAACCCCATCACCTTCACACCCAAGAGCTCTTCAAATCCCTGCACTGATTCTAGTCTGCTCTGTGATCATAGATGTCCTTCAAAACAAAACACTATAGACAAGGAAAATTCTAGTCCTGGATTTCACCATCCTATATTTTGTCCACAACCAAAGAGCCCTGACAGCTCTGTGATCCCATCAGCTTTTCACAAGAGGAACCACTGAGTGGGGCCCCAGGTAGTGGCATGGGAGGAGAGTGAGGAGAAAGAACACAAGCCAGGCTGAGGAAATGTCAGCAGAGAAAAATCACTTCCCAGGAGCCAGGGGAGACTGCGTCCTAATCCTACTTTCTCTCCCTGCTGCCCCTACTGCAGCCTTCAGCCTGGGACAGGAGGTGTCCCCACACCTGCCCACCCTTTTTTTTTTTTTTCCCTTTCTTCTTTTTAAAAGATTTGTTTATATTTACGCATACAGAACTGGGATACAGGTCAGAGGTCCATGGGTGGTGAGAGGATTCACCAGAGACAGAGTGGGGCAAAACAGGCAGGTTGACAAAGTATACTGCTGAGGGGAACAGGGGGTGAGACAGGAGAGGTCTGCTGTGCCCTGTGGATCACCACCGGGGAGGGGGATCGAACTCACACTGAAGCGACTGCCATTAGCTGGCAGTGCTGCGTCCTAACCGATTGTGCCACCAGGGAGGCCCCCACCCCTTTTCTAAGCCCACCTGGACCACTTGGTCAGTCCCTGTCAGTGAAGGCAGGCTTTGTCTAGGTAGCAGCTCTTTTATCGTTCATTAAGAGACTGGTTAAATGAATTAGCTGATAAAAAAGAATGAGAACGTTCTTGGTGTATGAATGTGGAAAAATCTCCAAGTACAGTGTTAAATGAAAGAGGAAAAGCACAGGAATATGGTCAACAGAATGCTATATTTTTTATTTAAAAAAGTGAGTTGAAGTAGTTATGTGTTATTGTAAGAAAAGTTTGGAAAGGTGCAAAAGGAAATATAAAAACTGATTGCTTTGGGTGAAGATAAAGGATTAAGGACTAGAATTTTCCTTGTCTATAGTGTTTTGTTTTGGGGACCATGTAAAGCGTAACTCATTTAAATATAACATGTGTATATGCATATAAATATATAAAGTGTTGAGAGAAAAAAGCAAGTTACAGAATGATTCGATTTCATAAAATATGTAAATTTCAATAACAAGTGTACAATATATAACTTACAATACCGATGCTGCATATCAGTTATGGATACTGTATATGTGTCTGTAAAAATGTAAACATGAGACCATCATTTACCCTAGTTCCTTCAGTATATTTCCAGAAAAATACTATGCATTTACACCATCTAGAACCATATTCACCCATGGGTGCATGTATGGTAGCACCATACCTCCTGTTTGGGGGAGGAGATTTGTGGTTGGTGTTTTATTTTAATTTATTTATTTTTTGTAATTTCATTACACAATTATACTTTTGACAAAAGAAACAAAAACTTCACAAACCCAAGTTACCCATATTTACACCTGAGTATTGTCAAGTTTGACAGCATAACCTCTAAAGCACTCCTTTCTGCCTTGTGTCATCTGATGTCCATCAAAACGATCTCTATGGCAAACTCTTTTCATCAGCCATTATGAAAACAAAAAAGGTTCAGAAAGAAAGGTTCACATTGCCAAGCTAAAAGTGGTTGGTCCTTAGTCTTTATTTTTTAAACATTACTGCAGATGGACAATTAACTAATCTAGGAAGACAAATGGTAGTGCTCCTGTTTTATATAATGTATATTGATGATTTCCCATTATGATTTGGGTAAATCATCTAATTCATGGGGTCAACTAGCAGAATGCCTCTTTCGGGGCAGAGTCTATGGTTTCACTCTGTGATGATCAGCACATGGTCCTGCCACAGATAATTACAGGGCTGATTCTTTTTTTTTATATAACAATTTATTTTTACATCATTTTGTACATTTTTTTTCCATCTCAATTGTAATCCCCGCGGGTTTCCCATCACCAAGTCACCCGTGTGCATCACCATAATCCCGTGCACTTCTCTCCCCACCCCACCCCCGTTTTTGATCCCATTCCCCACAGGACTGATTCTTTTAACCTTGCATAGTCTTCAAAATTCATCCATGCTTAAAAAAAAATTCATCCATGCTGCAGCATGTGCCATAACTTCCCCCTTTTATAGCTGAACATTATTCCATTGTATGTGTGTTTTGTGTTTTTATTTATCCATTTTTCCATTGATGGGCCCTTAGGGTTCACTGGATTACTTCCACTTTTGGCTCTTTTGAATAGTGCTGCTGGGAACACAAGAGGGCACATATCCCTTCGTTGTATGCTTGTTTAAATCATGTCCCTTCTGGGGCTTCCCTGGAGGTGCAGAAGTTAAAGTTCCCAGCCCTGTCAAGATTTCACCAGCCACTGCAGGCTGAGTTTGATCCCCAGCCAGGGAACTAACCCACATGGTGCAGCAGAACTTTCCTGACTTGCCCACTGCTCCTCTCAGCAGTGTATTTCAGTCAGTCTGTCTCTTCTGCTCCTCACTCTGTCTTGTGTGAATCCTCTCACCCCCTGCACCTCTGGCCTTCATCCCAGTTCTTGTACTAATAAATAAATCTTTAAACATAAGTCATGTCTCTTCCTAGTCTCTAGACATCATGAAAGTCCACCTGTGATTCTTCAGCCCCTAGCACAGTGCCTGGGCATCAGTAGAAGTTCAGTAAATACCTATTGAATGAATAAACAAGACATCAAATGTGGGTGTGGCATCTGGAGTGTGCAGACAGGGGTCCTTGCCTGTGGAGTCCTCACTCTGACTTTGAACAAGACACCGCAATCCTAACCTAAGTTTCCCTTAATACAGAAGAAGGAGGCAGTAAATGAAATCATCCTGTGATGGGGATTCAGTTGCTACTGGCTTCTGGTTCAGCTCTGAGGTCTACCCTCAACCACCCAGGGGACCTTGGGTCTGCATTCGTTTTCTATGGCTGCTGTCACGAATTTTACTGAGGTGTTGGCAGCAGTGCCTAAAATAACATGGATTTATTCTCTTACAGATTTGGAAGTTAGAAGTCTAAAGTCAAGATGTTACTCATTCAGGGAGCAATGAGACAGCAGAGGAACACAGCTTTAGCTTGAAGGGAATGAGCTAGAATCCTGTTTAAACAGCTGGTAAGAGATCAACTACACCCTCTATCCTGTTAAAGAATTATTTTCTCTAAGTGATAACAGCAGTGTGCTGGGAGTGGGTGGCCAAGGGTCCCAGGTGAGCAGTGGGCCCCAAAGTGACTGCAGTGAGACCTTCCCGAGGGATGGTATGGAGCATTTCGCCATCTTGGAGGGAGAAATACACATCACCAGCAAAATCTGAAAAGTAAAAAGCTATGTGTAGAAAATCAACAACCACCACAATCCATGCAGTCCACCCCTAACTGCCCTGGGCTAGAGGATTTGTACAGTGTAGCTACCTATGACTGGGGATTGCTGCCAACACCCGAGTAAAAACCCTTGTCTTGCCCCCTTCAGGGAGCCTGAAACTTTCTCTTCTAGTCTCTTAGTCTCTTCTAGTCTAAATTGTACTTGAGTAAAAGCCTAATAAACCTTCTCTGGATATTTAAACCAACTAAAATAAAAGTTGATATGACAGCATTCCCACTGCAGGCTTCAGAAAGCGATCTACCACCTTACCTGTTTCAGTTTCCAAAACAGCATGCCTTTGCTGGTGGCCCCTTCCTCCCGTTACCCAACCTCATTTCTACCCTGACTCTTCCTACTCTCCCCTCTCCCCCGTCCCTTGCTTTCCTCTCATAGGGCTCTTGTGGTTCTATTACAAGAGGAGAGGTGAAAAGCAGCCTCTGAGTAAGCAGGCAATGCTTATAACCAATCAGATGACAAAGTATGGAGCTTTCTGGACTCCTCCCCTGACTTCCTGAACAGGAGGCTGCTGGGAACTAGGAGTAGAGCAGATTCACCATGTGGACTTTAAAAAGAGCAACAGATGGCCCTCCCTGGTGGCACAACAGGTTAGGATGCAGCACTGCAAGCTGGCTGTCGCTTCAGTGCAAGTCTTATCCCAGGCCCCTACCACGTGGCGTGGCAGATCTCTCCGGTCTCGCCCACTGCTCCCCTCAACAGTGTACTTCATTGATCTGCCTACTCTGCTCCCCACTCTGTTACTGGTGAATCCTCTCATCACCCCTGCACCTCTGGCCTATACCCCAGTTCTGTATGCATAAATAAATAAATATATAAAAAAAAGAAAAAGCAGGCAGGACACTCTCCTTTTTGGCTGACTTCTAATTGCACCCTGCTCTCTGCCAGTGGATGTTCTCTATGGGTAAGACTGAGCACTATATCCTAGCCATTAAGTCTCCTCCTGTAATGTTTCATCTCCCCAAAGAGTCCTCTTCACCAGCCCAGTCCCAGAGACAGCCCTCTCTTCTCATATCCCACTCTCCTCAGAACACTTCTTCATCATAACACTCATCCCATGAATGTAACTGAACTCAGACTGAAGGGAAAGCCCATACTGGACATACTGAATGGCCTCTCTGTGCCTGACACTGTGCTAGCAACTCAGAATATGCAGATGGGCTAGGCAGAGACCTCTTCTCAAGGGCCTAATGACTTACTGTATGCTTCCCAATTAAACTGACAGCTTCCAGTCCAGAGGATGGGGACTCAGACCCAGTTTTTGTGGGTTCCCATCACCAAGCACAGACCAGCCCATAAGAAACCTTTGCAGAGTAAATGCACGATTGACATTCTTAAGCTGTATCCTCAGCATGGATAGGTTACTTCACTTTTCTGAGTCTCATAGTCCTCAGATGTCAAATGGAGGCAGGATTTCCATGGCTAGAGTGAGGATAAGAGAACTCTATGAGTGTGAAACCCTTTGAAGACCAGAGTTTCCTCAGTGTAAGTGAAAGTGACTGTGACACTCTCCTCTGTCCCCTCTCAGGGCCAGTCATACTCCTAAAGGATTGTGGCAAAAAAAAAAAAAAAAAAAAGGGTTAAGTAGCTCTTACTAGTATTAAATTCATATCACTTTGTTCTGGTCCTTCCTGGATACTGGAGAATTCTCTGCACATTGCCAATGATTTCTCCCTCTAGCCTATGGGCCCTGGATTTATTTGTGATTATTGGGATATCCCTGTCCTGCCTCCTGCTTTGAATTTTCACACCTTACTTATGTAAGACACAAAGAATGCAGGTAACACTTCCTTCTGGACTGAAACTGTAAAGCAGAGATCTCACCTGGCCCAAAGACATAGGATCACATCTCTCCCAGCCCATCTATTTCCCCCCAAAAGTCCCTTAATAAAACAGTTTGACATCACCCCCCCCCAATAAATAAATAAAAACTCAGGGTTAGGATATTATATGAGAGAAATGGAAGTTTGGGGATATGGAGGTCCCAGCAAGTCAGCAAGGTAAGGCCCAGGGTAGTGGGCTCCCATCCTATCCACCTTATCTTAGGGTCATCAAAGTCCTTCCTATTAGAGTTAGTCCCACATTCCTCATCTATCTCCATTCCCAGATACCAAGTTCTTCCCCAAATCATTCTCACTGTTCTCTAAAAACATTCTGCTCAGTGCCTTCCTTTTTTGTGTACTCCCTTCTCCCACTTTTCTATCAGGCTAGTGATAGACAAAAAACTCCTACTCATCCCTCAAGGCCCACTCAAATTTTTCTTTCCTTAGAACTAAAGTATAAACTCAGTTTATCCATATCCACTTATTTGTTTCCTTGCATGTGCTCTCATAGAAATCTCTGTATATATTGCTTTTAACATTTACTACCTTGTTTGGTAATGCCTTTCATAGGCTTCCCTCTTACTATTGAACAGACTATATTTTGCTCCAGGACAGATTCATTTCTGTTTATCTCTCTGTCCCTAGGGTCTATTAAGGTACCTGGCACTTGGCTGACACTAAATAAAAGTTGACCAAACATTTGTTGTACAACAAGTGAAAGACAATCAAACAAATTTCTTAGCCTCTTAGAGTCTTAATTATAGTATAGCTGAAATAAAGTCATAGCACTTGGCAAGGATAATGAATATATAAAAATGGCACCACCTTTAACTTAGTCATCTGAGCCAACAGTAAATCACCCAAACTTTCCACTTCTTTCTCTCCCTTTTCCCTCCCCCTAGCTAACCAGTCATCATAACTTATTGAACCTCGAAGAGGATCTTTGTAGGTTACAGGGGAATCTCTGGCAAAGGTGCCAGAGATAGATGTCTTACAAGGAAAAGAAGCAAGAGAAGAGGCTGAAGGGGACATAGGTTACAAAAGGAACAGATAAGTGAGTAAGAGAAGGGAGAGGGAAGGCTGGGCCTGGGGATATAGAAACCATTCAGCCTCTGCCCTCAAGGAGATTATGATAGGCTTGGGAAATAGACAACTTTGTGGGCCCTCCCTGGTGACGCAACAGGTTAAAGCTCTGCACTGTAAAGCAATGTCTCACTCCTGACATTCAGACCCATATGCCCACTTGTTCCCTCAACATCTCTACTCTTATGGGCATCTCAAACTCAACACACATCAAAATGAGTTCCAGTTAGTCCCCTTGAAAATCCCCCCTGCCAGTGTCTCATTCCCATTTCTTTGATTATTCTTCTTTTGTATTTGCTCTCTTCCTGAAATGTTTCTCTATTAGAATTATTCTTAGTATTTACCACAACCTGAACACTTTATCTTTTTTTTTAAGATTTATTTATTATGCATGAAAGAACTGGGGTACAGGCCAGAAGTGCAGGGGGTGAGGGGATTCCCCAGAGACAGTGGGTAACAGAACAGGTGAATCTACTGAAATTCACTGCTATGGGGAGAGTGCGTGAGACAGGAGAGATCTGCTGCACCATGTGAGTCACCTGGCCAGGGATAGAACTAGTGCTGCAGTCGCCACTGAGAGCTTCATATTGCTGTGCTTTAATCCCTTGTGCCACCAAGGAGGCACCACTTTATCTTTTTTGTTTATCTCTCTCATTATAATGAATGTTTCATGAGGATTTTTAAAAATTTACTCCACTATTGTATGCCCATTACTTAGAATAGTCACAGTTATATAGTAGGGCACTCAGTAGATATGTACAGAATGAATAAAAAGGGTAGACATTTTCAAGCCTTAAAATTTTATTTTTTATTTTTTTTTAAAGATTTATTTATTCATACAGAACTGTACTCTGGGGTACAAGCTAGAGGTTCAGGGGCTATGAGAGGCTTCACCAGAGACAGAGTGGGGAGCAGAACAGGCAGAGTGATGAATACACTGCCGAGGGGAGCAGCAGGTGGGTAAGGAGAGGTCTACGGAGCCATGTGGATCACCTCCAGGGCAGGCAGGGATCGAACTTGCACTGAAGCGGCAGCAGCTAGCTTGCAGTGCTGCGTTCTACCCTGCTGTGCACCAGAGAAGGCCAAAAATTTTATTCTTTAGTAAATAACTTTATAACAGCCAAAGGCACTTGGAAACATAATCAAGTGGATAAAACACCTCATCAAATCCTCACATCAGTCCAACAAAGGAAGTAGGTTAGATTCTAATACTGGTTCAAGAGGAAACTGAGTACAGAAAGAGGGTGTGGGGGGTGGAAATGCTTGTTAAAAGTCACACATCTATTCTGACCAGTTCTACCAAGAGGGTGGTGGGTTAAGTTGGAAAGGACCTTTGTTGCCAGAAGACAAGCGGATTTCTGAAAAGGAGGCTGAGTCAGAGATTACTCCAACAGAGGCATGGGGCAAAGAAGTGGGAGTTGATGAGGCTGACCACTAAGCAGATTTGCCCCAGGCCTGGAAAGGGCTGCTTACTTCCCAGGCAGAAGAATGCTGTGCCTGAGACTGACTAGTCACCCAACTGTACGTAATCTCAAATGCAGAGCTGAATCGGCAATTTTTTTTTTTTTGAATTGGCAATTTTAAGAGACCAATGAATGCAGAGGAGTGGTGCGGAGTCAGGTTTCTCCACTAGACTGAGAGGTCTTTGAGGGCAAGGGTCGTGCTCTAGATCTAATTCTAGCTTCTAGCACTGCCTGAACTGGTAGAGACTAGAATACTTTTGTTGCAGGCACCTAAATGAACATATGCTCCCAAATGGAAAACTGGGTGAGAGCACTCACAGGCGGGGCATAAAATCACCCAACGATTCTGGGGTAGAAGCCGACTAATTTTCAGGGGACGCCGCAAGACAAACAGTACTAGTGCTATGCCAGTGACCGCCAGTTATTTTTCAGCAGATGTCAGCAAGCCAATACTGCCTGGGGACACGAGGGCAGGGGCAGAGCCGGGCGGGAGAGGCTGATTGGCTGAGACTAGGGGCGGGGCCAACAGAGTAGGCGTGGCATATTTGCATTCCTAGCAAAGGTATGAACGTCACATCCGGCCTGGGGGCGGGAGTGAGAAACAAAAGGATAGCCAACACGCATGCGTCTGGTGTGTCCCGGGTTCTGGCGGGTGCTTCCGCTCAGACTGAGGGAAGCGCTTCCGGGTCGCTGCCGGCTGCCGCCTCCGGGCGCGGTAAGTACGGAAGCTAGATTTAAGCTGCTGCCTGCTTGTTCGGTCTTTCCCCCTTGTCCCAGAGAGAACCAGTTAGCCTGAGCCGCCTCATCAGGAGCTCCATATTCAAACTCCTTTTAACATTAAGGAGTGCCAGTTCATTGGATACTTCCTCGAGACTAAGCCCCACCCCGCCTCACAAGGTCTGTCACTCATTGGTGTCAACTCCTGTCTCCCAACATTTCTTCCAGTTAATTGGCCTTGCACAGGCTCCGCTCCCTTTCGTGATTAGCATTCCTGCAAAGGCTCATTCTTGTGCGCATCCCGCCCCCAGCCTTCTTGTTGGTCAACCTCAGATTCATTATGATAATAAGCAAAGAGTGGGCGGTAGCTTTGCTGCGAGGTCTTGGACTTAGGGAGTCTTGTTGTCTCTCTGGCCTTACTATTTCTGGGTTTTGAGGGTGGGTGATGTTTGTGCCTGCTACACGAGCTGGAACACTGAGATCCCCGGAAGGGCAAATAAACTAGGACAAAATCAGAACGACGTAGATCCTTTTGTCCTGTTTGTCTTTTCTTCTGTTCCCCCTGGATGTTTTACCTGCCTGGTGTCAGAAATCCCCAGTTACTGTATGACCTAGAGTCAGTCTTTGTTGCCGGGCCTCAATTTTCCTGTGAGCTGAGAGGTTCTAATTCAGATTGTTTTCCTGGTTAACAGGAAAACGTGCTCAATGAAAACTGAATTTATTTGTTCTTCACGTGTTTATTATTTTTGTTCATTCAACCATTGCCTTTAAAATGTCTTACTGAACCAGTTGCTAGTGGAACACCACTCCCTCCAGTTTACCCAGTTTGGTTGTGGTTCAGGAGAGAGGTCATCAGGGTTCTAAATTGGTGATACTGGATGAGTGTAGTACAGAATCAGGGGCAAAAAGATTTTAGTGTTTGGAAAAGGTAGAAATAGTTTCAGGAGTGTCCTGCTAACTCTAATGCCAGTGTATATTTTGGATTTCTATCACCACACTAGGCTTTCTTTTACTTCCTTCGTCAGACAGCTTCAGTTACCCATCACTAAACTATAAATGGTTAGGGGGAGTTATAATTGTTGTTCCCATTTTACAGATGAGGAAACTTAACCTCAGAGAGGTTAAGTGACTTGGCCAAGGTCAAACAGTAGGTGGTAAAGCCAGGATTCAAACCCAGGTCTGTCTGATTCCCACAGGGAAGAGCTACTTCTCTTCTTGTATACCTTCTGTACCCCAGCCCAAATCAAACTGTAACCAAATAAAACCCAAAACCAAATACAATCAAGAACTGGATTTACCTGACCCTTTTTCTCAGTTTAGGAGCCATGTCCACCTTGTTTCCTTCACTCTTTCCCCGTGTGACTGAGACACTGTGGTTTAACCTGGATCGACCCTGTGTGGAGGAGACAGAGCTGCAGCAGCAAGAACAGCAGCATCAGGCCTGGGTGAGTGATGATCTAGCACAGTTGTGGAACCTTAGTCAGGGACCCCCTTTCACTGGTTATGACCCACCTACTCTAGAGATCTGCCCTGGAGGTGCTTTTTGATCTTAACTTGGAAGAATTTGGCTGGGAGTAAGGGACCCCTAGATTCTTCTCTAATTTGTGTTACTCTAATTCATTGGGCCACCATGGAAACTCTGGACCAGACTGGAGCCTAAGCTCCTGATATTCAACTCAGGTTCTTTCCCTAAAGCATAGGAAATAATAATTTTGACTATTTTGGGACCTAGCAGATGCTATGTTTTAGGCTGATTATCTCTCACTTCACTCTCACCATAATCTCGTGAGCAAACCAAGGTCCAGAGAGTTTCATTAAATGTTGGATCAAGTTCATGAGTAAGTAGCAGGTGACAGGAGAGAAAGGGAGTGAATCTTGCTGAAAACTGGAAGTAAATGTTTTCTTCATAGTTGTGGGTTTCCTTGAGGGCAGGGTGGGCCAGTCTCTTGCCCTGACCTGCCTTACTCAAACCATGTCCCACTCTCTTCCCACTTTGACCATAGCTCCAAAGCATCGCAGAGAAAGACAACAACCTGGTACCTATTGGCAAGCCAGCCTCAGAGGTGAGTGGCTCTGAGGACTGAGGTGTGGGGTCCAGGGTAGACTGAGCCTCAGTTCTGATTCTGAAGATTCTACCTCTGACCCCAGAGCAGTTGTGGTCCTCACCTCTAGGTGGAGGCCAGAAGAGGGGGTGGTTGTTGGGTCCAATACTAAGATCCTGCAAAACATGCACCAGATTGCCAGACTCAACGGGGCTATTTGTTGGCCCGAGAGAGTCAAGTGGGCCAGCCCTTGAACAGGTCCAGGCAGGCCTATAAAGCCTATGGGCTCTTCCCCACCTCATTAGCACTATGATGATGAGGAAGAGGAAGATGAAGACGATGATGAGGATAGTGAAGAGGACTCAGAGGATGATGAGGACATGCAGGACATGGATGAGATGAATGACTACAATGAGTCCCCTGATGATGGCGAGGTCAATGAGGTAGGTGAGGTGTGGGGAGGGCCTCTGCTTTGGGGCCCTTGCCCTAACCTAACCAGTGATCAAGGGGTATAGAAACTCTGGATCCAGCTAGTGGCAGGATCTGGTACTAGGGCTGGCTGGGTGGCTGAGACCCCTCCCCACCCACACCCAGCCTCCTCTCCAGGTGGACATGGAAGGCAATGAACAGGATCAGGACCAGTGGATGATCTAGGAAGATAAGGCAGTGCATCCTCAAGGAGGTTCCAGTCCAGCCCAGCCTACCCTGACTTTCCTGCAGAACCAGCTCATTGCTCCAGTGCCTGAAAGCTCATCCTTGGGCACTTCCTTGGCTGATGCCAGGACCTGACCTCCTTGGCTTCTTCCAGGCCATCAGTCTGCCGTTGAATCTTCAGGGCCTGAGTCCAGTGTGTCTTTCTGAATGATACCTTACCCCTTGGTTGCCAGGTCTAATATTTCTAATTCTCTTTAATAAAAACACAGGACTGATATTTTTTCCCCCATGTCTGTTCCTTGTTTGTTGATGAGACCCAGAGGAATCCATTATCTTTTGAGCTTTGGAGGGGGCACTCAAGGGACTTCAGGTAAACCTAACTGGCCATGTAGGCTGGGGCTAGAGAAGGCCAGGGTGGGCCCTGGCTCTGGGTTCAAGCTTCTTTGCTATTTCCTCTGGCCAAGTTTGTACCCAGCCATTCTTGCCAGGCCTCTTAGTGTTTTCTGTTTCCTTCAGTCCCACACAGGATGGCATGGGCTGAAGAGGGGAATTTTGTGAAGCCCAGAGCTGGGAGGTCCCTGGAACTTTTCCCACCAGATTCCTCCATGTTGAGAGTGGCTAAAATCTCAGAGTAAGGCACAGACTCCTGTGGAGACCCGCAGTTGCTGAGCCAGCTGTGCTGGGAGCTCAGGCCATTTGGCCTGTCAGTCCATGGCTCTCTCTGGAAGCAAGGGGACTAGTGGACCAAGCAGCCTGAGAGAATTTTTTGTCTCACATCAGTGGTGCCGGAGTGGGGAAGGGGGGAAGGAACCCTCAGCCTTGAGCCCAGTATGTATCAGTCCACTAGCAGGGAGGGGTAGGGTTATTCTGATGTCCTTGCTTGGGGATGAGGACTTGGGAGCAGCCATAAGTACCCCTGGGCCTGGCTTTCAGCCAGGTCCTGCATAGGTGATCTGGGCTATGCCATCCTTGATGGCAGGGAAGTCCGGTAGGCCAGTATGGTGGAGGCGGCAGCGGTAGCGGCCACAGCTCTTGACATACTGCAAAAATCGAGGTGCACCAGGGAAAAGGACATGGTCAGCCAATACAGTGGCCCCAGCAGGTAGCAGAGCATGGGCTTCCAGTAGCTGCAGGTCCCGTAGATAACATCGGGGCCGATGTCCCAAGAGCACCAGGTCTGCCCGGCTCATCTTGTGCTGGCTTCGCAGGTTTGGGATCACCTCTTCTGAGCTACCCACGATGAGCTCCACCTGTTGGGATGGGAAAACATCAGGATCAGTAGTACTGTGACTTCCTTCTGTCATTGAAGTGGCAGAAATGCACAGAGCAAGTGCTTTGCCCAAGAGTACACAGCTAACAAGGAGCAGGCTAAGGTGTGGACCCAGATTACTAGTCTCCGGGCACTTTTTAGCTGCTTTTTTGTCATCTACAGAAAATATGTGCAAGTGACTTGGAAGAGAACAGGAGCTCAAACACCCTTCAGGGTGACATCTCCCAAACAAGTGATTCCTTCAATTTCCCCATGAGAAGGCCTGGTAAGGGCAAGGTCTGGGCTAGCTGACCAGGTCGGGGAGGTAAGGGCTGACCGTGTGTTCATCAAAGCCAGCTAGCCGGATGAGCTTTTCTGCCACTGCTGCTGTGTGGGGGTTCCGTTCCACAGTGAGAAGGCGACTCTCCGGCGGCAGGGCACGGGCAATAAGCAGTGTAGAGTAGCCATAGTGAGTGCCCAGCTCCAGCACACAAACAGGAGCCTTCTCTTCCACCAGCCGCATCAGGATCTGACCTATGGGGGCAGATGGGCATTGTCCTTGACAGAAAAAGCTCTCAAATACTCACCTGCCTCTTCTCTCAAATTATAGTCCCTACTGCTCCAGCGGCCCCTACCCCCCCTAGGTTTTCCATCTTCAGTCCAGTCTCTACACCACTAGTCTCTGGTGGTCTCTACACCAGCCACTAGGAATCTTGTGACCATGATCTCTATGATTCTAAAGGCATTTGGGATTGACTGGGATCCTCAGCTCGACATTTGGGACTTCTTGTACCTAACCATATTCTACCTTTCCAATTTCAGCTCTCAATTCTTCCTACCTATAACTTGCACCTCAGCCATCCCAAAGAGAATCGACCATGCTGGCACATTCCTTCAGGTTGTATTTGTGTATGCAGCTGACTCTGCCCTTCCCCATTCTACTCTACCCTCCTCCCCACATCTACCTGGTCAACTCAAAAACAAGTCTAGGCTCAGTTCCTCCAAGAGGGCCCAGGCCAAAAAACCACCGGGCTTCTGGCAGATCTTTGCTAGGCTTGCTAACATTCTGTTTGCAAGAACTTCCAGTTTCATTTTTCCTGTCTTGCTCGTTGGATATCTTTTTCGCCTTGGAATGTAGGAGCCTTTTTGGTGGGGGAGGAAAAGCCCAACAGATAATTAAAGTTACAGTTTATGTGCTCAGATGGTCATTCCCCTGTGTTTTAGGCTTCCACTGAGGCCTGCTCTTGTGGCTGATTCATCTTGTATCTGCCTTCCTAGTGTCTACCTTTCCCCCCAGCACCTAGCACATGCCTAGTACAAAAAAGGTGGCAATTGCCACCATCCTTATTAATATAGAGGTGAGTATCCCCACCTAAAAACAATGGCAATAAATGTTTACTGGCTGAATGAATGACTTTGCACAGTCCCCTCATTTCAAGAGAAGAAAAAGACCTAGAGAAGATCAAGAACCTGCCCCATTTACCTAGTAAGATAGTGGCAAATCCCAGATTTTTGTTCACCACCTGGGGGGTACTTCCAAGAGTAAAAAGCTAGGGAACACTGACCTTTGACAGGCCCCATGTGGCCCAAGTACTCGCAGTGGCTGCTCCAGTGGTCCATGGTGGTGAGGATGTGAGCAGGGTCCCCAGGCAGGGCATGGGTGAGCACGTAGCTGAAAGTCCGCTCCTCAATCCGCAGCCCGGACAGGCAGTCTCGGAGGCTCCGCAGCAAGACTGTGCGCACCAGCAGTCGGAAGTAGTGCCGGTACCGCACCAGCAATGTCACCAGCAGTGGCAGGAAGGCAAGTGCGATTGCGGGGGACATGGTTCCTGGGCCCTGGGGCTAAGGGAGGCAGGGAAGGAAACCCACACAGTCCTTACCAGCAGCTGTGACTGTTCCTGTTGCTTACAAACTGGTTCAGAAAGACTAAATCTTCCACTCAGCGTCACATAGCAGAGCTAGGATTTAAACCCAAGTTGGTCTGATTCCAAGCCCCTACACCTCCAAGGATTCCATGCTAACTTTAAAAAACAACCCCAGACCAGCTCTTCCCACTTCTGACCTTTGGTACCATCTTCACCTGTTCCCTTTATCTGATTCCCCTTATTTCTGTTGTCACCCCTTCTTTTGGACTCCTTTCACCAGTTCTTCTCTGAGATATCCTCCTTCCACCCTACCTCTTGCCTGTTTAATCTCCTCTAATCCTTTACTATGTAGGATAACAGCACAGCTTTGTGGTCAGAAACCTTTTCATTGTCGTCGTGCTCTGCCTCAGTAAAAGACAAAAACACTTATTTGATAGGGTGTTAGGATGAGAGGTCCTTTCTACCCTGACTCCCTCTGTCTCGTCTCCCCTGGAGATGTGAGGAGTCCTCAATTCTGTACTTCTCCAGTCCTGTTTTTCTCCCTTTCATTCCTCTTGTCTATTATTGCTCAGAATTACCTTCATAAGCATATGTACAGCACATACTCCCACCCTAGCCTCTTATGGGAGAGAAGTGCCATCTATTTTCCTGGACCATCCTCCCCTTCAGAGCTGACCCTTACAGGGCCCTTGGGGACTAAAAAATTAAACAGTGTATGAATGGGTGAGTGGTGCTGAGTCTGAACTGGTGTGTTTGGGAACCCATAATCAAAGACCCTGCTTACCTGGGCTGGAGGTTCCTGCTTGGAGAAGATCAGAGCATAGGACAGGAGGGGAAGTCCTTGGTTGGGGAGAACCCTGAGACAGACTGAACCTGCTCTCAATTATTGATACTGAGTCTGTTGTCACCTGAGACCTGCAGTTCAAATTACCAGCCCGAGGGACAGCTAGAACAGACTCCTACCCTTCAGGAGCTTCAAGAAGTGGTTATAGAACCACTGGGTTTGGTGATTTCTTCTCCAGCCCTTTAGATTAGGATATGGAGCGCAGTGTGAGTAAAGGTAATGGGAGGTTATAACAATTCAAAATTCATGTTTTCTCTAAGCAAGTGCCAGGGTTTGTGTCACAGAGAAGCATCAGATCCTGTCCCTATCCTCCGGAATTCTAAGTTTGGTAGAAGAGACTGATGCAGGAACAGAGAATATAATTTAATGTGATCACTAGAATGGCTGCTCTTTGAATACAGGGACTTTTGGCTACCTTGTCAACTGCCACATATCCAGATAGACATATGTGAGATACTGCAGACACTCAGTATATGTTTGATCAATAAGTAAATTAATCAACACTGGATAATTAGCACAGGAGCTTGAGATGCCAAAAGAATGGGGTTAGGGGCTCTCTCTGGTGGCGCAACGGGTTAAAGCACTTTACTATGAAGCTTTCCCAATCCAAGGAAACAGTTTGATCCTCTGCCTGGGAGCTGACTCACAAGGCATCGCAGACCTCTCCTGACCCACCTGCCGCTCCTCTCAGCAGTGTATTTCAGTACATCTGCCTGCTCTGTCGCCCACCCAGTCTCTGGTGAGAGGTCACCCACCACACCTCTTACCTGTGCCCCAGTTCTGTAAGCATAAATAAATAAATCTTAAAAAAAAAAAAAAAAAAGAATGGGGTCAAAGGAGGGAATTGGAGGTTACCCTTTGTGTAGAGTCCTGCAGACACAAGGCACAAGGGAGACAGTGTGCTATGCCACATGAGCAGTCAAGGAAAATCAGTATTGCTGTATGGCTAGTGAAAATGTTCGCTCAATACCCCAGCCCACTCCCTCACCCACTACCTAATGGACATCAAGTGTCTAATGACTGCAAATCCTTTTCCCTTTTTTTTTTTTTAATTGCTTAGAACAGCTGAGGTGTAGGCCAGGGACAGAGAAGGGCTGGAGAGGGGGGAAGATTCACCAGAGACAAGGGCATAACAGGTATATCTACAGAAATGCACTGCTAAGGAGAGCAGTAGGCAAGACAGGAGAGGTATGCTGTGTGACTTGTGGGTTAGCTCCCTGGCCAAGGATGGAACTCAGGCTGTTGTTGACAGCGAGACTTAACCCCTCAGCAACCAGGGAGGCCCTCTCTGCAAATCCTTAAAAGACAGACTTGGACCTGTGTTGAGGGCTCAAGGGAAGATACTGTAAAGGTTCTAACAGTAAGAGCACTGATGGTCAGCTCTGTGTATTAGATCACTGAGAACAGCCAGCTGCTGTAAATAGGATTAGAGATATGCCTGAAGGCATGATCAAAAGTGGTCTCTTCCTCCTCTACCTGGATTGAGCTTCACTCCATTTCAGCTTGTGAAGGTTTAAGGCCCCTTCTTCCAGAAAGTCTAAGACTCCAAGTCCAGATTGAAAATTTTGTAGGACACTATGGAGTCGATGGCCCCTAATTTGGAGAAGGTTGTTCTGGGGTTATGTGTGACCCCCCCCTCCCCATATACTCTAAACGTTCGTCCTGGATCCCATTCGCCTTTTGTATGCTGTTTAGGAGGACGTATCATGACGGCATTTGCCATAAGTTCTCTCACTGGCTCAGAACGGTAGCCGCCCGGTTTCAAGGCCACTATCAGAACCCACAGCAGGATCTGGCGGCCCAAAGAAGGCGCCGAAGTCACGTGATCCACCCCGCCCATTGCTCTCCTCACGTGTTCGCTTCTTGTCACGCTACGCGCGTGACTCGCCTTCCCATTGGTCGACGATGATCACGCGGTATAGGCAGGACCGGAAGTCCTGTTGCCGTGGCTGTGGCTCTAACGAAGCTTCTCTGGGAAGGGGTAGACGCGTGGGTGGTGGTTGCCTGCGGGATTGAGCCACGCGTCATGTGACCGGAAGGGCTCCTGACGGACGCCGTCCCTCCTCCGCGCGGCCTGAGTGCCCGGCCCGACCCCGGCCATGGGGTGCTGCTACAGCAGCGAGAACGAGGACTCGGACCAGGTGCGGCCGTGGCGGGCGGGGCTTGGGAATGAGGGCTGAGACCCTGAGGCATGGGGCCCCCAAAAAAGCTTGCAGAAGAGGGGAGTCGGCTGCAGGGCTCACTGAGTACGGAGGCCCGAAGGGGACAGATTACGGAGGAGACGTCGGGCCCGGGCTCCTATCCTTTTAAAGCCCCAAGTCTCTCCACATAGTCACCACTTTGTAATGGGCAAACTGCCTATCCCGCTCCCTTCCAGCCCTGCCATTTCTCTCTACCTTCAAACCTTTACAACTTCAAGGACCCTCATCCTAGGTCCCTGGGAAACACTATCTTTTCAGCTTCCTGTGCTTTCTGTATGTGTTAGCGAACTTTGTGAGCCCATTGTAGAGGTGGATAAGCTGAGGCTGTGAGTTTTGTCCCGACATGAGTCAGTAATTTTATTTCCTCTCAGTGCCTGGGGTTGGAGAAGAAACTGGTGGTCTAAGATCAAAGGAAGCCTCTGGAAGTAGGTGGCATTTTAGTTGGCCAGTGAAGGGTTTAATAGACATAGTGAGGATATCTGGAGTTGCCGGAATTTGGGAAGCAACAAATTGGGTTTAACATTGGCTGTGCTGAGGGAGAGGCCGGCCTGGGGAGCTCAGCTTGGCTTGCCTCAGTGCAGGAGTCTCAGGGTTCCTCTAGCTAGAGAGGTGTTTGTCCTGAGAATTCATAGATTTGATCCCTTAGAAATGTTTGCAGAGATTTGTACAGTTTTAAATTCTTCCTCTTCCTCCTGATGCATTCTCTTTTCTTTCCATATTTTAATCCCTTCCTGCCTCTCAGTTTCTTTCAGGAGGGGGAGACCTTTTCAAGAACGAACTTCAAATTGTTGGCAATTTCATTGCTTCTAAACCTGGTTTCTACATTTCAACACACAGGAGACACCCAGAAAGTAGAACGTTTTCAGGAAGTAGCTTACAGTATAGTGGAGGAGATGGACACAAAAAATGGACTATCTCACTGATATTTAGGAAGTAGGTTTTTCCTCATTGACTCAAATAACTCTGTTTTGTGTTAAGGACTTAAGCTTAGGAAAAATGCCATTTATGTGGGAGGTTTGTGTGGCTTGTGGACCTTACTAATTGTGCACACATCCAATAAACACAGACTCTTCCTATGTCGAGTATCTCTCACTTTACTCCAGCCTATTAGGGATCCTTCCAGTATCCCTGCCAGCTGGGGAAACCATTGCTTAATGTGAAAATTGTCCCTTAAAGCACAGTATGAATTCTGAAAAATGATGAATGCCTTATGAGAAAGATCACCAGCTTCTAGCTGGGGAGCTGGGTTTGCTGCTTTCCTGAATCTCTGCGGTCTCATTCCCTCGGTGGTCTTGCACTTGTTTCTAACTTCCAAGAGACCATGCTTGATCTGTGCTGGGTGATTTTAGGTCTTATGTGATAAAGACCTATTTAGATGTCTGTGAGCCATAACCATTCACTATTCCCTCTCCCACTCTCACCTCTGCCCCTTTGTTATAATGATAAAAAGAAACATACAACACTGTTTTCCCAAGGTCTTCTATAGTTACCTTCTATAGGTAACTATGTTTGCTTTTGTCAAACATCTGTCATATAGGTACTGGCTGTGTCTTTTTAAAAGATGAAGGGAAAGTTCAGAGAGGGTAAGTGATTAAGCGCAGCCAAAGTGTTTTGATGTCAAACCATGTATTTTATCCATTGGGCCAATCTGGTTCCTGTTGTATCCAGGTGGCTAATCAGTGTACAGGCCACAAATGTGTCTGTGCTGGGACAGGCAGTGAATTGTTGACTCCCAAGTTGACATTGATTCAGGGACAAACCTTGGTGTGAAAAACCTCCCTCTTGCCTTTTGTGGAGTGAGGTGATGTTATTTGTCCACTCCTGAGTGGAATAGAAGCCTTTCCTGGGTATTCTAGGAAAGCAACCTTGGTCTTGAAGATCTCCTGATAGAGGAGAAACTTCCCTGTTCTGTAGTAAGATCTGTCTTACACAGGGTTGGGGAAATTTAGACCCCTAACAACCAAACTTAGTCTTTATTATGCTTTCCTTAAGAGATAGTTTAACTTTGCAAGCATTTTTTCCTCTAGCCTTTCTATATTTAGGGAGGAGGTAGAATGTCTAGAAATTGAGAGGTGATGGGACTTCTGCCCACAGCAGAAGTTTTCATGCTGTCGTGAACTGAGGATACTTAGGCAACACAAACTTGAGAAGAAAAATGTAAAAAGGCTCTGTATTCTTAGGGTGGCCCAGGAAGGGCAGGAGGAAGTGGCCCTCTATAAAGAGAGTTGTGGACAGGGGAACAGTGGTAGGAGCTGAAGGCTTGGAGAGGAGCATTGAGGAGTCTGGTGGTCTGGCATTGAAGGGTGTGAGCCATTTTTAGCCAGGGTGGGTCCATTGTCTTTGGCTTTGTCCTGGGCACCCATTGCTCTGTATAGCTAGGATAGATAACAGGTCTGCGTATCAAGTTTGCAGCTGACACAAAGGCAGCAGGGATTTGCAGTAGATGGGCATAAGTTAGGATCATAGCCATAAAATTTGCAGTAGATTAGAATAAGAGACTAAAATAGAACAAGGAGAAACACACACAGAACTATAAAGACCAGGAGACTTGCTCTAGCTCCAGGTTGGGCCTGGAGGATGTGATGATCAGCATTAGCTAGCATCAGCAAGGCTGCTGGGAGTTACTGGCACCACACTACTAGAGATCTGGTGACTTGGTGGGGGAGGGTACAGCTCTACCACTAGTTGGGCTCAGGAAACACCAGGTGCACCAAGTTTGATTCTGGGCGTCATGCAAAGAGAGCTTCAGGAGAGAGGAAGGTGAATACTACTTGAGTGTCAAAGGGACATGTCCTCAAGGGAACTTGAACTGCGGGACTCAGGCTGTAGCTGGGACCCCTGCCCTAAGACACTATGCGAACAGGCCTTTAAGAGGTTGGGCTTGCTTTCCTTTGGGGCCTAGAGCTTCCCCATCCTAGAGAGGAGGAGGGGACCTGAAGCAGGAGGGCGTTCTTGGGCTCCAGATTAACATCAGTTTCCCCTCCAGTACTTATTCCTTTGGCTCCTGCAGTGGCTGAGCTATTTTCTGATGCTTCATGGCTATTTCTGAATACCTGTTTTGTGCTCCTGTCCATCCTCTCAATGTCCTACACTTTGCTTGGTTCCACTTTAATTCATCCTAGACACCAGCTCAGCTGAGCTCCTAATGGCAGGCAAGAACTGAGTCTTATCTGACATTACATACAGTTGGGCACTTGGGGTATTCCTAATAAAAGTAATATTTGGTGCTTAAAGGTCAGAGCTGGGCTAACTGGAGAGCCCTGGAATGGCAGGTTGGATTAAGGACTCTGGTGACTTCTCCCCCATGGCCTCTCCTAGGACCAAGAGGAGCGGAAGCTGCTGCTGCCTAGCAGCCCCCCAACCAAAGCCCTCAATGGAGCTGAGCCCAACTACCATAGCCTGCCTTCTGCTCGCACAGACGAGCAGGCCCTGCTCTCCTCCATCCTTGCCAAGACAGCCAGGTGAGCATCATAGGACTGAGCCTGGGACAGCCATGTTAAAAGCTGGTTTAGAGGGAACCAGACCCACAAATGAGGAATGGGACAAGGTCAGTGGGAGAAGTCCCTCTAGACTCAGCCCTGTTCCATTGGGTAGGTGGGGACACAGTGTCAGATAGTCCTGGTGCTGTCAGAGAGTCCTGTCTGCCCTCCTCAAAGTGCGTATCATGTTCTCTCTGCCTCCTCTCCCCAAAGCAACATCATCGACGTGTCTGCTGCAGACTCCCAGGGCATGGAGCAGCATGAGTACATGGACCGGGCAAGGCAGTACAGGTCGGTACCTTGTTAGTTTGGGTGCTTACCCAAGTAACTTGGGCCGCTTGGACTCCACACTCACCCCCCCCACACACACACACACCCCACTACTGACTAACCTCCTCGCAAGGCCAGCTTTGGAGCCTGGGACTAGTCCAGGTTTCTTACCTGCGCACAGCTCAGGCCTGGCCACAAACCACCTGGGTGCCTCAGTAAATGTTGTTGTCAGCCCTGTTTGACTGGTGACACTCCAGGGTGCGGAGGCCAAGGGAGGTGGAGCTGGAGTGAATTTGTGGTTAGCCAAGTACCCATATACACCTCTTCCCCATTCTCTGGCCTGGGGAAGGGAGGCTTACCTGGGCTAGGCAGGACAGAGCAGACTGGCCTAACTGCACCCCTACCTTTTGCCAGCACCCGCCTGGCCGTGCTGAGCAGCAGCCTGACCCATTGGAAGAAGCTGCCACCACTGCCGTCTCTCACCAGCCAGCCCCACCAAGTGCTGGCCAGCGAACCCATCCCCTTCTCTGACTTGCAGCAGGTGAGAGCCTCTCCTTATCCTGCCTCACTATACTGCAGGGGTGTGGCAGGGGTTCACCTCCCCCCTGTCGGAGTAGGTAGGTGGTAGGAAGCCTGCTAATTTATGGGGCCCTGGCTTACTCCCACTTCAGTCTGACTTTTTAATCTTCTTTTTACCTTTACTCTTTGCCCTTCTTGTTCTTTTCCTTGCCTTTCTCTTTGACATCATTCCCATCATTCCCCCTCCTCTTTCACTATCTAATTCCCCTCACCCTGCTTTCTGGAGCTCCCTTTTTACTGTTCTCTCTCTCTGTTACTCTCCTCCCCGGTCCTCTATCTCAGGTCTCCAGGATAGCTGCTTATGCCTACAGTGCACTTTCTCAGATCCGTGTGGATGCAAAAGAGGAGCTGGTTGTACAGTTTGGAATCCCATGAAGAGAGAAGGGGCCTTGGACAGCTCTTCTTCTCCTCCCTTCACCCCATCTCCACCCTGCGCCTGCCCTGGCCCCCAGCCTCACTGCGGCTTATACAGTACCCTAACCTGCTACTAATCACACAGAAGAATGTGGAGGAGGAGAAGAGTAAGGCTAAAAGCCTGAGCAAGTGAGGATGGAACAAGGGAGGGTAGAACCATTTGGGACTGGCCTTTGAAGCCTGGCCAGGGGTGGGGTGGAGGTCAAAGGGACTCATCCTGGTAGGTCCTTACTGTCACTGGGAAGGTGGAGGTACACAGGGAGTGATCACTGGAGGTCTGTGGGTGTCCACTTCCCATTTTCTCTTGGCCTCACTCCTGTTCCCCTCTCCTGACTTGGTGCTCACTTGCACCTCACTAGGGTTTGTGACCAGGGTCTGGACAAGCTTGAATTTGAATGAATTAAGTTTGTATTTCTAGCACCCTGGGTTTTTACATGTTTGGGGGTTTTTCTTTGCTTTTGTTTTGGTTTGTCACCCGCGATAAAGGAAGTATATTCATCTGTGTGCTGGTCCCAGCCCCTCTGTCCTGCCCCCGACTCCATTTACTTTTAACTTAACCAGAGTCTGCAAGAGCAAAATGAATGAGAGAGATGTACTCTAGGGACATTAAGAAGAATCCAAAGAATAAGGGTTTAGGGCCCCCAGGTCTTAGCTGAGACTCAGCCTGAACTGACCTCACATTGGATTTTTATCTTTTCTTTAGTAGTGGGAATACCATAAGAGCTGAACAAACCTGAATCCAAGGCAGCTGTCACTGTTGGGGACCCTGTCTCAGACTCAGTGGAATTACCACAAGTCTCGGGGTTGGGGGTGAGAGGTGCAGGTAGACCAGGAGCACTTGATAGGGAGTGAGCAAGAGTATGTTTTCAAGCAAAAAATTCCTTCTATTATATGAAATCTTAGCCAGAATATCAACATATAGAACATGTGAGAGCCACTCTGATCTGATCGAAGTGGAGTTCAGAGATCACAGTCTTTCTCCTTGGCTTTCTGATGAGACCTCTGAGGCTCACTCACTATAAACGTTGGTGCTCTGAGAAATTTGGAAGTCACTCAACTCTAACCCCAGGATATCTGATCTGAAGACTCAAAAGGAGCCTAAGAGAAATTAGGTAAGTGTCTGAGGCCATACAACGAAGTCTGGCCTTCTATGTCCCAAGCTGACATAATTTTCAATTCCACTGCCTCGACTTCAGTGAAATAAGAACAGAGCTGCTGGAAGTTGCCTGAGTTGGAGGACATTATACACAGTACAAGGGACTTCTAACTTGCAGAACAGCTTAACTATTTATTGTCTAATCAAAATGACCATTGTCAGGCTTTTAGGACTTGCAGGGTCTGGTAATGTCAGAGTGCATTATGCTTAATCCGGGCCTTCTTGGGCTTGATGTTCATACGTTTCCATACTTCAGCAGTCGTCCGGTCTGCTTTGGTGACTCCACTGAAGTCGAACGTGGTGATACGAGGCAGGGAGCACAGCACATACTGCCTGTGGGAAAGACTCCGGCTGGGGGCTAGCCCCCACCCCTCACTCTCAACCCCCACCCCCAGAACTTCTCGCTCCTCCAGTTGCTGCTGTCTACCCTGGACTGCAAGAAATGGAGGGATTTGAATGTTTTGATGTTGGCTAAGATTACCCTGATCAATAGCAGGGAATGATTAAAGGTCTCTACTCCCTTCCCTGGTTCAAGCATGAACCAGATTTGTGGTCTCCATTCCTCCTTTCCCTTCGGGGATCCCAGCTGGAGCACAGCTCCAGGGGCAGGGCACTCACCTATACCCCTTCTCTTCCTCTATGGGGTTCCCATGGAGTGTTAGGCTTCGGAGCCGAGGGAGGACAGCCAGCTTATTTACTTCTCCCAGGTTATGGATGCTGTTGCCATGAAGATAGAGGACACTCAGGTTGAAGAAAGTTGTCAGAATCTGTTGGAGAAGGAAACCAACAAAAGCCTGCTTGGGTGGGGGTGCCAGATCTGTGTTCAGGCCTGATCCACCAGAGAAGGAAGAGCGTGGGAGCAGTTTGCCCAGCCCCACCAAGCACACTGGGAGACTGAAACCTAGTTCTCTTTGCCTTTGAAGGGGCACAGGGGCATCACATGTAGAGCTGTGATCTGAGGAGCAGGAGGTTTGGGCCTGTTCCTAGCACCGCCAGTATGACTTGCCAAGTGACTAGGCTTTTCTGCCTCTTCCTGAGCCTAGTTGCCCCTTCACTGAAGGCCTTTCCAGCTCTCATGCTCTCAGATTCTAGTGCAACAGGGCACAGGGACACAGAGCTTCATGCTAGGTACATGAGAGAAGTGTTTTAAATAGGTGAATTGAGATTGCTGTACAGGGAACAGTTTCCAAGTCATGCGCTAGCGCTTTGCTCCTCTAACAGGCGTCCTGGACAGGAAGGAGCTAGTTTCATTTATCTTGTAAAACTTGATTCTGAGCATATGGAGAATTAAGTGCTGAATTTCTACTACCTACCTCTTCCATGGTACCTTAGGTACCTCCAGGAGGGCACGGTTGCTGCCTGGTAATAAGAACTACAAGTTTATTTTTGCCTCCTATGTGGTAGTTGTTTTCATATTCTCATAAAACCTTTCTGATGCTGGCATAAAATCCTCATTTTTCAATAGGGTGGCTAAGGTTTTAGGTTAGGCATCTTGCCCAAAGTCACACTGTTAGTAAGAGGCAAATCTAGGAATTTAAACCTCCCCCTGTCTTGAGTCCAGAACTGTGTGCCTTGCATACATGGCATCATGCTGCCTCACTGCTTTGATAATATGTGAGGGGTGGCCAGTCTGGAGACTGGGCAAAGTGACTTTAGGACACTGACTACAGGGCTACAGACTACAGACTCACAGGGTCAATGGAAGTCAGGTCATTAAAAGACAGGTCAATCCAGGCCAGGTTCTCTGGGTGCTCCAGTAGCTGTGAAACCACATGCTTGAAGTCTCTGAGGTCACTGAGGACATTGTTGTTCAGCCACAGGGACTGGGTCAGTGATTTCCCCGACTGCTTTGAGTGCTTTAGTGGTCGTAGTCCTGACCTTGGCTCCTCGCTTATCATATCTGTGAGGACAGTTAGATGTGGGTATGTTACCTTTGCTTTTTTGTTTTGGGGCATGTGACCCAAGCTGTAGCTAGAGGGGCTGGCAGGGCTATAGCCCCATCTCAGAGTCCAGAGGGATTCTGGACTTACAGCCTTCAGTAATCTGAAGAAGCTTGGGCTAAGAGATGACGATTTCCCACCCCAAACTCTTGGTTTGAGTCATGTGGTCCTTTCATATCTTTGGTATCATTGGGCTCTCTATACTGTACCCATGTATCTTGGGGGGGGAGGGGCAGGAGTACTCCCACCTTGGAGATGAGGAAACTTAAGAGCCCAGTTGTTGGGCTTGAACCAAGAGGATAAGAACAAAAGGCAGATATACTCATTGGTAGAATTCACTTCAACATGATGTCCTCTCTTCCATTAATGAGTAAGTGCCTGATACTGGAAGTACAGTGAAAGATAGTTCATCAACAAAATGAAAGATAGTCTGTGTCAACCTCTGTATCAGTAACAGGGCAGGGATGAAACAATTTATGCCTTGGAGGAACTCGTATGGGGAATAGTGTGATGTGCTATAGTTAATAGTTATGGAAGCATGGAAGAGGAGCTCCTAACCCAGTCTGGGAGCTTAGGGATTTTTCCCAGTGAAAAGGAAACCTCACTTGGATGTCAGTGGATTAGGAGGTTTAACTAGGTAAAGAAGAGTGGAGTGGAGGACAGCACACGCAGACAGAGGTCTGGAACAGCACAGACATACAGGCATGTGCTGTACAAGATGGACAGGGAGGAAAAGGATCAGGAACCTTGAATGCATCTGAAATCTTGAGAACTTTGTCCTGTAGGTGATAAAAGCCACGAGCATTTTAAGCAGAGGTGATTCATATCTTTCAGAAAGATCATTGGAGTTTTAGTATTGAATATAGATTTCAGGGAGTGGGTGGGATTGGAAGAGCAATTTGGCTCTTTAGGTCATTCACATTATTTAATCAGCTGGCTACTTGACTGAGTGTAAGGGTAGAATAATATTCAGGGGTGTTGCCCAGTTTCTTGTTTCGGTGACTGGGTGACTGCCAATTCTCTGAACTGACAGGAATTAGAAGAGGGGTGGGCAGGTGATGAGTTCAGGAATGGCCTTAATGTGTTAGATTCAAATGGTACAAAGAAGGAAAAGCCAAGTAGGCAATTGGATATGAAGGTCTGAAGCTCAGGAAGTACAAACTTGAGAATCAGGGCTTATAGTTAGGAGAATAGGTAAGGTAACTCAAGGTAAGAGAGACGGGGGGATAGGGAGAACCAGAAGATAGTTTTAAAGATGCTCAGGAATAGTTTATAGGTGTGAGATTGTGGGAGATAAAGGCTGATAAATAATTTTGGTAACTCAGAAGTCCCTGATGGCCTGGATAAGGGTGGTTTCAATTAAAGGAAATGGGGATAGAAGTTCTATTAAATGAGTTCAAAAGAGAGATGGGAAGGAAATATAATCAAGATAGCATAAACATCTTCAAAAAGATTGGCTGAAGAGTGAACAGGGGATGGAACGATGTTAGAATCCATCAAAATGGAGCTTTCCCCCAACAGCCTGGCCTCCCCCGGGCATCACCTTTTTAAAAATTAGGGTCTAGCGAGAGAATGAGCCTCCAAACCCAGAAGTTGGGCAGAGCTAGAACCAGAAACCAACTCTGGCTGAGGTGACTATATTTTTCCTATTGCCCCTACACCTTTGATTACTGATCTAAATCTACTACTGGGGAAGGAAATATTTAGTACACAGCATCCTGAGAAGGGTGTCTTCACCCTCCCCTCAGCTCATGCTACATACACTTCAGTTCTTCCACCCTTATGCAAGGTTATGTCCTTTCAGCTGCAGGTCAGACAGCACCCACCAGATGGCGCTCTGCCTTAGTTCTGCAGTGAGCAGAACCCACAGCTAGCATTTAGGGGGAGAGAGGGAGAAGGGAAGGAAGGGTAAGTCAGAGTAGCAGAGCTGAGTCCTCAGCATATTAATAAATTCCTAGACTAGTCTCTCAGCCTCACATCTCCTGTGAATATTGAAATGAGAAAGACGAAGTTAAGGTCAAATTAATCTGACATACGAACCAGTATTCCAGATGAGAGTAGCTGGGGGAATGCCACTAAGTACAGGTGATCCCAAGCTCAGAGGGAACTACTGGAGGGAGCTACTGATAGGAAGGGATTGTCTGAAACATGAGGCTGCCTAGGGTTCGAAGGGTATCCAGGCTACTACAGGCTACTGCTCTCCAGATTCCATGGGGCACTGCATCGCCTAAGGAATTGTTGAAGCTGCCTTACTCAAAGTGGGCTCAGGTAGGTCTGGAAACAGCTATAAATTTCAATATTCACAGAACTAGGGAAAACATGATCCTGTCTTCATATCTTTGAAGAGTTATCATACAACCTTTGCCGTGTGTGGCAGGAGTTAGATGGGAACATACTTGTGTCATTCTTCATCCCATAATTGAAGGGGTTGGTAGATATATTGGTAGAGGACTCACTTAACATTGTAGGTTTGTGAGCAGAAGTTAAGAGAACTATGGGTAGAAGTAGTATAAATTGAAAGTAACTTCCATTCCAAATTTTGTGATCCATTTGTTTCCTAATTTCAGCAAATAATGCATCAAGTATCTTTGAACTCTACCCTGTCCTCTAGCTTCAGTTTTAGTAAGTATTCCATAAGCTCTGAGGAAACTGAGGGGATTGGCTTTTGTGCCTCTCCTGTTCCCATTCCCACAACACTCAGCAAAGACCACAGTACTTGGCATATATATATACAACACACATTTATAAGTGCTTAATAAATAGGTGCTCAAAAAATATTTAACTATTGAATGAAAGACAGGGCATCTAAGCAAATTATATTTTGTGCTGTGGAGTTGTCCTTGTAGTGATTTATCTCTTCCCTCATTCTGAGGACTTCATAGAGGGCAGCCACATCTCTTTTTCAAGAGCTGGGTAGGTAGGAGCCATACTTCCACTCTCTGTCACCCTAACTGTTTATACACATAGACATTATTGCAGCTAAAACCCTTGTGAAACATGGACTGTACCACCAGATGATGATGTGAGTAGTAAGGATTGTGGTCAGTGGCCTTAGGCTAGTGAGAGAACAAACGTGAGTTACCATGGAATTGATGGCAATCCAAGTAGTTCCCTAAATCCAAGCTCAGGCTAGCACATGTATAACTATGAGCCTGCTTCCTTAACTCAAAGGTGACTACCAGTTGCCTAAGAGATAAGACCAAAGCCAGATAATGGACTAGGATATATGCATGCCAACCTGTGTCCTATGAGGGCAGGTAGCAAGCCACAAATAACAGAAATTCTTTGAGAAGCTTACTCTTGAGAATAAGAAATTGCTTTCCTCCTAGGGTACTAACTGCCCACTGAATGAAAAAAATGGGAATGAACATGGGTAGTGTTGGAATCTGCAATAAGGGGGTGATGGGATAAACTTGGATATGATTGGAATGAATAAAGTATGTCAATAAATATTTAGACTGGAAACATGCCAGTTTGTTCATAATAAGAACCCACATGTTACCAGTGATCAGAGCGGGCTTGTGTCCGCTCTGAGGAGATAGGGTTCTGCTTACTGCTGGGACTCTGCAACAGTCTGTTTTCACTAGCTTCTTCCTTTCTTCAGGTAAAACCAAAAAACGGCAGCTTCAGACTGGCTTCCTAATTTTCTTTGACCCGATATTCCTGCTGTGAGTTTGGCTTCTTTCGAAGATATCAATTACCTTGAAAGGTCCTAGGCTCCTTTCAGATTTCCTTCTAATTTTTGAAAGGGTCAAACCATTCTACCTCCCTAGCCCTTACAATGACAATAGCAACAAACCGGCAAACGTGTGGGAAGGATCTCTTTAGGTTTTTAAACAGAAAACTGGTTTCTCCATGGGGACCAATACCTAGCCTGCTATCATGTGTGGGAGTGCTGTGCTCAGTGGGCTGACCTTGAATCACGTGGATGCTTCGGAAAGAGTAGTCAAGAGGGGGTTCTTGCACCGAAGTGTTCATATAGTCCTGTTTGCTCATAGCTCAGGCCATCATTTGTCAGGTGTAAGCTTGGGCCCTGTGAGTCCGGGTTCAGCCTGGGAGAACAGAGAAGGGCTGGTGGTCCAGGTACAAGGAATAGCTGCCCTCAGTTTTCCCCATAGCCTCCACCCCTGCCTTCTGTCCTCCACTGCTCCAGCCTTGCCTAATATCTCTTTTAAGATATTAATTACAATTATTGACATTTGTAAGGGCAATTTCTACTTCTCAGAGTACCTTTATATTTCATAGCGTTCATCTGATATAACACCCATTTTTACTTTTCCTAACAAAGAAACTGAAACCCCAGGGTGAAAGCACTTGCCCAAAGTTAAGTGGGTGAGTCAGTTGTGGACTGCAATCATGTCTCCTGAATCCTACTCTGCGGCCCTTTCTGCTACTCCACAGAAGTTGCCATGGAAGCTGTTTTAATACCTACCCTTTGGTGACATCAAATAGGCTATTTTGTTGCTTAACAAACCCCTGAGTGCCTGTGCTGGATCTGATGTCTGACAGCTTTTTGCAGTCTGACCCAGCTGGGGATTTGTTACCTCATTTGCTCAGTTTGTCTTGTCAGTCCATTATTGTTCCATTCGAAGCCCTTACTTTCAGCCATATATTGAAGACAGGCATACATATATAAACACACACACATAAAAATCAGAGTCTACCTCACATTCACTCACCTGTCACTGAGGCCTGAAATTCCACCATTAGGGATTCATTCCTTTGGGTTCGTGGATTATTTCCTGTTAAAGTGAAAATACTCCCTAAGAGGTGTAAACAGTGTTACTAGTCATGTACAATATGGTGCGAGTGGTCTTATCAGATATTTCCCAATTTGTTAGCTCAAGTAAATCTGGGAATTTTTCAAGAGATTGGGAAGATTAGAATACTACCATTAAAATACTACTCACCTGGGAAGTGCTGAGAACACTTTAGTAAGGTGTTTGTATATGACAAATGACATACAGACTGACAAGGTCAAGTACATGTCCCAGTCAGCCTCCCTTTTCTCACTTCATCCACTGCTGCCACATCCTTTGCATTTACTACTTTACTTTCCAAAGGGTTTTCTGAGTTTACAATAACAGGATCATAAAACAGGATGATCTGTATAGCTGAGCTATAGAAATACAAAAGTCACAAATGCAGACCACATCTAAGTTTTTAAAACCACATCTAAGTTTTTGAAACATTCTAGTAATCATAAAAATAAACAAGAAACAAGTTGATTTTAATATTTTTACATCCCAATATATTCAAAATATTGTTCAACATGTACAGGATATTAAAAATTCATATTTTACACTTATGGTACATTAAATTTGGGACAGCTCTCTGTAGAGCCCAACAAACACAAATGACTAGAGGTTACCATAAAGGATTGTACATCTGTAAATACAGAGTCATGGAAGAGAAAGATAGTCACATTAAAAGAGAGAGAGGTTCCAGGAACTAGAAAAATAAAACATTCAGCTCTGAAATTTTCAGTAAACAAAGCAAGAGAGGTAATCCTTAGGATATTTGGTTCTCATTATTTGAGAAAGAAGCAAGAAGTTTGTGTATAGATAAAATGAAATGTTCTTAATATAGAATTTCTCTTCAAAACCATTGATAATGATAGCTTGTAATTCAGTTTAATACAGTGCAAGTACATTTCTTTTTTTTTCTGATGTAACATGCAAGGTTAGAATTTAATGGGTTTAAAGAATGGAAAGTGACATTTCTCAGCAGTTGGTGTTAACTGAGCTTTGAAGAAGTGGCAACTTGTGTTACTTCGTACCAGAATCCTCTGTCTGATGCAGGATGAGCCTAGTGATCATCTGTTACTGACCTGAAGGGAGATCTGAATCTCTTAGCTATCAAATCTACAGACACCAGAAAACATATTCTATTGTAGACATAGAGGAATCTGCTTGTGTTTTCACCAAGACAGAAGCCTATCCCATTTCAGCACCTGTTAACAGTTTTGATGCCTTTGAACAAAACTGGATAGTTTTCTCAAATTCAGTCCTAGGTTGGGATCCCAAAGTTCTGTACTACTGAACTTGGGTTTTAGCTTAAAATCAGGGGCAGATTTTACCATTAGTCTCCTTGATCATAGGAGAACCTCAATGCCATTCTTAAGAACTTCTTATTTTTACAGAACATCAGGATTTGATACATTTTTCTGGAGGAGTTATAAATGGAGCCCCAAGTAGCTAGCTAAGAGTTGTCATTTGGGAAGGGTTATTAATCTCCCTTTAGACAATAACTAAGGATGTGAGCTAGTATTGTCTCTTGTTCATCATCTAACACAGAATCTGGCTTACAATAGGCACTAAGGAGATGTAGGAACAATGAATGAAGATGTAGGAGATGTAGGAACAACGAATGAAGAAACTGCCAAATACTTCTGTTTTGGGAGTGTTGTCTAATAACTGGCTCCCAGATTCAGCTGTTTCAGTCCACGCTCATTCATAGTAAGATATTCAATTCAATTCTGTAAATATTTGTTGAGTGCCTGTTGCCCTGTGCCTGACCAGGAGGAATAAAGCCAAGACACAGATAATAAAACCTGGTCTTGGTCAGGAGCACAGAAATGCCTGCTAGGTTTCTACTGATTGCAAATAGGCCTGCATCCAGCTCTGAATAACAGTTGCCTACTAAGTGAATATTCTGTTTCAGGACTCAGCTCTGGTATATCCTCTTCATGAAGTCTCTTTTTTTTTCTTTTTAAAATATTTATTTTTTTATGCATATAGAAATGGAGTACAGACCAGAGCTGCAGAAGTGAGGAGAGGATTCACCCAAGGCAGAGCTGGAACAGAACAGGCAGATTGAGAAGTACACTGCTGAGAGGAGTAGTGGGCTGGTCAGGAGAGGTCTGCCGCACCACTCCATGTGGGTCACCCCACTGGCCAGAGATCGAATTCACGCTGAGGTGGCTGCGGCGAGCTTCACTGCTGTGCTTCAACCCATTGGGCTGCCAGGGAGGGCCCTTCATGAAGTCTTTCTTGATGAAATTGATCAGTATGCCCTGTGTTACATTGATTCTTTTGATAATCCCCACTTTTGGTGTCATCTTTATCCATGTCTCTGCCCTGCAACTTTGTAGTTCCATCAGCATTCATGCTGGGATCAACAGTGTGACTTGTGGCCAATGGGATGTTGATAGAAGCTTAAAGCTTAAAGAGAGAGCTTGCCCTTTTGCTCTTTTGCCGGTACCAAGAATATGGTTAGCAGTTGGAGGGGTGTGAGAAACATGTACAGGTGAAAGATGGGTGAGAGTCTGTGCTCATAGATGAGGCCATCTGAGTCTACTTGTTACAGACTAATATACAACTATTCCAACAAAAGTTCAGACAGTCACCCAACCTATGGGTGACTGTACACATGAGCGAGCCCAGCCAAGACCAGGAGAAATATATGGCTCACTTAGACACCTGGAAGCAATAATAAATGCTCAGTTTTAAACCGCTATGTTTTGGGATGATCAGTTAGCAATAGCTAACTGATATATGACCCCACTGTACTTAGAAAACAAAATTTTATCACAGCTTGTTTCCTCATTTGTCACATAGAGACTAACCCTATCTTGAGAACTATTACGTGTCCTGCAATAGGTGTTTGAAAAACTGAAGCAGCTGTACTTTCTGTACTTATTTATAATCCATTCCCTGATCTCTCCCTGTAAGCTTGAGGACAGTAGCAGAAGTCAGACTTCTGTCTTCCAACCATTAGCTGGGCAAAGAATGATAATTCATTAAAGACTTGATGAGCAAATGAATAAATGGAAACTGAAAGAAATGAAGGTATAAATGAATGACGTGTTCAAGATGCCACATAGTGAGCCTGATCACTGGGGAAAATGACAAAGCTTTGAGGCTGCCTTACTTCAATAGCTGTTTTAAGAGTTGGTCTTTCCCAGCTGCTATTCTGCTTCATGACCAGAAGCTAGTCTGGTCCCAGTGTCTTTTCTCATCTCTCTGGACTGATTAGATGAATGACAGTGTTAGGGGCATACCTGCCTTGTTTCAGAAATTTCCCCCCAAACTGGAAATCTCTCTTAACTGTTCTTTTTTATTTGAACATAACTGGATAAAGTCAGAAGGCACAGAGAGGCCCTCCCTCCTCCCTGGTGGTGCAACAGTTTAAAGTGCAGCACTGTGAAGCTATCTGCAGCTACTACAGTATGAATTCAATCCCTAGCTAGGGAGCTGACCCACATGGCATGAAAGACCTCTCCTGTCTCGCCTGCTGCCCCCCTCAACAGTGTATTTTGGTCAGTCAGCCTGTTCTGGTCCTCACTCTCTCTGGTGAATCCTCTTATTCCCTGCACCTCTGGCCTGTACCCCAGCTCTTGTATAAATAAATACATCTTAAAAAAAAAAATGGCATAGATCTCTTGCAGCAACATGGATGGAGCTGGAAGGGATCATGCTTAGTGAAATAAGCTGGAAATAGAAAGAAAAGAAAATTACCGGATGGTTTCACTCATAGCAGGAACATAAAGGACCAGGGGGTAAAATAATAATAATGAACAACTATATACCAGAGACATTTTATGGGGGTGGAGTGGGAAATGGGATCAAAAATGGGTGGGAAGGGAATGCATGGGACTATGGTGATGGCACATGGGTGAATTGGTGATAGGAAGCCCATGGGGATTGCAGCTGAGATGGAAAAGGCACAAAATGATGTAAAAATAAACTGTTACTTAAAAAAAAAAGGCATATAGAAGTACACTAAGTAGAATCTAAAAGCCTGAACCTCCATCTTGTCCAAGATTATGATTAACAGTTTGAAAATATAACCTCCTAGAAGACATATAACAAAATCATGTATTTTCAAAAATAAACATAGTCTGTTCCTTGGCAATCTTTCTTTTCTTTATTGCTTCATTTAGATCTATTTTCTTCATTAGATTTAGAGTTCTCGAGGCAAGGATCAACATTTCAAAATTATTTTTATGTGTAACCCCCATTAAACTCCTGCCTTCAGCCAGCCACTCATGCCCTTTCCTCTCACTTCCAAATAGGGATAATAAAAATATCTGCCTTAGTCTATTCTAAAGGGTATTATGAAAATCAAGTAATTTAACACAAGTAAAGAACACATAATAAACTGAGAACAGCTATATACTTGCTAGGACAGTTAAAGTTTTTTTTATTGCATAGAACTACTGAAGGGGTGGAGGGGTGAGAGGATTCATCAGAGACAGAATGGGGGAGCAAAACAGGTGGACTTACTGAAATACACCGCTGGAGGAGTATCAGGCAAGACAGGAGAGTCTGCTGTGTCATAGATGGGTTAGCTCCCTGGCCAGGGGTTGAACTCAGGCTGCTGTCATGATAGCGCTGAGATTTAACCACTAGGTCACCAGGGAAGTTCCTTTATACCCTTTCAATAGACGTAGTATATTCCAGAAAACTTGTATCTGTCCTAATTTATTTACTTTTATTTAACAAATACCAAGGTTTAGAAATTATTAACAAATGGAATTTAAGTTTCTTTTGGGGGGGGTTATACACAGATCTCTCCATTTATTTCAAAGCATTGCATCTTTTTAAAAAAATTATAACAGTTTATTTTTACATCATTTTGTGCATTTTTCCATCTCCATTGCAATCCCCTTGGGCCTCCCATCACTAAATCACCCATGTGCCATCACCATAGTCCAGTGCATTTGCCTCCCGCCACTGTTTTTGATCCCTTTCCCCACTCTACCCCCACAAAATGTGTCTGGTCTATAGCTGTTCATCATTATCATTATTTTCTCGCCTGTTCCGTTATATCGTTATATTCCCGCGATGAGAGAAACCATGCGGTATTTTTCCTTTTCTTTCTGGCTTATTTCACTAAGCATGATTCTTTCCAGTTCCATCCATGTTGCTGCAAAAGACATGTTTTTTTTTTTTTGGTTGCTGAGTAATATCCCATTGAGTATATATAACACATCTTTTTAATCCAGTCATCCATTTTTGGGCATTTGGGCTGTTTCCATATCTTTCCAATTGTGAATAAAACATCAATAAACATAGGGGTACAGGTATCTTTTTGAATCAGTGTTTTTGTGTCTTTTGGGTAGATACCTAGGAGTGGAATTTGAGTTTTTGATAATCTATCCTGCCCTTTATCAAGTAAGTAGCAACATGATGGTACAGGAAGCTTTGTGGTATAATCCGATAATAATCTGATTAGAGAAGAGTAAGTAGCATGGCCTGCAGGTGGTTTCTGTTTAAGGACTACATGTAGATGGAAAAATCAAAGAATGTCAGGAAGCCTAATGTATTCTGGAGGTTATATTCCCAGGTGAATAAAGGAATCCCAGAATTCAACCTGGCTCCTACCTACCTGTCAACTCTCATCTCATTCTCACCTCTACATGTAGTCCAGCCAAAATGCAACTAATCAAAGATTCTTGCACTTTGCTTCTGGCCCTCTGCATATCCATCTTTCTATGTTTCACATCATTTCTCTCTGGACTCCTATAGCACCCTATATTTACAGCTATGGTAGCACTCATAACACTAAGATTACCTGCTCACTATCTGTATGTCTGAAAACTCCATCAATGCAGGAACCCTGCTTTTTTTCATAGGTATATCCCTATAGTGGCAGCAAGTAGAAGATGCTTAAACATACATTAAAAGTTGCAACAAGTGTTTAATACTATAAAGGAGGGGACATGAAGTTGTTATGAGAGCTCTGACCTGGTTTGAGTAGTTAAGGAAGACAGTCCTAAAGAAGTGGTGAAGAGAAACTTGGAAGGTAAGTACATACTAATTGTAGGAGGGTGAAAAGAACATTCCAGGCAGAAATACCAGCTTCTGTAAAGGGTTTTGGTATGAGGTTACTTTGAAATTTTGAAGCTCTTATATAGTTGGAGGGGTATGTATTGTTAACCTAGAGACTGAAGAGGTAGATGGGAGTCTGAGGTGTTCTTTTATACTAAGAGCAATAGGAAGCCCCAAGGTATATATATATATATATATTTTTAAAGATTTATTTATGCAGACAGAGCTGGGGTACAGGCCAGAGGCTCAGGAGCGGCGAGAGACCTCACCAGAGACAGAGTGGGGAGCAGAACAGGCAGATGGTCGAAGTACACTGCTGAGGGGGGCAGCGGGCGGGTCAGGAGAGGTCTGCCGCGCCATGTGGTCACCTCCAGGGCAGGCGGGAATCGAACTCATGCTCATGCGGAAGTGGCTTTAGCTTCTCAGTGCTGTGCCTCAACCGCTGTGCCACCAGGGAGGGCCCAAGGTATATTTTTAATTGGGGATATAGGGTGGGCAAGTGAACAATGTCATTCTGAATGACTACTCTGGCTACATATGCAGAATGGTGGCAGAGAAAGTAGGAAGGATTTGATGACAGCTAGGAGTAGAGAAACTTTATTTAGGAAGTAAAGCTGACAGGATTATATGAATGGAAAAGATTTTAAAAATAACTCTGGTTTTTGTTTTTGTTTTTTTTTAGAGACTCTTTTCTTTTAAAAAAAGATTTATTTATTTGTGCATACAGAACTGGGGTACAAGGCAGAGGTACAGTGGCAGTGAGAGGATTCACCAGAGACAGAGTGGGGAACAGAACAGGCAGACTGACGGAGTACAATGCTCAGGGGAGCAGCAGGTGAGACAGGAGAGGTCTGTTACACCATGTGGGTCACCTGTGGGGCTGAGGATAGAACCAGTGTTTTGCTTTAACTTGTTGCATCACCAGGGAGGGCCAACTCTGGGGTTTTTGGCTTCTGTGACTGTATAAAGGTAAGAACACTGAAAGAGATCTAGGAGTGGTGTACATAGAGATAATGTTGCAGACATACTGACTTTGTTTTGGAGAGATCCTGAACATTTTGAACAGGCAACTGGTTATATAGATCTGGAACTTAGAGATGAGGTTTGGACTAAGTATATACATTTGTATATATCAAAATGCAATTGTGGATGAATGTATGTAAGAAGAGAACATTGAATGAGGTGGGAAGTGGACTTAAAATCAGGTGGGCTCTCATGGTGGCGCAACAGGTTAAAGCATAGCACTATGAAACTATGGCAGCCACTGCAGCATGAGCTCGATCCCCTGCCAGGGAGGTAGCCCATATGGCTTGGCAGACTTCTCTTGATGCGCCCGCTGCTCCCCTCAGCAGTGTATTTCACTGAATCTGCCTGCTCTGCTCCCCACTCTGTTTCTCTGGTGAATCCTCTCACCCTGTGCACCTCTGGCCAATTATGTATTCATAAATAAATAAATCTTAAAAAAAAAATTCTGGAGCAACTTTAAGATAGTAAGTGGAGGGTCTCCCTAGTGGTGCAAGGAGTTAAGTCTCCACACTATCAAGCTGTCTGCAGCCCCTGCAGCAAGATTTTGATCCCTAGCCAGGGAGCTAAAGCACATGGCATAGTTAGGCCTCTGGTCTCACTTGTTTTGCTCCTCACTTTGTTTCTGGTGAATCCTTTCACCCACCCCAATAACTCTGGCCTACACCCCCAAATCCTGTATGTGTAAATAAATAAAATAAATCTTTAAAAAGGATAGTAAATGGACTGATCTGACCAGCTAGAAGCAACCCTGAAGCCAGCTTCATGGCAGCATCAAACATGGGTGTTGTGTGTTGGCCAGACTGTTTCTGGTTAGTTAAATCTGTCTGATTTCCATTGTCTTCAGTCTCTCTAGTTTCCTTTTCCATTTAAACTTTAAAGGAAGGATTTGAAATCCATTCAGGCTGAAATGTAAGTAATCCAATGTAGGTCAGAAAGATTTATTTTCCTGGGGCAGTTTAGTTTTTAGATAGGTCTTCAAACTACAGTGGCTGTAGGTTCATGCTAGAGACTTGGCTGGTCTCTAGCCAAGAAGCTGGTGGATTGAGATCCACTCCTAGCTACCAGTGACATGGTGTGTGATGCTTTCAGTTTTTTAATCTCTGAAATAGGGATAAATATCCTGACACAGAGATTAGCTGTGAAAGCAACGGGAAAACCAACAATCTGTCAAGAAGACGAAAACGAATAAAACGCTAACTGTAGAGCTTTGAGAGGCAGGCCACGGTGTATGAAAGTCACTTAGGGACTGGACCCCTATTGAGTGAGTGTGTGAGGCGACCTAAATGACTCTGAGACGACCCTGGTGTCTTCCTGCTTAGAAGGAAATGGTCAATGCAAGCTCCATCGGTTCCTACATCTCCAGAGTTAGCGTTTGCTATTTTTACTTTAATGCTGTTCCTTTGTCTCAGTTCATCAGATGAAAAACCCACATTAAAGGCGTTTCAGATCACCCAGGGTGTCAGGAATTTGAGGATTCATATTGGGTGGGGGGAGGTCCCATGATTGTGATAGGGGCATATCTTAAGCATCCCTAAACTTGTATTAATTTGTATTTCAGCGCCTTCCTCTCTCCTCCCCAGGCCAGTCTATTCCACTTGAAAGTTAACTCGTTCTTAGTGAAAGAAGTAAAGGAGGGCGGGATCTCAAGACTCGGAGAAAGGAAGCTTTGGCGTTCGGTGTGCCCCTCCCATCTCCACAGAGCTCTAGTCCCTCAGAGCGGGTTTCCTGTTTTCCCTTCCGACTCACCCGCAGTCGCTTCTCCACCAGCCTCAGCGTTCCACTACCTCAGTTTTACTCAGTGCAACTCCATGGTAACTACCAAAGCAACTCAGTCCAGACCGGACGCCACAGGCGCTGCCGCGATGCCTACTGGGAACTGTAGTTCAGGGGCGGGGCTCCAAGGCTGCGAGACCGGGTCCGGAAGTATCGACACCCCTTTTCCCTTCCCAGTGGCCTTTACACTTCCCTTCCCGCGTCCACCAGCGTGCCCTTGCGTGAGAGACACCAGCCTACCGGAGCCAATCAGAGGACGACACGAGGGGGCGGAGCCATAGTTTAAAATAATTGTGCGCTCCGAGCGCTAGCGCAAGCCGGCGGCGCAGGACTGGGGAATCGCGGAGCGCGGCTGGAGCTCGCAGCCAGGTAACCGGCGCGGGCCTGAGGCTGGCTTTCGGCCTGGGCGCCTGCAGGGATGCCCAATCCTAAAGAGGGTGCTGCAGAGGCGGTTGCGAGCGGAAGGCCTCCTTGGTAACCGAGTCTGACTGGGGAGAATTTTGGGGGGTAAGATTTGTGAAGAGAGGGACGGGGGCGGGAGGGGTTCTCTTTGGGGGCGTGTCTGTTGAATTCTGTTGAAGGGTATCAAGGGGGTGCATGCGAGGGGGTGGGGTACGGTGGGGGGCAGGGGGAGAAGTCCTGTAACCGAGAGGTCCTGCAATGGAGTCTTCACCCATAATTGTTAACAATAGTAGTAGTTAACATTTTCCGAGCACCAGTGTTTTACACCTGTATGAAGATCATTTTTTAAAACTGTCCAAACACCCTTATTATACTTTGTCTTAGGTGAGGAATCCAAGGTGCCTAAAGTTTTAACTTGGCCTAGCTTTACGTAGGTAGGGCATGAGGGGCTATACTGGTCTTGTGTTGGAGGGTTGGGCCTAGGTGAGGACGGGGAAGGGAGGATGGTTGGGGGCCATTTAATTTGTTCAGCACCTAATTTCTCATATATGTAAGCAGTGAACTTACCTACTTTCCTACTTCCTGAGGTTATTGTGAGGGTCAGATGAGGTAAGGTGTTTGGTGGAAGCATTATGGAGACTCCAAATTTGTGACTATTAAAAGAGCCTAACTAGGTCGACCCTGCCCCCTCTGGACACCCTCTTTTGCTTACCCCGAGATAGAGCTTTATTTTTTTTTTACTTATTTATTTTTAAGATAGGGCTTTTTCTCCAGTGTTCTGTGTTTCTGCGTGTTTTCTTTTCTAGAAACAGTATCTTTGTTCTTGTATCTTGGTGCCTACAGCAGGATATGAAATCTGTAATGGCCTTTCTTGTGTGCTTTGTGGTGAATGAGCTTTCTTGGACTAAAAGGCATGAGGAGCTTAACTTTCCCATCTTTATTTAATGTTTTTGAAACCTCTGTGTTAGCTGCCCTCATGCCTGCAGTGGCATTGCCCCCTGAAAATGCGATGTTTATTTGCTTTAATCCATGCTTCCCTTTCTCTGGTGTCTGGTGTTTCCAAAGTTATGGGTTGTCAAGTGTGTCCCCCTATGATAGGTGGAAACGGTGGGTCCAGGCTTTCTCTACCTGTGGAGCTCTTCAGTTAGCAGGGATAAGTGTGAGTGCACTTATGGAGGAGTATTTTCTCCTTTGGAGGAAGAAGCACATTCTTTATTGTAAAAGCTTCCAAAGTACTTCTTTCTTGGTCCAGGTTGAAGCAATTGATGCCTTAATTGTAATTCCTGTAAAACCAAACTGTATGTCCCTGAAAACAGAAGCTCAGACCTGGACACTCTTAGAAACATCTCTATTTAGAATGTTCTTTTTTTACTTACCAAACATGGGAGTGGGAAGAATTTCATGAACAGAGAGTTGAGTTCTAAAACCATTAAGATGCCTTACTCTGCCTGAGATGGCTAAATGAGCTGATCAGGGAATGATCTAAAAGCTATGTCTAATTGATAAAACCTGATGGTCAGTAGGTATGTTAAAGGTCATTTATTTCAACCTTTTACCCAGTGTACACTAAGCATATCAAAAGCATTGTTCACACTCCAAATGAGCACTTAAAGGCAATCTACGTCAATGTTGAATTCAAGTAATACTTGTTTTGTGCTGTCAGGATTATTTCATTTTACCTACATATGTTTAGTTTGTTTTTTTCACCTTTCAATTTATTCCTTTTGTGTCAAATAGAGGATTATATTCTTCATATATCCCCCCCACCCCACTGGTGTTCTGTTAGTAGTAGACAATCTAATTTCCAATAAAGATTATTGGAAAATAATCTTTATATCATCTTTAGTCTTGATTGATCTTTTTTTTTTTTTTTAAAGATTTATTTGTGCATACAGAACTGGGGTACAGGCCAGAGGCTCAGGGGTGGTGAGAGGTTTCACCAGAGACAGAGTGGGGAACAGAACAGGCAGATCGACGAAGTACACTGCTGAGGGGAGCAGTGGGTGGGTCAGGAGAGGTCTGCCATACCATGCGGGCACCTCTGGGGCAGGCAGGAATCGAACTCCTGCAGAAGTGGCTTTAGATTCTCAGTGCTGTGCTTTAACCTACTGCGCCACCAGGGAGGGCCTTGATTGATTGTTTTAACTGGGTACAAGGCTTCCAAATATTTTCTCTCAACAGCTTGAACATATTATTAGTTCACGGAAATTCTGACATTTTTGTTATTCTTGAGAACTGTATTTAACTACTTTTCATTCTCATGGTACTTTTTTTTTTTTTTTTAAAGATTTATTTATTTATGCTCAGAACTGGAGTACAGGCTAGAGGTATGGTAGGTGAGAGGATTCACCAAAGACAGCGTGGGGAGCAGAACAGGCAGATTGACAAAGCACGCTGCTGAGGATAGCAGCAGGCAGGTCAGAAGAGGTCTGCTATGCCATGTGGGTCAGCTGCCTAACTGGGGATTCAACTCGTGCTGCAGGGACTTCAGAGAGCTTCATAATGCAATGCTTTAACCCGTTGCACTACCAGGGAGAGCCCGTCATGGTGGCTTTTAAGATAGTGTCACGAGCTTCCAGATGGCACTGAGGTGGTGTTAGCTCCCAGCCTATGTTCCTAACAGATAGTTGTTGGTCATTTGTGTTCTTAAGTTTCATTACATGGTGTGGATTTACTTTTATCCTACGGAGGACTCAACAGTGATTCCTCAATCTGAGATTTCACATATTTCATCAATTTTGTAACATCCTCAGTTAATGCTTCTTACTTAGTTTCTTTCCCAGATCTTAAATATTTAACTTATTTTGGACCTTAACATTTTAATTTCTGTATTTTTTTCTTTCATAATTCCCACCTCTATATTTCTGTTGCCTTCTGGATAATTTCTTTTCTCCTAGCATACTTATGGAATTCTTTTTCCATTTTCTGTATTATTTGGTTCCTTTCAAATCTGTCTTGTTTTCACTAATTATTTTTTTAATATTTCATTTTTATTTATTTATGCATACAAGAGCTGGGGTGTAGGCCAGAGGTGCAGAGGGTGAGAGGATTCACCAGAGACAGAGTGGGGAGCAGAATAGGCAGATCTACTGAAATACACTGCTGAGGATAGCAGTGGGCAAGACAAGAAACCATATGTGGGTTAGCTCCCTAGTCGAGCTTCAAACTCACGCCGAAGTGGCTGCCAATAGCTTGATAATGCTGAGACTTTAACCTTTGAGACACCAGAGAGGCCCTATAATAATTTTATTTATTTTTAAAGATTTATTCATATAGAACTGGGGCATACAGGCCAGAGGTGCAGGGGCAGTGAGAGGATTCACCAGAGTCAGAGTGGGGAGCAAAGCAGGCATATCGACATAGTACACTGCTGAGGGGAACAGCCAGTGAGACAGAAGAGGTCTGCTGTGTCATGTAGATCACCTCCAGGGCCAGGGATCGAACGTGTACTGAAGTGGCTGGGGCTAGCTTGCAGTGTTTTCTTTCTCTCTCTTTCTCTCTTTCTCTCTTTCTTTTCTTTCTCTCTTTCTCTCTTTCTTTCTTTCTTTCTTTCTTTCTTTCTTTCTTTCTTTCTTTCTTTCTTTCTTTCTTTCTTTCTTTCTTTCTT
>NW_004567116.1:37341941-37343009 GCF_000260355.1 Condylura cristata | reverse complement strand
TTCCTTCTTTCTTTCCTTCTTTCTTTCTCTCTCTCTCTTTCTTTCTTTCTCTTTCTTTCATTCTTTCTTTCCTTCTTTCTTTCCTTCTTTCTTTCTGTCTTTCTTTCTTTCCTTCTTTCTTTCCTTCTTTCCTTCTTTTATGCTTGCATGGCTTTCTTTTTTTCCCCTTTATTTATTTTTAAAAAAAGATTTATTTTATGCATACAAGAGCTCGGGTGTGGTATAGGCTAGGGTGGGGGTAGTGTGAGAGAGGATTCACCAAAGACAGTGGGAACAGAAGAGGTGGATTGACTGAAATACACTGCTGAGGCAAGCAACAGGTGAGATAGGCAAGGTCTGCTGTGTCATGTGGGTCACCTCCCTGGCTAGGCCAGGCATCAAACATGTTGCAGTGGCTGCCTATAACATCACAGTGCTGAGACTTAACCCCTTTGTACCACTAGAGATGCCCCCTATATTAATTTTAAATACACTTCTCATCTATTATTCAATTATCTGAAGTTCTGGGGTATATAACTGCCATTTGTTATGACTGACTTTTTCATGTTGAATTGTTTGCTCAGGTGTTTTGTGTTTTGTATTGTGAGCACATATTCAGTGGAGCATTATCTTTAGCAATCTTACATAGTTTGTATTGAGCTCAATCTTCCCAAGAGCAGGTTTTTTTCTTTTGATCAATTTTGTTTGGGTGTAGTTTTATGTACAGTAAACTTACTGAAAGTAAGAAGATTTTTAACCTATGTTCACACATTAAAAAGCTGTTATAATTAAAATACAGATAATTTTCATCACTCCCAGAAGTTTCTTATGCCTCTTTGCCTTCAGTCTTTTTCATCTTGACCTCAAGAACTACTTAATTAAGTGGTTAATTTGCATTTTCTAGATTTTGGTGGGGGAGGGGTATAAACAACAGAAATTAATTTACTTTTATATATGTATCCAAAAGGGCAGGTTTGCTATTTAAAAAAAAAAAGAGAGAGAGAAGGGAAGTAAAGAATGCTTGCACGATTACAAGCAGGTAGAAAGAGCTGCCCCTTGGAAGCGACAGTTTTTTTTTTTTTTATTAAA
>NW_004567116.1:37311027-37341566 GCF_000260355.1 Condylura cristata | reverse complement strand
CATGTGTTTCTCTTTTTTGGTTGCTGAGTAATATTCCATTGTATATATGTACCACATCTTTCTAATCCAGTCATCTACTTTTGGGCATCTGGGCTAAGCGACAGTTTTTTTAAAGAGAGACCTGGGTAGTCACAGGTGGGCAGCTTTGGAGGGTATCCGCCTCTGCTTCTTTGCAAGGGAGACAGTAAAGAGAAGCACCTGCAGAGTCACTGGTGGGCAGGAGAGCTACAGAAATTTATTCCTTACAGTTCTTCAGGCAAAAAAGTCCAAGATCCAGGCACTAGCATGGTAAGGAGAGAGCCCTTCTCCTGCTTCATTACTGGCACTTTCTTGATAAATTCTCACATGCTTGAAGGACTCTAGAATTTTCTGTAGTATGGACTCTTACTTTTTTTAAAAAAATATATAGTACAGTTGAGATTTATCCACTTGGTTGTAAGTATCAGTAATTTGTTTAGTATTAGTGATTTGCTACTTTTCTTCTGCTAAGAAGTATCAAGTAAGTTCTTGATTAAGTCCTTTTTGGAAACTTGGACGTTAAAGCTAAAGGAATTTTTTTTAAAGATTTATTTATGCAGAATTGGGGTACAGGCTAGAGGTGCAGGGGGGTGAGAGGATTTACCAGAGACAGAGTGGGAGCAGAACAAGCAGAACTACTAAAATAGACTGCTAAAGGGAGCAGCAGGCAGGTTAGGAGAGATCAGGGGGAGCTTCATAGTGCTGCCCTTTGACCTGGTGCACCACCAGGGAGAGCCCAACCAGGATTGTTTTTTTTCCATATCCATGCTATAACAAATTTAGACAAAATGAGGAGGACCTGCTGTATTTTGTATGGCTATATCACACAATTTTATTGGTCATGTTAAAGGACACACATATATATGTATATTTTTTTTTTTTTAAATATTTTTTTAAAGATTTATTTATTTGTTCATACAGAACTGGGGTACAGGGGTGGTGAGAGGCTTCACCAGAGATAGAGTGGGGAGCAGAACAGGCAGATTGATGAAGTACACTGCTGAGGGAGCAGCAGGGGAGTCAGGAGAGGTCTGCCTCGCCATATGGATCACCTCCCGGGCAGGCAGGCAGGGATCGAACTCATGCTGAAGTGGCTTTCGCTTCTTAGTGCTGTTCTTTAACCCACTGTGACACCAGGGAGGGCCAGGACTCTTATATTTTAAAGCCTACTCACCCCTGGATTTTTAGATTGTTTCCATTTTTCTGGCTACTGTGAATAAAGTTCCTGTGAGCATTCACAGGAAATTTTTTTTGGAGTGGAGAGACTGGGTTGGATTATCAGTTTTCCATATTGATTGTAGCATTTTATATTGCTGTAGCAGTAAGGAAGCTCCTGTTGTTTCCTACTTTTATCAACATGCTTGGTATTGTCAGTCTTTGATTTTAGCCATCCACATGAAATAGTAGCATTTCATTGTGGTTTTAATTTGCATTTTTTTATGACTGATGATGTTGAATGTTTTATCATTTGTTTCTTTATCATATATTTCTGCACATACATCTAGAGGAAGTTTGTTTCCCAAACTGGTATTAAAATATATGTAACTTTACTTAGCTGTCCAGGCTACAGGCTTAGTGTATATATATAATTTTAAAATTAATTATTTTAGTAGTTTATTTTTACATCATTTTGTGCCCTTTTTCATCTCACTTGTAATCCCTGTGGGTTTCCCATCAACAAATCACCCATGTGCCAGCACCATAGTCCAGAGCACTTCCACCCCCTCCATTTTTGATCCCATTCCCCACCCCACCCCTGTAAAATGTCTCTGGTATACAGTTGTTCATTATTATTATTATATTTTCCCCTGGTCTTTGATGCTCCTGCTATGAATGAAACCATCCGGTATTTTTCTTTTTCTTTCTGGCTTATTTCTCTTAATGTAAATTTTTTAAACTGTTACAAATCTCTTTCTTGTACATACCTATGGTTCTGAATTCTAAGACTTTTTCCTCTTTTATTTTCTAGGTGAGTAAGGCAAGCTTCCTTATTTCCTGTTCACAGGTGTTCCCCCCCCTTATCCTTTTGATAAGGGTATTAGTGTTTATACAGAGATCTGTCTCTCCAACTTTGAGAAAGTTATCATTTCCTTTCTCATAGGACACCTATGCCCTCAGCTCCCTAATTTAGCTTCTTTGTTTCTAGTTCCAGGAATTTCCCTTTCTTTGAGCTTGGTTTAGCTATGTGTCAGTTAGGATTTGATAAAGTAGATAGAAACCACACAGTCTTTTTTTTTTTTTTAAGATTTACATATTTATACGTACAGAACTGGGGCACAAACTAGAGGTGTGGGGGTAAGAGGAATCACCAGAGACCAAGTGGGAAGAAGAATAGGCAGATTGACTGAAAAATACACTGCTGAGGAGAGCAGCGGGCTGGTCAGTAGCCGTCTGCCGGCCATGTGGGTCAGCTCCCTGGCTGGGGATAACTGCGTACTGCAGTGGCTGCAATAACTTCATAGGATTGTTCCTTAACCAGTTGCACCACCAGGGAGGGCCCCACATAATTGTTTTATAGTGAACTCAATAATTAAACTGTTGACTGATTTGAGGAATTAAACTGTTTTTGGAGGCCTGAAAAAGCAATAGATGGGATCTTAATGTAATTTTGATATAATAACTACATTAAGCAGTTCCTTCATTCATGACTAAAACACAAAAGGGAAGAAGGTTGGTTTATCAGAACTTAAAACTCTGCAGGGATCTGGAGGAACTGTGCCCTAATTCTCTGAGGAGGGAGTGTTGCCTAGTGCTACTGGTTTCTTAAGACCTCACAACAGGGGCCTGGAGCAACAGGGTTGGTAGGGCTCTGCCTAGCTGGTGCTGGTCCCGCTGAGGGGGCACAATGAGCTGTTTCTGGGAGTTTAAAAATAACTTGGGAGGGCCCAAGTCTGTTGTCTACAAACAGCAAGCTGCAGGAGGGGAACTCCTTAGTAGTCACCTCCTGCCTCCTTAGAGCGGAACAGGAAGCCTGCAGGCAAGGTGAAATGCAAGGCCCAGCATCACAGAGCAGAATTTAACACAGGATAGGTGTGAGCCTAAAGAGTAACTTAACTGCCACATTCTAAAAAGATGTTTCATTAAAATTTTCCAAGTATTTCCAGGAATACTTAGTAGAAAGATGTTCAAGTTCTTTGGTTCATTGTATCCATAGTCAATAGCTAACTTTCTTTTTTTTTTTTTTCCCCCTATAATGTGAGCCTGGCACTGTTATAAGCACTTTACATGAACTATATAGCTCTAGGAGATGTTGTTATTATTACTATTCCCTGTAACAAGCCAGGAAACTGATTTACAGCTAAATTTAGTCATCTACCCAAACCTACTGATGTTTTAGGCTTACTGTTCTGAGTCCCAAAATCTAATTCTTAATTTGTTTTTAATGCTGAAAGTTCTTCCTTGCTTCAAACCAAAATCTTTTTCTGTAAAGTCCACTTAATTCTGTTCCTTTTTTTTTTTCCTGGTGGGGGACATGGTCTTCTCCTCTGTATTAGACCTTTGAAAGGAGTATTCTTGTTCTTCCTTGCTAAACACCTGCAGTTTGTCCTCACAATCGCTGCCACTGACTTTCAGACCCTTCTTCTGGTGGTTGTTGTCATTCTTCCGATGCATTTTTCATTGGCAGGGTACAGAGTCGTTGTCTACTAACCTAACCTGAGTCTGTATAGGTGTTTTGAGTAGCTCTCTTAGGATCATGGTTTATTGAGTATTCACAGTAACATAGTAATCTCCTACTATGGGTAGATTTTTTATTTTTTTAATTAGCTGCAGGTCCTTCCTGGCGGTACAGGGGGTAAAGTCTCAGTGCAGTCAAGCTATGGCCAGCCACTGTGGCATGAGTTCAGGGATCTGGGGAGCTGACCCACTTGACACAGCAAAACTCTGTCTCACCCACTGCTCCCCTCAACAGTGTATTTCAGTCAAAATGCCTCTTCTGTTCCCTACTCTGTCTCTGGTGAATCCTCTCACTCCCCCACACCTCTGACCTGCATCCCAGTTCTTGTATGCATTCATAAATAAAAATCTTTAAAAAATGAACTTCAGTAGCAGGGCTTACCATTTTATATTTGGTTCTTTTATTCTAAATGCAGAATTTTACGTTTAACTGAGTTTATCTTGTTTTTGGTAACATCAAATTCATTAAATATTTTTGTCATATCAGATCTAAAAATGTTGTTTTCATCACAGTTTATCATGCCAAAGTATTCAGACAGGTTTATATGCTTTTATCTGTCTTTGTTAAAAATGCTTACCATACTAGATTTGAGAAGTGAACTCTATGTTACACCACTATAGATCTAATAGAGGAAGGTTTGGGAAAAAAGGTTTTGACTTTTCTTTCTGTCACATTGGGGGAAAACAGTATGTGGCTGTCAGTGAAGGTCAAGAGGAGAGGCCTGGTTAGGGCCGGCCATTGGGCAGTTGCCCTAGTGATCTAGTGGCTGTAGAAGGGAGAGAGGACATTATTGCACAGTAGAGTAGGCTCCTGAGTTGAGGCCTCTGTTGGCAGCTGTGTCAGTTACCCTTTCTGTCTTATTTAAGGGTAAGACAGAAGCAAGTGCAGGAAATACCAGTGATTTAGTCTTGCAGATTTCCTCTGCCTTATTGTAGCTAAGGATTGGTTAATCTGGCAAATAGTAAAAAGTGCAGAATTTTAGGCCTACCCCTTGAATGGCCTGAGACACTTGTTTGCAGTCTTCAAGGTTTTGGTGCCTTGTGGTTAAGTACATGTAGTATGTTTCCATTTTCTGTGTGAACAGCATGGTATTCTGCCTTATCAGTGGGTCTTTGTCAAGGGCTGCTCTTCAGTGATGACCTCAGTGAGTGCTGAGGTAATAATAGCCTACTTTTCTATCTTTCCTTTAGTGTAACAGTATGAATTTGGGGGAAACCTTTTGTTCCTCATGAACTACCACAAAGTAGATTCTGGTTCCTTACCTCTAAAACCCAGTTTCCTTAGGTAGTGACAAATACAGAATGAATTGCCTGTTAGATCGCTTACTGAGCTGAGCATATAGAGTATTGTATAGTATAGATGTCCCTTTTCAGCTCTTCAACCTACGGGCACTTCAGACTAATATAACAGATAATTTATATTCTCATTACCTAGAATTAACAGTTGTTAACATTATTTTCTAAGATTGATTTATATATGTACATAAGAACTGGGGTACAGAGGTGTGGGGAGTGAGAGGATTCACCAGAGACAGTGGGGAGCAGGACAGGTATATTGACTGAAGTAAACATCTGAGGGGAACAGCAAGGTGAGACAGGATAGGCCTGCTGTGCCATGTGAGTCACTTCCTTGGTCAGATCTAACTTGTGCCGCAATCGCAATGGCTAGCTTCACAGTGCTGTGCTTTACCCCTTGCACCACCAGGAAGGCCCAGTACTCAAAATTTAACATTAATACATCCAGTATATACCTGTTCAGATTTCTGTTTTTTTCCAGTGATAGCTCTTTATAGACTTTTCTTCAGGTCAGGGTCTGTCGAAAGGTCTTGCATGTGTTGTCATGCATCTTAATCTGCTTTAACTTTGAACCATTCTTTAATCTCTTACTTTATGCCTATCATAGCATTGCCATTCCTGAAGAATTCAGGTAATTTTGCAGAATGGCTCTGTTTGGATTTGTATGCTTGTTTTTGCTTGTTTATTTAAGATTTATTTATGTATACAAGAACTGGGATACAAGCTGGAGGTATGGGGGTGAGGGTGTAAGAGGATTTACCAGAGACAGAATGGGAAGCAGAACAGACAAATGTACAGAAATACACTACTGGGGGAACAGTGGGTGGTTCAGGTGAGGTCTGCTGCACCATGAGGGTCACCTCTCTGGACAGGGGTGTAACTTGTGCTTCACTGGCTTTGGATAGCTGCACTTTAACCCATTGTGTCACCAGTGAGGGCCCTTGTTTTCTTTTGATTAGATTTGGGTTCAACATTTTTGGTAGAATTCTGTAAGTTAATATAGTAGTTTGGTTAGAAATGCTAACACTAAAACACATGAAAACAGCATTAAAGCCTTACAGGCATTTTAGACAAGGGGACTCAGTAGATTCTGGAATAACTAGAGAAGACTTTGACAGGAAGCTGAAGTATGGAAAAGGACAGAATTTGAGATATTAGGAGTATTAGATATACTGATATTTGAGCTCTCCATCCCGCTATTAGGATTGTAAATCCTAAAAAGTGAATTTTCTTTGTAGAATTTAGGGTTCTGTTTCTTCCCCGGTGTTTGTACTGTTGGGAAACCTAATAGTTTAGAACTCTTGCTTTGGCTTCTGATAGAACTAAGAGACTGTGTGCAATGTTTTGCCAGCTGCCTAACCTTGGGGAAGCATCCTTACTTGCAAGCTAGAAAGAGTATTAGTAAGTATTTAAAAGGTTGTTATTTGTTTTTCATAGTGTAATATTGCATAACTATTTGGATTAAAATACTTGAGTGCTTTTAGATGGGGGAAGCATATCATAATTCTGCCATATGCCCATATGGGAGCACTCCTTTCTATTATCTGCCTAACTCCTAAGGGTGTTTGAATTGACAGCTGCTGGATAACTGAAGGCATGTAAATGAGAAAGGCCTTGGCTTATGCGTAGAGAAGTGGGAAGACTGGCTGGGTTGGGTTAGAGTGTATGCTGGAAAAGTGGGAAATAATGTTGAATAAGTGACTTGAAGTCATATAATGGAGGACATGGAAAGTAAGCCAAGGAATTTAGATATGATACTTTAGACAGAAAAAACCATGGAAGACTTTTGCATAGGAGAGAGACACTTAGAAATGTGTGGCATGGGGAAAAAAACTTTCCTGGTTTGAAGTCCAGAATCCTAATAGGGCAGGGCCTTCCCAGTGCTGACCAAGGGGGTGTGGTTTGGCAGTCTTGCCACAGGAGGCCAGAATTTCTGCCCCAGTGACTTTTCCTGCTCTGCCACTGACTCACCCCACTGACCTGGACTGCGTGGCTTCCCTTCCGGTTGCTTGTCTGATCTACAGAACACTGGAGCTTCCCAGGATGATATGATCCTGAGCTGACCACCAGCGGGTAGAATAGGGGAATGCACAAGCATTCCCGACCCTTCTCCCTGGATAAAAGCCAATTCTAAGTCATACTATCAGGGATCACTGTGTTCAAACCTGAGGAAGCTCTCCACCAAGTGGTAAGTCAAGATGGTTTCTGCTCTCTCTTCTTTTTTCACAAGTCAGCTTTTTTCAGAACAGGATTTGTACTACTTTCATTTTTCCCTGATCCAGGTTCTTCATAATAACCTTTTAATTATTGAAGCAAATGGTTACTGCATGAGGTGGCTAGGAAAGTTTAATAAACATATTGTCTAGCTGTGGGGGGAAGTGTCCAGAGCTTTCAGTGACCCCAGCTCTGAGGTAGATTACCCAGAACTTTTGTGAGCCAGACACTAAACAATGACTCATATCCCTCTGGGAACAGCTGCACAGAGCTCCTGGTCTTAAACTTTCAGGTTTCAGAACCATTTTGGAATATTGTTATGGTACTTTACTGCTTGCGTCTTTCCCCTTGAAAGGAGTGAGGGACAGGGAAGGGACGAAGTACATGGATTGGGATATTTGTGGTTTATGTTGGCAGTCAGGGTGATGGAGTTTCTAGTCCTCACTGTTGCTAACTAGTTTCATAACCAGAACAAACTGTCCTCTCTCAGTGGGCTGGAGTTTTCTCATATGTGAAAACTAACAGTTTGGGTTGATTGTAAAGTAATATATAGTTTACTTTTAGCACAAGTAACATTATACACATATCTTGACTTCTTAATTGGAGTTGTGGAACAGTTGTATTTGTCAATTTGTAATTCTCTTTGTCAGCCTTTCCATTTATTCTGGTGATGCTGTCAAGGCTCAGAATATTTTCAGTTTCTAAGCTGATCTTTTAAATAGCCTCAGGAGTAGCAAATGTTCACTCTTGGCTTGGTAGATTCAGTTTGTGGAAATTGCCAGCTGACGTATGAGGCAAAGAGTAAAGTGAGGCAGTCTCTTTTTGGTGAAGAATGAGGTGTGACTATAATACAGTAAGACTTAATTTTTGTGTTTCACATGCCTCAAACTTAAAGGTAGTTCCTAAGGGAGAGTTTTATGAGTATTTTGAGAATGCTAATATTGTTAGAATGTGTAAATAACTTCCTAGGAAAACTATTGATTATAGTTTTAAAAATGTTGGAAATGTTTAAATAGGTCTAACATCCTTTTTATTCATGGTGCTCATGCTGGTTTCAGGTCAGGGTGACTAGATAGTGGAGAAAATTGCCTTTCTCATAGTGGTGCTCCCTAATAACAAATGTATTTGAGGTGTACCAAAGGTTGGAATGTGGTTGCTGTAGAATATTGTAGCTAGGAGCCAATGTAGTCCCATTTCTAGTAGACTTAGCCAAAAGTTCTTCAGGCTACAGCAGCCACTACTCACCAGCATGCCAGAGTCCATCAGGATGATTCCCAGGTGATGATGTAGAAGCAGATGAAGTAGAAGCTTCAGTTTTTTTTTTTTTAAATTATCATAGTTTATTTTTACATAGTTTTGTGCCTTTTTCCATCTCAGTTGTAATCTCCTTGGACTTCCATCACCAGTTCACCTCTGTGCCATCACCATGGTCCTATGCACTCCCCTCACCCCCACTTTTGATCCCATTCCCCACTCCACCCCCATAAAATGTCTCTGGTATTTAGTTGTTCATTATTATTATTTCCCCCTGGTCCTTTATATTCCTGCTATAAGTGAAACCATCTGGTATTTTTCTTTCTGGCTAATTTCACTAAGCATGATCCCTTCCAGCTCTATCCATGTTGCTGCAAAAGGCATATGCTTATCTTTTTTGACCACTGAGTGATACTCTGTTGTGTATATATATATATGTACCACATCTTTTTAATCCATTTGGGTTGATTGCATGTCTTTCCTATTGTAAATAAAGTAACAATAAAGATGGGGGTGCAGGTGTCTTTTTGAATCAGTGTTTTTTTATGTCTTTTGGGTAGATACCTAGGAGTGGGATTGCTGGGTCATAAAGCTTCATTTTTAGCAGTTTGAGAAACCTCCAGACTGTTTTCTATAGTGATTGTACTAGTTTGCATTCCCACCAGCAGTGCAGGAGAATTCCATTTTCTCCACATCCTCGCCAACATTTGTTGTTGCTAGTTGTTTGAAGATGTGCCATTCTCACTGGGGTGAGGTGGTATCTCATTGTGGTTTTAATTAGCATCTCCCTTATTACAGTGATGTTGAACATTTTTTCCTTTGTTTGTTGGCAGGCTGCATTTCCTCTTTGGAGAAGTCTTTTTAGCTCTTCTGCCCATTTTATTTTTAAAAATTTATTTATTCATACAGAAGTGGGGTACAGGCCAGAGATGTGGAGGGTGAGTGGATTCACCAGAGACAGAGTGGGGAGCAGAACAGGCAGATCAGCGAAGTACACTGCTGAGGGGAGCAGCGGGTGGGCAGGAGAGGTCTGCTATGCCATGTGGATCACCTCCAGGCCAGGCGGGGATCGAACTCTTGGGGAAGTGGCTGAAGCTTCTTAGTGCTGTGCTTTAACCCGCTGCGCCACCAGGGAGGGCCCCTGCCCATTTTTTGATGGGGTTTATTTTTGTTGAGTTTCATCAGTTCTTTGTATATCTTTGTTATCAATCCTTTATTGCTAGTATTGTGTTGAAAAATTCTTTCCCAGTCAGAGGGATGTCTGTTTTGTTGTAATGTCTCTTTTGCTGTACAAAAGCTCTTTAACTTGATGTAGTCCCATCTGTTTATCCTTCCTTCACTATCGTGCTGTATCTTTAAAGATGTTACTGAGGTGTATGTGGTGTAGTGTTTTGCCCATCTTTGAGAAGTTTTTTATAGAAGAAATTATTTTATTCATATTTGGGATGGAGTGGGGGTCCACAGTTGGGGGTTGAGAAAGGTGGGATGGATTGGAGGATGGGTTTGGGGAATCAAGTCAGCAAGACTATTTTGAATGTACCTACATTAGACAGATTGTAGTACATTGGAATTTATTTGTTCCTGGAATTGGTGATCTTTATTGAGAGCTGTCCAGTAAAATAAATGAGTAACAGCCTGGTCAAGATTCTGTCTCTAAATCACTATATGATCGTTTGCAGTTTCCTTTCAATCTCAGCCTTGTTTTTCTCATTCTTAGCTTACGATTGACCCTGAGAGTTCTAGATCTGAAAACGGGTAGACTTTGAGGAGGTTTGAAGTAAATTTAGGTAGGAATAGAGGTTCTTTTCAACCCCTAAGTTATAGTAACTTTACTTTATATTGCAGTCACAGTTCTGTGCTCAAACATGAAGTAGCTAATTAATGAGAAGCATGCCTAGAAAGCTTTCTCCTAAAAACAAAACAATCACAGGACACGCTGGTCCTGACAGAAGTGGTTCCCTGGTAGGATCTATTGTTTGAGAGAGGTGGGAGTGAACTGCCTCAAAATGGACAGTGTGGATATGTTGTGATTTAGTTTTTGTTCCCTGTTACTAATTTCAGGCATTCCTTTAGAGGGATTCTGTTAATAATTGGTGTACTGGGATTCATTTAGGGAAAAAGCCCGGTGTAACCACAACTAGAAGTTAAAACACCCAGTAGAGCCAGCCAGTTACTAGTAGACTAAGTGACCTAATTAGTTGCTTTTTAAAATCTTAAACCTTATACATTAACCCCACAGGGCAAATAAGCTACTTGGTGAAGCAGGCTAGGCATCAGGTTGGGAGATTTGTACTCTTAATAGTGGAGAATAGTGCAGAAGGTGACTGGTACAATCCATACCTCTTAATCCTTGTATTTCTATTCTTTTTTTTTTTTAAGATTTATTTATTTATGCATACTAGGGTACAGGCCAGAGGTGCAGGGATGGTGAGAGGATTCACCACATACAGCAGGGAGCAGAACAGGCAGATGGATGAAGTACACTGCTGAGGGGAGCAGCAGGCAGGTCAGGAGAGGTCTGCCACATCATGTGGTCATCTCCGGGGCTGGTGGGAATCGAACTCATGCGGAAGTGGGAATCGAACTCATGCAGAAGTGGCTTTAGCTTCTTAGTGCTGTGCTTTAATCCGCTGTGCCACTATGGAGGGCCCGAATTTCTATACTTTTCCTCAGTGCCCTTCAGTTTTAAATAGGATTTTGTAAACAGTTTGCCTGTCCCCTTAAAGTGACAGATACCTGTCAATGAGCACGGCCATTCATATGTATGTGACTTTAAATTAGAGGGACTGTTCACCTTGACAGTTTGCTTTACAGACTATCCCACTAAAAGGATTTACTAGATTAAGGCTCTTTGGTTGTCATTCATTCAAACAGCATTATTTAGCACTTATAATGTGCAAGCATTATGCTGGTATAGAGCTGATAGGTGAATAAGGTAGTTTATGCTCTCTAGATGCTTAGTCAAGTCAAACAAGTATACAGCTAGCATCAATGAGAAGTAAAACCAAATGTGTAAAGAAACAAGCTATATAGGAACAGAGAGAAATGTACAGGTTGTTTCCTCTTCCCTCCTCTCTCCCCATGGGGGTACCAAAGAGAGAATCAGGGGAGATAAGGTATTTATTTGAGCCAAGTTATGAAGTTTGAATAGAAAGTTCAGTAGGTTTAGAAGAAAGGGCATTTTGGGGGAAGTCATAGGGGAAGTCATAGTATAAGCAAAGGCACAGAGCCTGAAAGATAACCTGATGCATATGGGAAACAAATTCCTTAAGTAAAGATATTTTATAGGAATGAAGTGGAAATGAAGTTGGAAGGAAGATTGATGGTTGAATCTTAACTTTTATGTCATGCTACAGAATTTGGCACTTTATTCTGTATGGAATTAGCTATTGAATTTTTTTAAATAGCTTTTTGTTTCATTTTTGCTTTTTTTTTAAAAAAAAGTTATTTTTGTGTGGAAGAATTTTGAGGTGCAGACCAGAGGTGAGAGGGGTGAGAAGATTCACCAGAGACAGTGGGGAGCAGAATAGGCAGATCTACTAAAATATACTGGTAAGGAGAAACAAGAGGGTTAGCTCACTGGACAGGGATCAAACTCAGGCTGTGGAGGTAGGCCTTCAAGGTGGTAGCTCTGTGACTTAACTTCTAGGGCACCAAATAACATGACCTAATACTGTTTAGGTCTTGGTTTGTTTTTCAATTTAAGTTAACAGGTCCTCCCTGGTGACTCAAGGGGTTAAGTCTCAGTATTATGAAATTGTTAGCAGCCACCTGGCCACGGAGCTGACCCACATGGCACAGCAGACCTCTCTGGTCTTCCTGCTGCTTCCCTCAGCAGTGTATTTCAGTAGATGCACCTGTTCTGCTCCCCACTCTGTCTCTGTGAATCCTCTCTGGCCGGTACCCCAGCTCTTATATGCATAAATAAATAAAAAAGATTTAAGTTCATAGATTTCAGGATTGAGTATGGGTGGTCTTAATACTTAGGGTATTAATTTGTCACACATCTCATATTTGGATACTTGATTCTTTAGTTATAGTTACTAAAACAACTCCAAAAACATGAAGACAGGAAGTGGTCAGAGCTATGTTCCTTTTAGACTGAGCTTCTCCATTCCAAAAAACAGGTTTTCTTTTATCTGAGGGGGGAAAAATGGTTTTCTTAGGCATATACATTATGCACAGTCTTCTTGCCTAGTAGATTGTTTGCTAATCTTTTGGAAATAAAATTTCTCACCAGGAGTGGGCTTTTTGGGCTTTCTTAGTGGCATAGAAGTTAAGGCTCAGTGCTATCATGCTATCACTGCTGAGGCCTGAGTTCCATCCTCTGTCAGGGAGCTGACTCACAAGGCACAGCAGACCGCTCCTGTTTCTCCCACTGTTCCCTTTAGCAGCGTTTTCAGTACATCTGCTTGTTTTATTCACCACTCTGTCTCTAATGAATCCTTTTGACCCCTGCACTTGTGCCCCCCAGTTCTTATATAAATAAATAAATAATCTGGGCCCTCCCTGGTGGTGCAGCGGGTTAAAGCACTGCACTAAGAAGCTAAAGCCACTTCTGCATGAGTTTGATTCCCTCCTGCCCCGGAGGAGACCACATGGTGTGGCAGACCTCTCCTGACCCACCCGCTGCTCCCCCCAGCAGTGGACTTCTTCGATCTGCCTGTTCTGCTCCCCACTCTGTCTCTGGTGAATCCTGTCACCCTCCGCATCTCTGGCCTGTACCCCAGTTCTATATGAATAAATAAATAAATAATCATTAAAAAGAAAACAAAATAAGGAGTGGGCTTTTGATTGTATAGTAGAATCAAAAAAATTTTTTAACCTGATTAAAACATAATATATGCTCATTGTAGAAAATATGAAAATACAGAAACATGTAAAGAAGACTAAAATCAGTAATTCTGCTATGGAGAGAAAATCACTTCCCATTTTCGTGTTTTTGATATTGTGCTTAGACATATTTCTCTCACATAGTACAGATCATACTTCATTATAATTTTCTTTTCTGTTTTGTTTCCCATTTTTCGTTGTTTTTAATATATGAATTTGTGTGTATTAATGCTATTGAAATGCTTTATAAATATTTCTAGTTGACTGCATAAATCTGTCATATAGGATCTTTCTAGTGATTACATTTTTTTCTATTTAAATTTATTTATTTATGCATACAAGAACTGGGGTACAGGCCAGAGGTGCAGGGGTGAGAGTGGGGAACAGAACTGAGATACACTGCTGAGGGAGCAGTGGGCAGGACAGAAGAGGTCTGCCACATCATGTGGGTCACCTCCCTGGTCGGTGATCAAACTCATGTGGTGGCTGTGGATAGCTTCATAGTGCTGCACTTTAGTCCTTTGTGCCACCGGGGCGGGCCCCATTTTTTTCTATTTTAAACAATGCTATATTACTTTTATACAACTAATATAAATAATATGTATAATGAGTGAATCTTCATTTTCTAACCCTGTTCTTTGGAGTTATCCCTTACTTCTCGTTTCTGTTCTATGTGTGGACATTTTCTTTAGAGCTTTATTTATTATATATATATGAACTGGGATACAGGCCAGAGTTGTTGAGGGTAAGAGTGTAACAGGGTTCCTGTAACAAGAGGATTCACCACAGGCAGAGTGGGGAGCAGAACAGGCAGACTGACTGAAATACTCTGCTGAGGGGAGCAGCAGACAAGATGAAGAGGTCTGCTACCCTATGTGGGTTACCTCCCTAGCCAGGGATCGAACTTATGTTTCAGTGGCTTATGATAGCTTTATAGTGCTGAGCTTTAACCCGCTGTGCTGCCAGGGAAGGTCCTAAAAATATTTTTAATGATAAGTAATTCTAAGTAAACATGCCTGTGTTTATATTCAGATTTTTCGTAAATGTTTGTTGCTGTAAATGGAATTAGGTATACAAAGAATTTTGTCTTTGTAGTAATTGTGCTTTTTAATTTTTTTGTAATATATACATAACAAAATTTTTCACTTTAATCGTGTTTAAATGTTAAATTCCGTTTAATATAAATTTACAATTAAGTTTACAAGTCAGTGGCTTTAAGTAAGTTCACAATATTTGCAGTCATCACCACTGTCCACTTCCAGGGCATTTTCATCATCCCAAACAGAAACTCTGTACCTATTAAACAGTAATTCACATTCTTCCCCAGCGCATCTCCCCTCCCAACTCCTAAGTACCTCTATCTGCTTTCTGTCTTTGTGAATTTGCCCATTCTAGGTACCTCTTAAGAGGGATCATGCAATTTTTGCCCTTTTGTGTCTGGTTTATTTCACTTTGCATAATGTTAACATTTTTTTAGGAAAGAAATATATTGCCAAATTACTTTTTCAGAGAACCACTTAAAGCATGCCTGTTTACTTGCATGAGAAAATGTACTGTTCTTTCTTTGATTCTGAGTTTCTCATTCAGAATCTTAGATTAACATTCTTTGGATGTAGGATAGCTTCTTCATCATTATTACATAAATTCAAAATTAAGGAGAGGCTGGAAGGAGAAAGTTGTGGGGAGTGGGTTTGGGTATCAAGTCCTGTTAGCAAAAATGACCTTTGGAAATGAAAGCACCAGACGAATTGTTGTCCATTTATATAAAATGGGGATGATGGTACCTTCCCCACATTTGCCTCACAGGAACTGAATTTCCAAAAATTCCCTATAAAAATCTCTTTTCAGAAGAGAAGAAATGTCTTACTTTTGTGACTAGGATCTTCAAAAGGGTAGAATCTAGAGGAAAGACTGACTTTCTTTTCCCACAAAAGTCAAGGGCCTAGCTCTTAGTAGTTGATTAGATATGTTGGAAATGTGTAGCTACTTTCTAGTGAATCTTTTCTCTATAAGCAAAAGAAAAGGAGAGGTGTGTGTGTGTGTGTGTCACACAAATTTATGCTTGTGTATGTTGGGTCTGCTTAGCAGCAGACTTAGTGAGACTTGCTTTGATTTCATATTACTGTTTTTTTGTGTGTGAGTGGGAGCTGCATTACTGTCAAAGTCACTAAAGGACCAAATCTCTTTCCCATTAGTTGCATAGGAAACCTTTTACAGTAGTATCCCAACTCAGAAACAGAGCAATGTCTTTTGACTTCATCTGAGTGTTTTGAATTCTCTTTTCAGTATTATATACTGGGCCTATACTGCATATAAATTTATTTGAAAATGAACTATATTCTTTAACATAGCCACAGCCTAGTCAATTCTATAACAATCTCTGTTAAGAAACTTTTCTTGGGCCTCCCTGGTAGTGCAAGTGGTTAAACCTCAGCATCATGAAACTATCTGCAGCCACTGCAGCATGAGTTTGATCTCTGGCCAGGGTGGTGACCCACATGGTGTAGAAGACCTGGCCTGTTACCCGCTGCTTCCCCCACCAGTGTATTTCAGTAGATCTGCCTTTCTGCTTCCCACTCTGTCTCTGGTGGATCCTTACAAACACACACACACACATACATCTCTGGCCTGTAACCCAGCTCTTTTATGCATAAGTTAAAAAAATACATATATTTTTTAAAAGATTTATTTATTATTCATACGGAACTGGGGCACAGGCCAGAGGTGCAGGGGCGATGAGAGGATTCACCAGAGACAGCGTGGGAAGCAGAACAGGCTGATGGATGAAGTCCACTTCTGAGGGGAGCAGCGGGTGGGTCAGGAGAGGTCTGCCGTGCCATGTGGTCACCTCCGGGGCAGGCGGGGATCGAACTCATGCGGAAGTGACTTTAGCTTCTTAGTGCTATGCTTCAACCTGCTGCGCCACCAGGGAGGGCCCTAAAATACATACTTAAAAAAAATTTCTTTAGGCATTAAATGAGAGTTACTGTTTTGTTGTTTTCTGTTTTAGACCTGGTTAATAAATACTTTAGACTTTATAGGCCATGTTGTGGATGGATATATTATTTGAGTTTGAAAGGATTTTGTACCTCATTTAACATGCAGATTTCCTATATGTAGATGCTGCTTGGGAAGTCAGGTAAATATATATGTGGCCCTGAGGCATCCAACTTAGTGCTCCTAATTGTGATTAGTTTCTACCTGCATTTTGTCTGCTTTTGAATGAAAGTATAACGTACATTCAGAAAGTGCATGAAGTGTATATGTAGCTCATGTCTGTAGTGAACACACCTGTGCAACTAGTGCTCTATTGAGAAAAAGCATGACCAGCACCCATTAAACCCTTTCTAGTTATTATCTCCCCACCCCTATTTTCTTCTCAAATTCAGTCAAAGTATACATAGGAATGATCATTATGCTGGCTCATATGTGGCTCATGTTTATCTTGGGTGGGACTGCTGGAAAGAGCTCCAGATGGAGCCAGGAGACCTGTTACATCGTGGTTCTATTGCTTTTTAGTTATGTGATCTTAGGCAAGTCAGGGATCTTCATTCCTCCTTGACAGTGAAAACTGTGTTATCTATCTCTCAGAGCTGTTGTGAGGACTGTGTGAAATATTTGTTAACTGGGAAACATGAAAATTCATGCATAAAAATACTAGTGATTTTTCATTGTTAAAAGAAAACAAGACACAAAGATATGGAAAATCATCCCTTGCTCATTGATTGGGAGAATTAACATTATCAAAATGACCATCATACCAAAAGCAATTTACAGATTCAATGCTACTCCAAATACAATCTCAATGACATTCTTTAAAGAAATAGAACAAATATTGATGAAATTCATATGGAGCCACAAAAAATCTCAACTAGCCAAAGCTCTCCTGACTAAAACAAAGGAGAATGAAGGTACGACACGCACAGACATCAAACTATATTACAAAACTATAATAACCAAAACAGCATGGTACTAGAACAAGAGACACACAGCACAGATCAATGGAACCAAATAGAAAGCCCAGAAATCAAGTCACACATATGTTGACAACTAATCTTTAACAGAGGAAGAACAATGAAACAAAGATAGTTTGTTCAATAAATGGTGCTGGGAAAACTGGACCACCCCAAGCAAAAGAATGAAACTAGACTACCACCTCAGACCCTGCAAAAAAATCAACTCAAAACGGATAAAAGAATTGAACATAAGACCTGAACCACAAAATATATAGAAGAAAATACTGGTAAAACACTACATGACATACATCTCAGTAACATCTTTAAAGACTCAAAGAAAGTAAAGGAAAAGATAAACAGCTGGGATTAAATCAAACTAAAAAGCTCTGTACAACAAAAAAGACATTAACCAAAACAGACACCCTACTGATGAGAGAATTTTTGCACTCCATACAACTGAAAAAGGAGTGATTGCAAAGATCTACAAAGAGCCACTGCAGCATGAGTTCGATCCCATCAGGGAGGTGACCCACATGGTGTGGCAGGCCTCTCCTGTCTTGTCCACTGTTCCTCTCAGCAGTGTATTTCAGTAAATTTGCCCATTCTGCTCCCCACTCTGTCTCTGGTGAATCTCTCAAATCCCCCCACCCCAAGTACCTCTGAGCTATACCCTGGTTCTTCTACACAAAAATAAAAAATAAAAAATAATTTTTAATGTGTTAAAAAAAAAAACCCAACCACTATTTAATTTGTGTTTACTAATTTCTGTCTGTAGAAAAGACTAGACATCTTGGTGTGGTAGAAGTGGATTTGGAACCAGAAATACAAGAGTCTCGGTGTTGTGTACAAGATATAGCGGCATGGAAGACAAAGATGGAAAGGGGAGGAAAAGAGAGAGACCCTCAGAATTTTCATAGCTACTTAAAGACTTTTGAAACAAACCGCAGATTTGACAGAAGATCCTTTTCTCCAAGCTTATGTTCTGAAGTAACATTTTCTCAAATAGGGTCTCACTTTGGGGGTGAGACCCAGTAGGATAACAATGTGCCTGATTCTAGGGGGTTTGATGGTGGTGGTGGGGATTGGGGGAAACCCTAACTAGTAAAGTTTTCGCCAGACAGTGATGGGCAGGGGAGGGATGGGGATGAAAATTAATTTCTTTGCAAGATTTTTATTTTTGAGAATGGTGTCCTGGAGGGAAAAAAATCATGGTGATATTTAGAGTTGGAAAATTTAGATATGATTTATGCCAACCTCTTTTTTCCTGAGACTCTAGCTAGGCAAATGACTTTCCTAAAGCTACAAGAAAAGTAGTGACTGATCCAGGACTTACCTCCAGAGGACTTACCTCAAACACCTTATCTAGTAATTATCTTTTCTACCATTAGTGAGACTATCTCTAGGAGTTGTATAAAATAGTTTTATATTTGGGGCCTCCCTGGTGGCACAAGGGGTTAAGAGGTAGCACTGTGAACCTCCAAAGCCACAATAGTATGCGTTGGGTACCTTGCCAGGGAGGTGGTACCCTTGCAGACCTCTCCTGCTTTGCCCACTGCTCCCCTCAGCAGTATTATTTAAGTCGATCTACCTGTTCTGCTCCCTACTCTGTTTCGGTTGAATCCTGTCACACACATCCTATCCTTCCTCCCACCCCCCCAGTCGCCGGCCTATACCTCAGCTCTTGAAGAAAAAAAAAAGTTTTATATTGAAGTTGTTCTTCTTTGAGCCTCTTTTACTTTTCTCATCATTGGTTCTGTGTTTGTGAGCGAACATAGTGCTAGATATATTGCCAGTGGGGACAACCATTTACTCCTCTGTGACAGTGAAATAGAGTGTGAACAGGTTCTTAGGTGTTTTGTAGATGGACTTTGTTGAGGGAGAACCAAATAGGGCCTCTTGGATGTTATAATGAATCCTCTCTGGGTTTTGATTTGCCCTCTGCTTTTCTCCCTAGGAAACTGAAAGCTTACCAACACTGCCTCATTAATCAGCTAGTACCCTCAGGAGAAGAGGGAGAAGGCGGCCTGGCAAATAAATCTGAGGTCAGGGTTCTGAAAAAGCAGACCTTTCCTCTAGCAGTGGTGTTTACTCCAACTTTCTTTCTCACCTTTGAGATTTGTCCAACATTTCTCCTTCACAGAAGACCCTTCTTCCATGCTTACTGCTTCAAAGGAGTTTTGGTCCCTTAATGTTTATAAAGCCCTTGGCATCTTTTTAATTTCTTTTTTAAAGATTTTGTTTACTTTTTGCTTAGAAGAACTGGGGTATAGGCCAGAGGTGCAGGGGTGAGAGGAGTCATCAGAGATAGAGTGGGAAGCAGGACAGGTAGATCTACTGAAATGCTCTGGTAAGGGGAGAAGTGGGAGAAACAGGAGAGGTCTGCTGAACCTGGTGAGTCAGTTCCCTTGCAAGGGGTCAAAGTTGAATTCATGCCATAATGGCTGGCAATAGCTTGGTAGCAGTGAGAGTTTAACCGCTATGGCACCAGGGAGACCCAACCCTTACATCTTTAGAAAAAAATGCCTTAGTGATTGCTTTTGAAAGTACAGCTGCTTTAATTAAAAATTGACTTTTATGTGGCAGTAGCAAGACAAAACTTCTTTGAGACTGCTGATTTTTATTCATTCTTTCACCAATTGCTTCCTTACAATCAGTAGAGGATAATAAAGAGACCAGATAGATAAGTCACTACTTATGTGACTAGGTGATTTAATTCTTGAGCTTCAGATGGCCTCATCTTTAAAATAAAAATAAAGGGTCTCCCTGGTGGCACAGGAGTTAAGTCTCAATACTGTGAAGCTAGCAGCAGCCACAGCAGCACCAGTTTGATCCCTACCCAGGGAGCTAACCCATGGTGCAGTAGACCTCTCTGGTTTCACCTACTGTTCTTTCAGCAGTGTCTTACAGTTAATCTGCCTATTTGCTTCCCTTCTGTCTCTGATGAATCCTCTTACCAGCCGACACCTCTGGCCTGAACTCCAACTCCTTTATGCATAATAAGTAAAATTTAAAAATAAAATAAAGTCTACTTACTAGATTGTCCTGAGGATTCAATGAAATGATCGAGTAAGAAAATGTGTTCTGGGAACATACCCAACTGGGCTCAGACTTTGTTCCAGCACTTTCTAGTTGTATGACCTTAGGCAAGTTATTTCATCTTTCTAATTCTCAGTTTTCTTTTCTGTAAAATAGAAATAATATTTGGGTTATTGTGTCATTGGGTTATTGTGAGGATTAAACAAAATAAAGCCTGGGAAGTATTTAATATAGTGCCTGGCACATTGTGCTTATTAAAGTTTAACTATTAATTACAACATTGACAGCAACAATAATGATAGTTTTTAGATATTTACTATGCTGGGACATCAAGGAAACGCTAGAAAGATTGCATAGGACAGTGGGCCCCTAAGGAGGGATTTTTCTGCCACCTTCCCTCACTGGGGGACCCACAGGACTGAGAGATGGGACTCTCTTTGGACCCCAATATGAAGCTCCCTACAGCAGAAGCATCCCTGTTGGCCTAGTAGTAGAATGACTAGGAGGTTCAGAGGGACTTCAGAGGATATTAAGAAGACCTGTCTGGCATGGCAAGGTGAAGGGTTTAGTTAAGGGCATCAATATGACTGCAGAAGATAAAACTGGGGTAGCTCATCAAAAGTCTTGAATGCCAGGCAGATTATTTATATTTGAACCATTCTATTTTTGGACTGTCTCAAGGGAATTGCTCTCTCCCAAATTTTTTAGGATTGATTTATTTATGCCTACAAAAACTGGGGTACAGGCCAGAGGTGTGGGGTGGGTGGTGATGAGAGGATTCACCAGAGACAGGTGAGCAGAACAGTCAGATTGACTGAAATACACTGTTGAGGGAGCAGCAGGCGAGGCAGGAAAGGTCTGCTGCACATGTGGGTCAGCTCCCTGGCCTGGATCAAACTGCAGTGGCTGCTGACAGCTTCATAGTGCTGCGCTTTAACCCCTTGCACCACCAGAGAGACCACTTCTCTTCCAATTTCTTTCTTTCTTTTTTTTTTTAGCTTTTAAAATTATTAGTTTATTTTTACATCATTTTGTGCCTTTTCCCCATCTCAGTTGTAATCCTCGTGGACTTCCATCACCAATTCACCCGTGTGCCATCACTGTAGTCCTGTATACACCCCCCCCCCCGCCATTTTTTTATCCCATTCCCCACTCCATCCCTGTAAAATGTCTCTGGTATATAGTTGCTTATTATTATTATAATCTTTTCCCCCCCTGTTCCTTTATGCTCCTGCTATGAGAGAAACCATCCAGTATTTCCCTTTTTCATTTCTGGCTTATTTCACTAAGCATGATCCCTTCCAGCTCCATCCATGTTGCTGAAATAGGCATGACTTGTAATATTCCATTGTATATATGTACCACATCTTTTTAATCCAGTCATCTACTTTTGGGCATTTGGATGTTTCCATGTCTTTCCAATTGTAAATAAAGCAGCAGTAAACATGGGGGTGCAGGTATCTTTTTGAATCAGTGTTTTTGTGTCTTTTGGGTAGATGCCTTGGAGTGGGATTGCTGGGTCAAATGGAAGCTCCATGTTTAGCAGTTTGAGAAACCGTCTAGTTTTCCATAGTGGTTGTATTAGTTTGCATTCCTACCAGCAGTGCTGGAGAGTTCCTTCAATTACAAAAAAAAAAAAAAGTAACATTTACATTTCAGCAAGAATAAAATGTACCTATCCCTTGGCTCTTGAGATGTAATACATACTTTGAAATAACCTGTATGCTGTCATACAGTGCCCATTATGTCCCCAACCCCAACTCTATTTGTGCTCTCCAAATTTTGTCCTAGTCATTTGTCTCCTATTTATTTTTTTTTAAGATTTATTTATTTATGCATACAAGAACTGGGCCAGAGATGGGGATGAGGTGTGAGAGGGTTCACCAGAGATGGAGTGGGGAGCAGAACAGGCAGAGTGACTGAAATACGCTGCTGAGGGGAGCACCTCCCTATGCAGGAGTTGAAGTCATGCTGCAGTCTGCTTTAACTTGTTGCACCACCAGGGAGGGTCCCCATTCACTGTCTTTTAAAAGAGAGAATCCCTATTCTAACTCTATTCTAGTCTTCTGGGGCCAATTAGTAGGGGCTGTGGATTCAGGCAGGAGCTAGGTGGCTGCCTGCTCCCTGGCTAGCTTGGGAGGAGGGGTAGGAAAGTCAGCTGCCACTTGAGGGGAGTGGCAGCACCGTGTTGGGAGAGGGAGGGGCTGGAGAAACTGGCTTCACTCCCTGGGCTGTCCTGAAGAGCAGGCCCAGAAGCTTAACAACTTTGGTGGAGAGGTTCCAGTGGAGAGGTCAGACACTCTGAGGCTGCACAGCTGGAAGCTGTAGCCTTAAGATTAGAGCCAAGGTGGGGGGATTCTTGTATTCTTTTTTTAAAAAGATTTATTTATGCATCTGGAACTGGGGTACAGGCCAGAGGTGCAGGGGTGGTGAGAGGATTCACCAGAGACAGAGTGGGGCGAACAGGCACTCTTCTGAGGGGAGCAGTTGGTGAGACAGGGGAAGTCTGCTACATCATGTGTATCACCTCTGGGCTGAAGATAGAACTAGCACTAAAGGGGCTGCAGCCATCTTGCCGTGCTGCGCTTTAACCTATTGGGCCACCAGGGAGGGCTCTGGATTCTTGTATTCTTTAGAGGCTCAATATCAGTTCTATCAAGTGCTAGGGAACTTCAGGGCTGTCAAAATACCAGATGTGACCAGGGCAACTTTATCAGGCCTACCTCCTATTTTCACCTCAGACATTTTCTGTAGTGTTGATGTTGATTCTGCCAACTACTGAATTTTGTTTGCCATTTTCTTTTGTAGAAAAGTTTTGCTTCTGCATTCATGGGGAGGGGGAACACACCAGTGTGTTCCCTGCCTCCTCTTCCTCCTAGCTTGGCTTTAAACTTAAGACCACAGCTTCCAGCTGTGCAGCCTCAGAGTGGCTGAACTCTCCACTGGAACCTCTCCACCAGAGTTGTCAAGCTTCTGGGCCTGCTCTTAAGGACAGCCCAGGGAGCTAGGCCAGTTTCTCCAGCCTCTCCCTCCCCCACACAGTGCCACTCCTCTCATGCTTTGGCTTTGCTTTCCTTTTTAAGAGTAAGAATTTGCTTTTCTGCTAATGGTGATTGCTAACCACGGACCGCAGGTGAATACTGTTGGATTAAGCTGTATATGATCTGGGAGAAGTGGAGAGATGGGAATAGGATTTCTCTCTGCAGCTGTAGACCTTGGTCTTCCTGACATCTCGCAACATGCCCACCATTCACTGTCTCTCTGAAGGATGAATTTGGAATCTGCCATCCAGATGTACTCTGGTGGAACAGATTGAAGGAAACCTAGTGTGCTTTGTACTGTGTTAGATGAAAGGGGAGAGCTGGTTATACTCATGAAGAATTTATATTCTAGATAAGACTTCCATGCATATACAGTTAAAACAAGACAGTTCCAAATGCAGAATGTAGACCTATTTTTCTGATCATTCATATAAATAAATGGTTATTAAAATAAATTTAAATATGAGAGAAACAGTATAGAAAAGTCTCCATAATCTAATTCCATATCAAGATAACCACTGTTAATTGTTAAGACTATTTGAGAAGTTTAAATTTGAGCTGGACCTTAACATAAAACCAGAAAGGCATACTAACGGAAGGAAAGCAATTATCCAAACTATTGCTCCAGGGAGGAGCAACCCCAGTGGCTTCCTGGCAGGTGGTGAGCCAACTTCTGCTTGGATACCTTGGTGATGAGCCAGGAATAAGAATTACCTTTGTAAGCACCACCTTGTACCTTGTGAGCTGGAACTAGCCAGTGTGTATTGTATTGAATTAATCTTTTTCTTTTTTTTCCCCATGGAAGAACTAGGGTGTTAGGCCAGAGGTGGGAGTGGGGTGGGTGAGAGGATTCACAAGAGACAAAGTAGGGAGCAGAACAGGTGGATCTGCTGAAATACATTGCTAAGCGGAGCAGCAGGCAAGATAGGAGAGAGGTCTGCTGAGCCATGTGGGTCAGCTCCCTGCCAGCCATCTGACTCAGGCCTTATTGGTGATAGGGCTGAGATGCAACCTCTAGGTCACCAAGGAGGCCCTGAATTAGTCTTTATCACCTTATAAAGTAGGTGATAAAGTGGGTGGTGGTATTTTTTTTTTCTTTTAACAAATAGGGATACTCAGAGGTTACTTGCCTAGATCATATAGCAGCAAGTGCTATGTAGTTTTGCTTTTCATTAACTGTGATCTTGGGCAAATTAACCTCTGTGGCTCACATTGTTCTGTAAAGGTGAGTAATAATAGTATTTACTTCCCTGAGGGAATTTTTAAGATTGACTTAATATGTACTAGGTCAGTAGAATAATGGCCAGTGTACAGTATGCACTTAGGAAGCATTAGCTGCTGTTTATTATATCCTCTCTTCTCTCGTGTGCTGACACAGTCCATATCAGCTCCATGTTTGATTTAATTCTGTAAATGGCCTCTCTGTACTCTCTCCCTTCTTCCCTCATGCTTTCCTTTACAGTTCTTCTCCACTTTCAGTTTCTTCATTCCATCTTCCACTGTCATGCTTGCTCCCTTTCTATTTTCTTTTACCTTATTTCATGTTCTTATTTCCTGTATCCTGTTTGTCATGGCAGCATTCTTATTCCTTCCTCTCTGCTGCTAGTCTCATTTATTTCTATGTCAGAATCATTTTATAAAGTACTGTTTATTGCACCACATCTCTGCATTAAAGACAACAAAATAATGTTCAAATATTTGTTTGACTTTTTTTTTTTTAAAGATTTATTTATTCATACAGAACTGGGGTACAGGCCAGAGATGCCGAGGGTGAGAGGATTCACCAGGAACAGAGTGGGGAGCAGAACAGGCAGATCGATGAAGTACACTGCTGAGGGGAGCAGTGGGCGGGTCAGGAGAGGTCTGCCTCCCCTTGTGGGTCTCCTCCAGGGCAGGTGGGGGATCGAACTTAAACTTATGCGGAAGTGGCTTAAGCTTCTTAGTGCAGTGCTTCAACCCATTGCGCCACCAGGGAGGGCCCATTTATTTGACTTTTTTTGATTTGAAGTTCAGGGTTTTTCAACTCTGACCCCAGTGCACCCTTCAGACCTTTTCCTTACTGTTTCCATACCTCTTTTCCCTTCTCCACACTCCTCTGTTTTCATCTGGGAATATTCTCCTTAAGTGCTTTAAAGACCAAGTTAATATTTGTTTTCGTATTCCTTACCTACTCTCAACTTGATAGGATTTTTCTTTGTCTTTTTGTGGAAGTCAGCAATACTGTCTTATAATAAAACACTTGATCCATATTTCTTATCTCCTGTGGAATATAGCCTCTCTTCCTTTAGATACTGGGTTTAATTAATTCTCTATAATGTCCTGTTATGGTGTCTTGCACGTAGTAGGTACTTAATAAATATTTGTGGTATTAGTGATAGTAAGATCAGGGCATTCCTGATTACTGTCTGGTGGGTTTCTCTGGTAGCCTTGGTGAGTGGGTGGAAACACTGTTTTTGTTTTCTAAGAGTCAGACATCTTTTCTTTTCAGCTATGTAGGAGAGGCAGCATCTATGGCTGTATGATGCAGAGCCTGTGTCTGTTAAGGGATACCAGCCAGTGCCTGCCATACTAGGTCTGTGCCTTGGCCCCTCAGCCCCTCCCCACAAATGCTGAGCGGAACAGAGGATTAGGTTCTGGCAGCACAGCTGGGATTTTGGCGGCCATTCCACAGTCGACAATAGCACGCAGCCGCCGGGACAGGACAGCGCAGGCCTGTACTCTAGGGCCACAGTCTGCCTGGGCTTCTTGTTTGGGTGGCGAGGGGAGGAGCGGGCACAGTGCGGCATCCTGGCCTTGCTGTGTAGAAGGTACGGGCTGGAGAGATTCCCCTGGGAATGGGCAGGGGTGGAGGTAGGGGAGGTGGCCATGTCCCAGGGCAGGCGGGGAAGGCGAGGTGCTTTGTGTGTGAGCCGCATGTGTGTGCTTAAAGACACAGCCTGTTCTAGAGTTGGCAGGATGCTGCCCCTCCAAAAGGGCCCATGTCTCGCTTGCTCTCTCAAGACTCTGTTCCCGGGTCTTCCTCCCTGCCCTGCTTGCTGCCAGGCTGAGGGCTGATCTAATCATCCGCCTACCTTCTTTGCTGGCCAGCAGATGGATAGGCTGTCTCTGCTGTCTTAAGAAAGAGAAGGGGGACTGTCAGGTGATAACAGGTTTGTCAGGCCACTGTGAGATGTGTTTTGCGTATTTATACCACAGTTGGGTTTGGCTTTTGCCACTGTGTGGTATTTTTTTGTCTGCCCGCTCACACCCCGCCATGCGCTCCTTCCCCGCCATGCGTCCTATTCTTCTGTCTGTGGGCCAAGCCTTTTCAGTCCCTCCTCTCCGGGGCGCCCCTCCCTCCCTGCCCTGACTGCCACCCCCCACCCCCATTGCCGAGAGTTCCCTGCGTTGCCTCAGCTCCCATATTGCGGAAGCTTGCTGTGCCTTTAAAGAAAGCAGACTCCTGGCTGTGACGCACTTCTGGCTGTCAGCCAGGAAGATCGCTCCTGCCAGGCTGACTGAGAAGAAAACCAACAACTTTTCTTTTGTGTGTGGGGTTACTTTCCACTAGCCCCCCCTCCTCCTCTCCTTTCAAGATTTAAATGCTAATGGCGGATTAAAACCTGTAGATACATTTGGCTTTAGGAGTCTGGTAAGGTCCCCTGCACTGAGACTTTTTCTCCCTCACTCTTTCTCTGGGTTTTTGTTCATACATGGACGAGGGGTGCGGTGGAGTCTCCCCCTTCACCTCCCTTTCCTGCGCCATCCTTAAAGGGGAGGGAAAGGAGAGGGGGAGAGCAAGTAAACACTCAAAACAGGCGCTGGGAGTGGAGCTTGCCAACATCCGGGAGTTGGCGCCTTTCAGAGCAGAGGGTTGCTTTCTTTCCTCCTTGCATAGATGTCAGCGTCGTGTTTTTGTTCATAGGGGGAAGTGTGTGTGCCTGCATGTTGAGCTGTAGACAGCTCAACAGAGCTTTTCCAGTTCTGAGTGAGGCCTGGGTGTGTACGCAATGGTGGGGAGTGAGAAAGGTCATTTTGTCGACAAGTTGGGTAGGCACCAGGGTGTGTGAGTATAACAGTGGGGGGAAGTGCTGATAAAATCTACTGGGGAGAGAGAGAGAGAGAATGTGTGTGTGCTTGCTCACTCTTGTGCGCCCATACATAGTACGTAACTGAGGCCCCAGGTCTAGTTCATGATTACAGCCCTTTTGCCCACATCCTTTTGATCTGGACATATGAAGTATTGGGGAGAGGGTTGATACAGTAATCTACTTTTGAAGAAAGAGGGAAATCTTGATTTTCCTTGCAGTTCACTCTTGTTTCTCACCAGCTCGTTGGGGGTTCTGAGTCAAAATCTAAGCTACAAAAAGGTGGGTGGTTTGTGAAGTAGGGAAAGCCCTAGTCCAGAGCTAGTCCCTTTAGGGGGTCCAGGGAATACATCCAGCATGCTGGTTTGCCCTGACCTCAGGGGGGTGCAGAGAAACCTTTGGACTTGGATAAGAGCTCTACTCAGGCCTAGGAGTTGGAAAGGATTCTGTTTTTCCCTCCTTTTCCTCTCTTGGAGGTGCTGGGTCTTGGGTCTTTCATCTTTTCCACATGGAAGGGATGCACCGAGATATTTCCTATTCTGTTCTTTGAGAGTTAGCTGTGGCGACACAATTTGGCATTTGCTAGGCCCAGCTGAGAAAACCTACCAGGTGAGGTCTGGGTGCTTGATTGCCTACGCCTCCTGAGCTGTCCCTCTCAGGATTAGAGGAGGAGCACCAAGATCAGGGTTGTTCACCCTTTTGATGATGGGTTCTCAGATGGTGGGACTGTTCCCTTTTAGAAAGGACAACAGCACAGAATTATGGCTGCAAGCAGGCAGGCTGTCAGGGTAGTGGTAGTAAATCTTGCTATTTAGCATGGATACACAGATGTGACAGCTATTTCCCTTATGAGCCGTGGGCCTTTGGAACCGTGGAAGAAGGAGTGAGACTTGGAAAAATAGGTGGGAGCTTATGTGGGCATTGGACACTGAAATTCTGGGAATGGGGGCTAGCTCAAGGGAGTAAGTTCAGTGGAGGCAAGGTGCGGGAGCTGATAGATCAGTACAGTTTGGCAGCTCTCTGGGACCAAAGGTCACTTTGGTGTTATCTTGAGTAGGACTGGTGTAGACAGGCAATAAGTGGCTAAGAGTCAGGAATGGAGCTGGCACCCAGGCTGGGGGTGGGGTAAGGAGAACAGTGTTACTACAGCTCAGACCCTCGGCTTTCGGCCTATCACTTGGTCAACCCCTAAAATTGAAACTTTTGCAGAACAGACCCCAGAGCTCAGCAACCTGACCCTCTGGTCTTGCTTCGGAGCAGGTGGTTTGCATTAGTTTCAGGCCTGGTAGAAACCAGAGCTAGGCCTTTAACTCTTTGAGATCCAGAGTGGTACAGTCCAGGAGACTGTTACATGTCAGTTTTTTGTCCTGAGGTATTTTCTCTGGAGACTGTTACATGTCAATTTTTTTGTCCTGATGTATTTTCTCTGGAAACAGAGGGGTCTCTGAAGTGTGGGAATTTGAGGGAGTTACATTGTCAGTTACATTATTTTGAAAAATGTAAAGAGGATGCAGGACCTTTAGTTCATAAGGCGACTGCTTCTGTGTCTTTGTTCCGTTTTGAGCCCAGGGAAAAGAGGACAATTTATCAGCTCTCTAATGCCTCTTTTAGATCTTTTTTGAAGATCTAGTAGGTGAGAGCTCAGAAAGTGCCTTCAGAGGGCCTGCAGTAGGAGGTTTTGGTTTTGTTTGTTGATGAGGGTTGTGAGGAGTCTGGGGGTTTGTAGCTTAGTTAGAGAAGATCTCACCGGATCCTCTGTGAAATGGTTCCAGGCTACATTTGTATGGATCTGTTTTTCCAGCACCATCACAGAGTCTTTTGGGTGGGGCCTGCCTCAGATTTCACGGGGAGGGAGGGGAGAATAGTGCTCTGGCTGGGAGCCCTAGGGTTCAGGCCAACGCCTGTTTAAAGCTATAGTCACAATGTCCAGGACTAGCTGTGCTCCTAGCTTCAGTCATTCATTATCCAGAGAAGAGTACATGGCTGGGCTGTCTGAAAGACTCCTCTCAGTTTCCTGTCCCCAAGAAAGTGTCCTTTTATATGCTTTGAATTGACAGGATCCTTCTGGAGTTCCTCATGTTGTGTATTGTATTCCTCCAGTTTCTGTGCCCAGGAGAGCACAGAAGAAGGCATTTGGCCTTGACACTAGCTTTTCTGAGTGGTGGAACTAGTTTTACACAGGCTCCCCTGGGAGGACATAAGGGTTGTATGTTTTGCCTCTAAATGAAGGGAGGAGGTTGGTTAAACCTCAGGTCATTTTTAGCAGCACAGCTGTGGAATCTCTCAGAGGAGGGGCAAGCTCTACCTCCGGTTGCAAATAAAATTTCTCTTTAAAGTCTTGAGCCTTGTCAAAGGGATAGCAAGTCTGTGTAAGGTAGCATTGGGCACGAGGGAGAAGTAACCTGGGCCTCTTATCCTTGATTCATGAATAACTCAGCTTTTTAATTTTTTTCCCCCTCCCCTTAAAGAAGCTCCAGTAGAGTATCTGGCTGTTGCTGCCTTCACCATAAGGGCCAAGCACAGTCCCTCCAACTTTGGACTAGCCAGTCACCACAAAAGCCTTTCTATGGTGCAGTAGGCCATCTGCCTTAGGGAGCTAGGCAGTTGGTGCCCATGCTGGTTGCATAGGCCATGCTGGGTAAAGACCATTCAAGACTGCATAGCACAAGCGTCTCTTAGCTTCTTTGCCCTCCCAGAGCTTCTTCAACTTGTTCTTGCCAAAGCCCAGGTGAATTGGTTCATTTCCAAGACTGTCAGTGTAGGACAGGTGGATTCCATGTTGGGTTTTGCAGGGTCAGGAAGCACTTAATTATAATTAGTATTTAAGTTGTGTTTGGATTTAATTATTTTCCATTATTTACTACCTCAAGTATGTTTAATTTCTTACACTACTGTAAGGCCCTCAAAGGCAGCAACCATGTCATTATCTCCCACTTCCCATGAGGCTTCCAGCACAGGTGAACTAGTTTGTTTTTTTTAATAATAATAGTTTATTTTTACACCATTTTGTACTTTTTTTTTTTTTCATCTCAATTGTAATCTGGTGGGTTTCCCATCACCGAATCACCCTTGTGCCATCACCATAGTCCCGTGCACTTCCCCTTCACCCCCCCCGCCCCGTTTTTGATCCCATTCCCCACTCCACCCCC
>NW_004567116.1:37306499-37310099 GCF_000260355.1 Condylura cristata | reverse complement strand
GTTTGAAGATGTGCCATTCTCACTGGGGTGAGGTGGTATCTCATTGTGGTTTTAATTTGCATCTCCCTTATTACGAGTGATGTTGAACATTTTTTCGTAAGGGTGAACTAGTTTTAAACATGCTCCATGAGATGAACACATGTAGAACAAAAAAAATAACCTTTTTGGCTGACTGATAAGCATAGTGCACTGAATAGGAAGAGATGATGGGGAACGAATGACTAGATTTATGTTTCTTCATTCCTCTATTAGACGGCAAATACTTATAGACAGGAATATGTCTTTCATAACCCTAACATTTTGCACACAAGATACCTCATATATGTTGTTTTCATAGAACCCACACCTTGGAGACGGTGATATCTGGGGAGAATTATAGATGGTATGACTGTTTAACTCTTACTCCTCCTGTAGTAACATTCTGAGCACCTGTGGCAGGAGGTAGGGAATAGGATTGATTGTTTTTGTGGAGAATTGTGGGGGCTGCTAGGAGGTGTTGGGGAATAGTTAATCACCAGGCCTATGTTCTCTTAAGCAGGTTGGCAGACAGGTGGCTAATACCCAATGGGAAAGAAATTGGGGATAAAAATTCTGGGACAAGTACCTAATTTTTCATTAAATGTCCCATAGGATCTCCACTAGAATTAAATTTCACTTTAACCAGTCCCCTATTTGAAACCATACCTTTGACATTTCTGTGGGAGATATTTGGAGAGGTTTCTCCAAGGGCTTGATTATTAAGTAGAAATTGGATACCTACAAAAAGAGCCAAAATTAACCTTTCTGCTTTAGATAATGATCAGTTTTTTGCATGCCATTTTTTAATTTTTTAAAGATTTATTTATGCATACAAGAACTGGGGTTTAGGCCATAGGTATGGGGGTGAGAGGATTCACCAGAGATAGTCGAGGAACAGAACAGGCAGATTGAATAAAATACACTGCTGAGGGGAGCAGCAGGCGAGACAGGAGAGCTTTGCTTTGCCATGTGGATTAGCTCCCTGGGCAGAGATCAAACTCTTTAGTGGCTGGCAGCAGTAGCTTAATAGTGCTGAGACTACCTCTGCGCCACCAGGAAGATCCTGAACACTAATTTTTAATACCAAATAGCATGTGCAAGCTGCTTTGTTATTCACCTTACCTGCTTTATCTTGGAGCATTACCTAAACCAGAGAGGAGTTTGTTGATCCCATTTTACAGATGAGAAAACTGAGACAAAGGTGGTTATACTACTTAGCTAAGGTCTGAACATCATGGTCACATGGAATCAGCATTCAGACACATCTTTCTGAAAAATCATGTTTGTCCCCTCTTTTAAGGGCATCATGCCTCAGAGAGAAGGGTTAAAGGACTGCTTTGAATGTGGTATTATCTGTGGAACAAAGAGATTGCACATAGAGCTGTAGACAGTGAATAAAATGCAGGATTTTTACTGTGAGCTCCAATCTGGTGATAGTTTTATAATAATTAAGATGCGTGTTTTGAGTTCTCTAGTTGCCAAGGTGAGTTAAATGCCAGTGAAAAGTGATTTATTTAAATGATAGAACTGTTTCCCTTCATCATGAATATCTGATATTAACTGCTCTTCCCTTGGGTTCCAGGTGCATTGGGGTGACTGACTGGTATCACCAAGATGACACTCCATGCCACCCGGTCTGCTGCACTCCTCTCATGGGTGAGTGGTCTTCTCTTTCTGCCAAACTTCCCCAGGAAGTTTGTGAGGGGTTGGAGGCGAGCTTTTTAGGAGCCAGGGCTATGCAAAGTCTTGTTTCCAAATTAAATTCCTTTGCGATTCCTTTAGTTTTAACTTTCTAAAAATTATTTCTGAAGATTATTCTGATGACTGCTACTGATCGTGATCCATGACTCTACTTGTGTAGATCAGAAAAATTTTCTCTGAGACAAACATTGGCTTTCATTCATGGAAAGGGTGGCTGCAAGAGGACATGAACCCCATCCTCATGTTCCCAGTGCACTTTTCTGACTACAAGGTTCATGCTAAACTCCAGCGAGCTACAGGAACTTTGGCCTTCAAAAACCATTAATCAGAGTTGGATAAGGTTTCTTTGTTCACTTGTTCACTTCTTTCTTTTCACTGTTTCTACTATATTTCTCTTAGCTTCCATTGTCCTACTGGCACCTTGGTTACTTCACCAAAATCCTCCTAGATCTTGTCATATATTTTCTGTACAAGATAATGGCAGATGAAAAAAATAACACTGAGCTTTGGGAACTTAGTGGTACAGAGAAAGAGAAGATGGTAGTATGGGATGATACATATTTAGTCTTGGAGTCAGACAGCCTGGCTTAGAATCACTGCTCGGGCCCCATCTGAGTAACCCAGGGAAAGTTACTTAGCCTGTCAGCAACTCATTTAAAAAGTTGATATACTTCACAGGGTTATTATGAGGATTATGAGACAATGAGTGTAAAAAATATTTAATGTCTGCAAACACACAGAAAAAGCCACTTAGCACAAAAGCTAAGTAATAATCCTTGATACTTAAAATAGTGCCTGAACATGCTTTCTTAGTACAGGGTTTTTAAATAGTTACCCTATTGATCAACTAAGGTTAACTTAAAAGCCAACCTTTAAAAAATTATACAATATTTTAGGGTCCTCCCTCCCTGGTGGCACCATGGGTTAAAAAGCACAGCACTGTGAAGCCATCCGCAACCACTGCAGCATGAGTTCAATCCCTGGCTAGGGAGTTGACCCACATAGCTAGGCAGACCTCTTCTGACCTACCTGCTGCTCCCCTCAGCAGTGCATTTCAGTCTGCCTGTTCTGCAGCCCATTCTGTTTCAGGTGAATCCTCTCACCTGCCCCCCCTTCCCCCAGTCTCTAGCCTGTATACCAGTTCTTATGTGCATAAATAAATAAATCTTTAAAAAAATATAGAATATATTAAAGGAAATGAGTTTTTAATATCCAAGACTGGTAGAATTATAAAACAGTATCTTTAGTCACTAATCTATAGTCAGGAAATACGTGTTTATTTATACATTCATAGATATCTTTCTGATATAGATGTAAGTTTTAGTTGTGTATTTTAAAATGGACGTTTTTATTATATTTTATGTTTCATGATTACATTACATTTCAGTATTATATAGTAAAGACATTCTCTTCCTATTCCTCTTGGCCTCCACCCCCTAAAAAAATCGCTGGTTGATGTATGAGAGCTGCATCTCTGCTATGTTGAATTAACTGAATTTTGGTGGGCTTTTCTAATCACGATATTTTTCATTTTATTTATTTGGGTGGTTCCCTTTTTTTTAAAATGGTGATTGCTGCCATTACAGAGATGAGACACAAGACAAGTTATAACAACAGATAATTTGTATAAACTTTCCTCAAAGATCACAGTGAATGTGAATTAAAATATAACTATGTAGGCTTTTGTCAATTTAAACAGAAGTTAGGCAGCTAAAGTGAATAGCATAGACCACACATAAACATTTGACAATCACAGCTGTGGTTTAAAAAAATCATCTAGGGGGAAAAAAAACCTAGAAATAAGTACATCAGAATGCTAAAAGTTCGTGTATTAAAATAGAATGAGTGGGTTTTTTTTTTTTTCAAATTTTTAGTAATTTA
>NW_004567116.1:37305022-37306399 GCF_000260355.1 Condylura cristata | reverse complement strand
TTGTTGCTAGTTGTTTGAAGATGTGCCATTCTCACTGGGGTGAGGTGGTATCTCATTGTGGTTTTAATTTGCATCTCCCTTTTTACGAGTGATGTGCAACAGAACTTTTTAAAAATAAAAGGATACAATTTTTGGATTCCTAGATTCTGACAGTCTCTATTTTCAGCAGATAGGAAGCGATGTTGTCTGAAAGTTTGGAATATTTAGAATCCTGACCTTTCCCAAATAATTGGATTAAGCTGTTTTTTTTGTTGTTGCTGTTTGTTTCAAAAGATGGTATAAAACATATGGCTTTAAGATCTCAGTGAGAGATAATATTTTATATGCCACACTTTAACAGAACTTTTCATCTATTTTAATTTAGATTAAGTGAGGTTTTTTTTGGTAAAGTATTTAACTGAAATAGTATCATTGCTATACTGAGCTGAGCCATATAGTTTCATTTAAAAAAAAAAGATTTATTTATTTATCATACAGAACTAGGGTACAAGCCAGAGATGCAGGGGCAGTGAGAGGCTTCACCAGAGACAGAGTGGGGAGCAGAACAGGCAGATCCATGAAGTACACTGCAGAGGGGAGCAGCGGGCTGGTCAGGAGAGGTCTGCTGCCCCATCTGGATCACCTCTGGGGCAGGGATCAAACTCATGCTGAAGTGGCTTTAGCTTCTTAGTGCTGTGCTTGAACCCACTGTGCCACCAGGGAGGGCCCAAAATTTACTTATTTATACAAGAATTGGGGGATAGGGCAAAGGTGGTAGGTGAGGAGTGAGAAGATTCACCAGAGACAATGTGGGGTGCAGAACAGGCAGATTGACAAAGTACACTGCTGAGAGGAGCAGCAGGCGGGTCAGGAGAGGTCTTGCACCATGTGGATCACCTTCTGGGGCGGGATCAAATTCATGCTCTGGGGCCGGGGACTGAACTTGCAGTGAAGCAGCTGCAGTGAACCCCTGTACCATGAGGGAGGGCCCATTCGTACATTTTATACCTCGACTAGGGATGGGAAAACTTCTGCTTCCACTTTCAACTGGTTTGTCATTTGAGAGCAAAATAATAACAGGAAGAAAATGTGTTTTTCCATGAAAGAAACTGTTGCTGGATTACTACTTTTAATTGATACAAGATGAATTCATATTGGATTTTAAGTCAAATAAGTGATTTTAAATCAGGTAATTGGGTTGAATTTTTTCCCTCCAGTCTTGTTGATGAAGAAGCGTTCACATAGCTTTTGAATGTTTCCCCTATATTGGAGGTATTATGGTTTTCATATCAATTATACTGCAACAGAACTTTTTTTTTATATGACAGTTTATTTTACATCATTTTGTACATTTTTTTTTTCATCTCAATTGTAATCCCCACAGGTTTCCCATCACCA
>NW_004567116.1:37247178-37304042 GCF_000260355.1 Condylura cristata | reverse complement strand
TGAAGTACACTGCTGAGGGGAGCAGCTGGTGGGTCAGGAGAGGTCTGCCACACCTTGTGGGTCACCTCCAGGGTGGAGGATCGAACTTGCACTGAAGCAGCTGCCTTCTAGCTTGCAGTGCTGCGTCCTAACCCTTTGTGCCACCAGGGAGGGCCCTATTTTCATTTTTTAACCTTTGTTGTCCAGTGGTAGCAGCTAATTTAATTGTTAAGAAATAGAAATCTTGCTGGATCTACTTTATTATTTTAATTTTGTTAATCATAATTGTGTTTTGTATCTAGTACTTTTATTTTGTAATGTATTCTGCATTCATAATCCCATTTGAGCTCACATTTTGTCCTTAAAGTATATAAGATAGAGATCCTATCCATTTGGTAATTGAAAAAGATAGGCACAGAGGTTCCTGGCAAGCTAGTGGAGGCACTGGACATAAAATCCTTGTTTAGGGTTCCTAGTCAAGTTGGAACAATAAATCCACTTGTTTGCAGTAACCACTGTGCTAAAGTTCTTAAAAGTACCTTGTTAAAGGGACTGTTTCCCTCCTTCCTTAGTTTTGTATACATGGTTGACTTAGCAAATCCCTTCCTTCCTACACAAAGTAAAGTACAAAGGTTTCTTCTGAACTTTGTACCTGTGGCATTCACAAGGTGTTCCAGAAGTTGACTTATATATTTTATATACTTGATTCATTTGCATACGATTGGTGGCAAACTTTTTAGTGGTGAAGACTGTAAGATTGATGTCTTCCTGAAGGCAAAGAAAGGGAACAGGTGATTGAATTACAATTGACAAGCATTTTTCTTTGAGGTTCCCAGATTTTCTTTCCTTCCTCTCTTTTTTAATTATCTTGTTCCTCTGTTACTTCTCCCTCCTCCTTCAGTGAAAGTTGTATATATGAAAATAATTTCTTTTTTTACATACAAGATCTGGATGTAGATCAGAAGTATAGGGGGCGGGGATGTGAGAGGATTCATCAGAGACAGAGAGGGGAGCAGAACAGGCGGATCTACTGAAATACACTGCTGATGGAAGCAGCAGGCAAGACATGTGCTGTGCCATATGTGGGTTGGCTCCATTGCTGGGGATTGAATTCAGGCCTTAGCAATGATAATGCTGAGATTTAACACGTAGGCCACTAGTGAAGCACTGAAAATAATTTTTAAAATGCATTAAAACAAGATTTTATATCCATGGAAGTATATAAAATACATGTAGTATTCAGTATAAAATTTGAAAAAAAAAGATTTATTCATGCATGCATGCAAGAAGTGGGGTACAGGCCAGGGGTGTGGGGGTGAGACAGAGTGGGGAGCAGAATAGGCATATTGACTGAAATACACTGCCTAGGATTGCAGTGGGTCAGAGGTCTGCCAAGCTATGTGTGTCAGCTCCCTGGCCGAGGATGGAACTTTGTGCTGTAGTGGCTGTGGATAGCTTGACAGTGCTGTGCTTTAATCCATTGTGTCAACAGGGAAGGCCCTCAGTATAAATTTTGAATAGATATAAAGGGCTATAATATAAAAATTTGAGCTTAAAGTGTTGTAGTGTTCGAGATTTACAAAGGCTATACTATAAAATGTTTCTTTTCCCTCATCTCAGACTCCCAGCTGTCGGCTTCCACTCTCTAGTGACAGATGGTGTCAACAGTCTTGTATTCTAGAGACCTTATGGTCTTAGTTGAAGCCCAAAGGCAGACCTCTAAAGGTACCTTTCAACTGTTACTGATTGAGTAGACACAACATTTCTTTGCTGAAATTAAAAATCTTAAAATTAGTGGTTTCTTCATTCCTATTGCCTGCAACTATAGGCACTTGTGATGAGCAGAAAATAATGTAAATGCTTTTGGCACTTAAGAATTTTGGCATCTCTCCATCTGTATGGCAGGTGAACAGTCTGCGTGTGGCTGACCCCGTGGAGGCTTTGCTGCAGCTTCAGGACTGTAGCGTCTTCCTCAAGGTCATCGACAGCATGTGAGTATGCACCACATCCGCTTTCAGCCTCTAACATCAAGTTATGGTGGTGTGGAGACCACGTTTGCTCCCTTTCCTTGGTGACAGCTGTAACCAGAAAATAGACAGGACTAGAATGTCATAAGGCAGTGTGAAGCCCAGCAAGAACTTTATCCTCTAGTCACTGTGTGTGTCTGTGGGAAAGGTTTTACTCTTGTTCCATCTTAAGACTTCCCCACTCTTGTCCACAAGATCCTTCAAGTCTCTACACTTCTATGTATGCCAAGAACATGCTCTGGAGGTTCTTTGTTCTCTTGTCTCAGTGGTAGTCTTCTACAAACCTCTTTCTGTATTTCTTCCATACCCATGAGCCTCCTTTGCAAGTCCAGAGGGATAGGGACTTAAGCAGTGCAGAAATCTCACCAATAACTTGTTAGCACTGTACAGCACCGCCACACCCTCTATGCCTCTAGGATTTCTGGGGTTTCCACCTTCCTCGTTGACTTGCTTAGTGGGGTCCATTAGCTTTTGATAAGCTTGTTGTCATGTAGCCAGGACTCTAGTTCGACTTCCCTGATTTATTATGTCTTTAGCACATTTCCTTTGAATTTGCGTGCTTATCTGTGAAATCAGTAGAGTAGGGCCTCCTTTAATGTCTTACCCAGCAACAAGGGACCAAACTGTGATCCCTTTACTTTATTAAACTCATACTGTTCATCCTTTTTCCTGTGTCATCAACTTTTAGGAATTATGAAGAGCAGAACTTATACCTCACATCTTGGTCTTGGTCTTCTCTGTTCTGTGGGCACAGTTAGGCCATCTGTAACAAAGAATTCATAACAGTGATGGAGAGCTAGACTCCCTTCTTTTTTTTTTTTTTAAAGATTTTATTTATGCGTACAGAAGTGGAGTATAGGCTAGAGGTGCAGGGGCAGTGAGAGAATTCACCAGAAACAGAGTGAGGAGCAGAACAGGCAGATCAACAAAGTACACTGCTGAGGGGAGCAGCTGGTGAGACAGGAGAGGTCTGCTGTGCCATGTGGATCACCTCCAGGGCAGGGATCAAACTCGCACTGAAATGGCACACGGCTTGACTTAGCTTTCCACTCAACCCACTGCACCACCAGCTAGGGCCTCTTCTTTTTTTTTTTTTTTTTTTTCCAAGATTTATTTTATGCAGGCCCTCCCTGGTGGCACAGCAGTCACTGCAGCACAAGTTTGATCCCCAGCCGAGGAGGTGACCTACATGGTGCGGCAGGCCTCCTGACCTGTCTACTGCTTCCCTCAAGAATGTATTTCAGTAGATATACCTATTCTGCTCTCCACTCTGTCTGGTGAATCTTCTCACCCCCTGTACCTCTGGCCTGTACCCTAGTTCTCACATACATAAATAAATAAATTTAAAAAAAATTTTATTTATGCAAAATACACTGCTGAGGCGGGTAGTGGGCAGGTCTGGAGAGGTCTGCTGTGCAATGCTGCAGTGGCTGCAGATAGCTTCATAGTGCTGTGCTTTAAACCACTGTACCATCGAGGAGGGCTGCCCTAGACTTTTTTTTTTTTTTAAGATTTATTTACTTATGCATACAGAGCTGGAGTACAGGCCAGAGGTGTGCATGGGCAGTGAGAGGATTCATCAGACAGAGTGGGGAGCAGAACAGGCCGACTGACGAAGTACACTGCTGAGGGGAGCAGCAGGCGGGTCAGGAGAGGTCTGCCTCGCCATGTGTGTCACCGCCAGGAGGATGATTGAACTCATGCTGAAGTGGCTTTTTAGCTTCTTAGTGCTGTGCTTTAAACCACTGCGCCACCAGGGAGGGAGGGCCCGTCTACCTTCTTTTTAAACGAAAGGAAAGCACAGTAGACTGAGTCCTCAGGTCAAGGATAGAGTGAATTTTTGAGGTTATTTATTTTCACACATGGCAAGTGATAACTGGTATTAGAGATTTGGTATCTTGGAAGCATTTTGGCCACCCATTCTTAGGCAACTGATCTTAGACAGACAAAGCAGGTAGAATTGAGCTTGTCTAAAATAACAGGAACTTCATCTTGGGGTCCTTGACACCTAGCTTGGTGCCATACATTGGTTGTGTTTTGAATGAGTACAAGAGTGAATGAAAATGTTGTTGTTATCCATCAGCAAAGTCTAGACACTACCGTTTTCTCTTCAAATTACTCAGATAGAATATTTCAGTGTTGTTTTGAATTCTTCCCTTTCCTTGGCACTGTTGTTTTGAATTCTTCCCTTTCCTTGGCACTGATTGCTAATCAGTCGCCTTCTTCTTTTGAAGACCTCTTCCTCCAGGGCATTGCTGTACACGTTTGCAGAACCTTCCTTTAATTCTACCTTGTTGTGATGCTGCACAACCGATGGACCTCTTCATTGCCAGGCTCATCTCCCACCAGTAATGTTTCCTATTTTCTACCTCTACAGCAATCCATTTTTTTTTTTTTATCTTGCAGAATTTCCTAAACTCTGTAGCTTGTTAATTGCCTCATTATGGTGCTGCTTACATTTTCAGTTCTCTTCCTGTGGTTGCATATAAGTTATTTTTTATTTTTGTTTACAAGACTACTTTATAGATGGAGTTGTACGCCATCTATAAGTTAGCATTTTCCAACTCCTAATAAAAATCATTATTTTGCAGACTTTAATGAAGTGGTAGATCTGGGCAACCAGAATCAGTGACTGGTGAGACCACTAGGCTAACAACACCTAACCTGTTTAATTTTAGCATCAATAGAAGAGAGGTTGCCAGGTCAATACACCTAATGTTGAAATATACAGTAAGGTACAGGTACAGCATACTTTTTTTTTTTTTATCTTAACTAGATCAAAGAGCTTTTGCTTTTGAGGAGTAGAAGTCCTTGCCTAATGTAAGGTTGATAGATTTTTCTAGGGATAAAGATAAAAGTATATGTGTTCTGGGTTCAGGCATTATAGGTTTACAGCCTGGTGGAAATTTTCATAGGGAAGGGCAGCCATTTGAGTTGCTCATGACTGAGTTGTCCTAGGGTGTTGCGTGACCTGTGGACGTACAGAGGGGTGAGAAGAACAAAGCAGAGAGCCAGAGCATGTGCATCAGTTACTGGGAGGGGTTATTGAAATTCCAGGCAAACTCTGATCTCCTTCTCAGATCCAGGGCAATGCAGGCCAGATTCCTTTGGGAACATACATTCTTAGTGAATGTGTTGCATTTCTGATGAAGCTCTGTTGCTGACCCAAATCATACACCTGGGTCTCAGAGGAAGGCAGTGGAGGATGGCATTGTTGCTCACAGATAGAGTTGTGGGAATCAACAAAGCAGTTCCTTCACTGCTTGGCCTCTTCTCTCTGGGACAGTTTATAGGTGTCACCCCTCTGACAGGTTTCCCATTCTGTTCTTTGTATGTAAATAGCCTGAAACAAATAGACTATCTCATATCTTTGACATATCTGTGAGATTTGAATAGCAAAGTCTAGTGGAAGCATTTTGCTAGATAACTAAAGCCCTGATACTGATCTTTCTGACATTTACCTCTGCTCTTCCCAGTAGAAAGCATCTCTCAACTGTCAGCCCTTATATACTGAGCACTTACTATATTCTTAGCTTTTAACTCACACTGTTAAAGTGGTCAGTTTCAAATGATGCAGTTCTACCCACCAGTGCTGTAGGAATTCCTGGTAGGTGGGTGCAGATGTTACTAGCAGTGGTTCTGGATGGCATCCCGCGAGAGGTGAGACTTGACTGCAGCCCTAGAGGACAGACTGGATTCTTCTAGGCTGAGCTTTTTCCAGAGCATGTTCCCATGCAGCTTAATTTACCCTAGAATTTAATGGTAGAAAAAGAGATTTTGTGGTCAAATGGTTTTAGGAAATAATGGATGTTGGGTACTCTTCTTTGGAAAATATTGGCGTTGCTTTAACCCAGCATTTCTCATTTAGCTTGAGAACCCTCTTTATTTGTATCTAATGGAATACCCTTTGATAAAATTACTATTCTCTTTTAAAGATTTATTTGTTTTTTTATGCATACAGAAATGGGGTACAAACCAGAGATGCAGGATGGTGAGAGGCTTCATCAGAGACAGAGTGGGGAGCACAACAGGCAGATTGATGAAGTGCATTGCTGAGGGGAGCAGCAGGAGGGTCAGGAAAGGCTTGCCATGCCATGTGGGTCACCTCCAGGGTGGAGGATCGAACTTGCACTGAAGCAGCTGCTATAAATTATTGTTCTACAGTGAGGCAGGGAGTCACAACATTCCAGGTGTGGGTAAGGAAGCTGGCTCTTTTAGGAGTTGGAGGAGATTATCATCTCCTAAAGACTTTGTAGGAGTCCTAGTCACAGACCAGCTTCCCAGAATGCTGCCTGTGGGAGCTTCACTTGGAAGACTTTGTAATGACATGGGAGATAAGAGCTACCATCATGTCTTGGCTTGGGTGCTTGTACTTTGTAGGATGTCTGACATTGAATCTTCTAGGACCTGCTGTGCTCTCCAAAAAGTTGGCTGAAACTTAATGATTTGGGTTCTGAGGAACAAGAAACCCTTTAATCTGTATCTCCAGCCATAGCCTAGATAGAGAACTTGAGGTGCAGGTATTCACCTCCAGAAGTGAAAACGCAGCTAAAGGGAGCATGGAGCCAGATGCTTTAGCTGTGCTTGAGCGCTCCCCCTACAGCCCCCTGCTCCCCTCCCTCACCCCCCCTCTTCATTAGCACTCTTCACACTTTGCTTCCCATGTTAAACAAATACACGAAGTGACCCCCCCAACCCCCCCCCCCCCCGCTGTTTTTTACCCCATTCCCCACTCCTTCCCCATAAATTGTCTCTGGTATATAGCTGTTCATCATTATCATTATTTTCTCACCTGGTCCGTTATATTCCTGTTATGAGAGAAGCCATCTGGTATTTTTCATTTTCTCTCTGTCTTATCTCACTAAGCATGATCTTTTCCAGCTCCATCCATGTTGCTGCAAAAGACATGTGTTTATTTTTTTGGTTGCTGAGTAATATTCCATTGTGTATATATACCACATTTTTTAATCCAGTCATCTATTTTTGGGCGTTTGCCTACAGAGGTTTTTATATTCACAGATGGGATGGGAAAGTATAGTCTCTTACAGGGGGGAATCTCCTGCCTCAGGAGCCTATTTTTTACTCTTTACACAGTTCCATCTGACAAAGTGGTATCTTAGGATCTTCTTCCCTGCCTCAACTGTCTAAGTCTGGTTCCTTTTTAGAGTCAGTGTAGACCGAGCTTAAAGGAAGGGAAGGTGGTATGTAGCACAGTAATAAAGAGGGAAGGATTGCTAAGTATTCTAGTCCTAACACTTGTTCTTTTTCTAGCCATGGCACTGACGAGGGACAGCAAATCCTGCAGCGGCCCGCACCGGAGAGACTGGATTTTGTGTGTACTTTTCTGCAGAGTAAGCACCATATTTTTATCTCTCTGGGAAGGAGCTGTTGCATCAACTCCTAAGACTTGGGAGGCTAGTAGACACACACACTTCACGGATGTCTGAGGAGCAAAGGCCCAATGTTGCCTGCTCTGTACCACAGCAAGTAATATAGTTGGGCCAGCTTCTCTGAGCCTGGTGATGCCCTCTCCAGTTGGAGGGGCAGGAATTTGTCCCTTCATGTCCAGACCCCATCCCCAAGATTCAGGTAGAACCAATGGTTGTTACAGAGACATGTCACCTTGGGCTCTCTGCAAAGAGATGAACGATCCATGTTAACCTTCTTTTCCTTATAAGAAAATCATTTTGTCCGCAGATAACCTTGTTTTCTGTTAGTAGTAGTAGTATTTTAAAGATTTATTTATTTATGCATAGAACTGGGGTATAGGCCAGAGGTGGGGGGAGGTGGGGGTGATTCACCTGAGACAGAGTGGGGAGCAGAACAGGCAAATCTACTGAAATACAGTGCTGAGGGGAGCAGCAGGAGAGATCGGAGAGGTCAACTGCACCATATGTGAGTCATCTCCCTGGCCAGGGATCGAACTCAGGCTGTAGTGGTGATAGCAGTGAGACTTAACTCCTAGGCCACAAGGGAGGCCCCCAGAGAACTTTGAATTAATTCATTGGGAGATAAATGTAGGGACAGAGGCAGATTCAAGTTGAGATAATGTGTGACCTTTCTGGACGAAGGTTCCCTGTCTATGAAATGGAGATATATTTTTTTTTCAGGTTCATAGTCACATGCAGAGCTTCTAGCATAGTGCTGTCAGTTCCCCTTCTTCTTACAGCTGTGGAGACAGAATCTTCATCTTTGGCATGGGAACTGCCACTCCACCTCAAGAAAAGCATAGGTGATAACAGAGTAGAGTAGACAAAGTCAGATGTTATTGTGTCCAGACCCTCTGGCAGCATAAAAACCAGGTGTCCTCAGTCCTCCTTGTTCAACTCAGCTTCCTCTGCAGCCTCATTTGGATCAAGAGTGTAGAAAGACCTGTACTCTCTGGGCTCCTTCGTGGTACTGAGCAGGAGGTGCTGTGCAGGTGGAGAGCACTATGCCATGCCCTAGAGCTGTTATTCCCCCTAGCCTACTTTCTTCTTGAGCTACTCCTGCAACCCTTGCACTGGCCTTGGATAGAGCTAACTTCAAATGTAAAAGTATGTCAGGGAAGAGAAGACATTAAGAGCCCTGAGATCTCCTAATCTTAGAGACACATGATTCTGCTCCTCTGACTCTCTGGTGTTTTGATGAACTCAGGGAAGGTTCCCAAGAAGTTTACTCTGTTTTCTACATTGTTGTCAATATAGAAAACCGAAAACATCCCTCTGCTCCGGAACGCCTGGTGTCAGTGCAGAAGGTGATGGAAGGGTCAGAGCTGGAACTAGCCAAGGTACCTTTGAAATACCAGACTGGTGAAGGGGGGAGGGTGGCATCGGAGGGACGTGCAGGACCCTTTCTTAGTCCAAGAAGTGGTGAACATTTTTAAGCCTTAAGAAGATCAAGGCAGCCACCCGGTTAAGACTGATTCAGCCCAAGAATCTAGAACTCCATACTGTATGAAAGCGAGATTTAGATAACACCATTATTGTGGACCTTGGTGGGGACTTGGCAAGCATTGGGCTTTACCCAGTTGTTACATTTTTGTTTAAGCTGAGTCTACTTCCTTATACCTCTTGTGTTTCTGGATGTGGCTTAGAGAAGGTGCCTTAAACTTCATATCCAGGATTCCATGAGTCAGGAATCTCTCTCCTAGTTTTTTGAACAGGGAGCATTGAGTCCTCAACTGTATCCTGGTGCTATTAAGGGCAATGACCTGGGGCTGCTGAATCTTGGAAGCTTTAGAAGAAAGTCCAGCATAGCTCAGTACCCCCAAAACTCAGTACCCCCAAAACTCAGTACCCCCAGAAAGCACTGCAAAGAGAGATAGCCCTACTTTCTAGTCACTACTGCCTCCATTTGGCTTCTAGATGACCATGTTGCTTTTATACCACTCCACCATGAGCTCCAAAAGCCCCAGAGACTGGGAACAGTTCGAATATAAGATTCAGGTAAGTCTTTGTGCCTCCACATAGTGGGTCTAGACTATACTTCACCTCACCCCATTTGCTTTTCTTTAAATAGCATATTTTAAAAAAAGATTTATGCATACAGAACTGGGGTACAGGTCAGAGGTGCAGGGGAAGTGAGAGGATTCACCAGAGACAGAGTGGGGAGCAGAACAGATAGATAGATTGCCAAATACACTGCTGAGGGGCGCAGCCAATAAGACAGGAGAGGTCTACACTGCACCATGTGGCTCACCTCCCTGGCCAGGGATTGAACTCTTGTTGAAGTGGCTGCGGCTAGCTTCATAGTGCTGTGCTTTATCCTGTTGCGCCATCAGGGAGGGTCTGCATGTTTTGTTTTTTGAAAAAGATGTTACATAGTAATTACAGCCATTCATTATAGAAAGTCTAGAAAATATTGGAAAAGTACAAAGAAGGAAATAATAGTTGCTAATAATTTCATTCCTGTAGATAACTGTTAAAGGTTACACTTCAAGTCTTTTTTCACATGCATATATTTTATTGTAACTGTCTTGTGTATGAATAATACATAGGAATTGTATTCTCTTCATACATGCTTTCCTGCATGGGTGTGTATGTTTATAGGCTGTCACTCCCTTTAGTAGACAGGATTAGTGAGGCAGTGTGTCTTTGTCCACCATGACAGTTTATCTACCTTCCCATCCTCTACGTGGTCCCTGAGTGAAGAAAGGCTGGTGCCTGCTTCATTGTTGGGAAGTTGACCCGGTTTCAGGGAGCTACATGTCACAGCCCCTGGTGTTGGCTCTGCTTCCTGCATGAGCACCTGTCTTACTTCCCAGAGCAGAGCAGCTGGGATATGCCATTGTGGGCAATGCCAGTCACTGGTGGGGCAGTATCTGGAGTGTGAGGAGTGTTGGCACATCCCATTTCATGCTTATTCTTGGCTCTCTCTGGGGTTGGTTTGTGGTGGCATTGCTGGGGACAGAGTGGGTGTGGCTTCTTTTTTCAACTTTTTTGGTGCTCCCACTAGTCCTAGATCTGCTAGACAAAGAAACTCTAAAGGAATAAGCAGCTACAGTAGAGTTAACTCGGTAAGTCCGATCAACTCTGTAGCATTGGAATTCAGATGAGGCAGGGAAGACTTTAAGCTGAGCTGGTGGATTTAGCTATGAGTAAACCCCAGATGTTTTCACTCAGAGAACAGTGGTGAGGGTCACCTGGAAGAGGCCCACATAGTTCTATAGAAAGCTTTCTGACTGCATTTGCTTGTGGTCACAAGTGAGGTCAGTTAAAAACACTTGTTTGATCCCAGGTGCATCTTTAGGAGAGGAGAAGGGCAAGGGACATGTGGAGTGAACACATCTCAAGTTGAACACATCTCTTCTGGCTGGAAGAGGAAGAATGGGCTCCTGCAGGCTCCTGGGGCAGGCAGTTCCCAGGTGATTCAGAACTCCCTGCCACGCCTTTGTAATGGTTTCTCTCTCTGTGACCCAGGCTGAGTTAGCTGTCATTCTCAAGTTTGTGCTGGACCACGAGGATGGGCTAAACCTGAATGAGGACCTAGAGAACTTCTTACAGAAAGGTAACTAGGGGGCCACTACTGAGGAACTGAGGATCCCTCCTGTCTGAGCTGGGTTTGCTAGGATCCTGCTAGGAATGATGGTGAGGGTTTTTGTTTTTTCCCCAACAAAAGGTATAGTTGGCGCTCAGGAATAGTGTGTGGTAGAGTAGGCAAATTTCTGAGCCCTGTAGCTATCATCCTAGTTCCTGCAGAGAGAGTTCCTCTTGCTGTCTAGCAGCAGCTAAGCAGAATATTTAGAAGTGATTGTGTCTGCTACTAGGTTGTCCTTGATCCCTCTCCATACATACTTACCCCCCACCCCCCCACAATCACCACCCTAAGCTTTAAAGATAGGAGTACAGTCTTAAAAACATGGTTTTACCATCTGAAACCTGTATGTTTTATGAGGTAAGGCAGATAATGAAGTATGATAAGGAGTAAGTGCTAGAACAGAGAGATGCTGAATCTGTCAGATTTCTAGCTGCCTGGAAGAACAATGGAAAGAGCCCTGTCATGTAGGGAGTCTAGTGATAAGAATGTAAGACCTAGGTCTAGGCATGTTCTCTTCTAGCTGCACACAGTTTGATGTTCCTCATGTTCGGGTTCCTCATGAGCCCTTCAGATGGAAGTGTTGGAATGTAAGTCTAGAAGGCAGGCAAAGACTCTGGCCCAGGCGATGGGTTTGGATGACCTTCAAAACCAGGAGCACTGTGGACAGAGCAAATAGGCCCAGTCAGACTGTAGAGTTTACAGGGTGGTTGAAGGAGGGAGGAGTGGATTAAGGAGACTAAAGAGAGGTATTTAATGGGAGGAGAATCATGAGGAAGCCGCCATGGGAAATAAAGGGACAAGGTTTTGTTGCCAGTGCAAGATTTAGAACAGAGGAGTTCAGAAAGGAGGCCAGAGGCTCTGACCTGAGAAGTCAGGGGCTGAACAGGATTTTGCTCAGGGCACCTGAGCTGCCTCTGCAGTGTTGGCTTACGGGAAAAGCATGAGCACCTTGTCACCTGTAAACATGGAGGGCACTCTCCCTTCACTGTGTTCTTGGAACTCTGACAGTCTGTGGAAATGGCAGCCTTTGTTTGATTGGGCTCAGGGATGCTTTCCTGGAGATAACCAGACCCCAGGTTTCAGGCTCTGCCTGTGACTCCCTCTGTAGACTACATGTAAGTGTCTGTAGATTTGCTTCCCTCAGCCAAGTTTTCAGATTGCATAAAAATACAAACCCACTCACTCTCTTACTACCCACTTTGTGATTGGTTTGTCTGCTGCTTCTCCCTAGCTCCTGTCCCTTCCACCTGTTCCAGCATCTTCTCTGAAGAGTTCTCCCCGCCCAGCCACCAGGCCAAGAGAGAGGTTCACTTCCTTGAGCTACAGAAGGTTGCCTCCTCTTCCAGTGGGAACAAGTATGTGCTGGGAATATTGTCCTTCGATGGGCGTCTCCACTCAGCCTTCAAATCCCTATAATTCTAGAGGCTGAGCTGTTCACCAGCCCCTCTTACTTCATCAGAGACTGACAAGCTCTCTCCCCTAACCCAGTACTAATTGGGGGAATTGGTTGGAATCAGCCTTGGGCAGAATGCTTTTTCAAGACAGTTCTCTGCTTATGGAATTTCTTTCTTCCTTGGAGACTGAAGATCCTTCTCTTAGTACAGTTCTGCAGAGGCAAGGGAAATGCGTCTCCTTTGGGTGGGTATGGGAGGGAAGCAAAGAAATTGGCTAGGAGAAGGAAAGGTCTCACAAATTCTGTCATGAGGTATGAAGTAGCATGGCCAACAGAACCAGGTGTTTGGGCCTCCCAGTAAGTCACGCAAGCCCTGTTTACAACCTGAAAACCACCCCAACCTCCCCACTGTTGGTCACTTCAGCCCTCACATCTTGGGCTGTGATCATGGTATTTGGACCATTTCTTTCAGCTTCCTCTCAGGTTCTCCTGCCTCACCCATGGGTGACATTCTGCAGACCCCACAATTTCAAATGAGACGGCTGAAGAAGCAGCTTGCAGATGAGAGAAATAACAGGGATGAGTTGGAGCAGGAGTTGGCTGAGAATCGCAAACTCCTCACTGAGAAGGGTAGGTGTTGATGCCCTGGAAGGTGTTTGTGTTTTGGGATTTCTGTCCATTGAAGAGCTGGACTCATCTGAGGAGTGGCCCCTTTACCTCCCATGTGTCCCTGCTGTGAACCCTGGAATTTAGAGCTCAGTTCTGGGCCTGTCAGACTAACCTAGAAGCTGGTTCTGCCCTTGCCACTGTCCTCCCTTTCGATTGACTGCCTCCCCTCTCTCCCCCTCCCCTGTTCTTGCTGACTGCCCTTCTCTTCCCTCCTCCGGGCAGATGCACAGATAGCTTTGATGCAGCAGCGCATTGACCGCCTGGCTCTGCTAAATGAGAAGCAGACCACCAGCCCACCGGAATCCAGGGAGCTTGAGGAGCTCCAGAGCAAGAATGAGAGGTAGTTTACTCTGCTTTCTTCTCACCTCCCTATTTTCTGCCTCCCCCTAACCCCCAGCCTCACCTAACTTCCTGGTGAACTTGTCTCCTTCCCTCCCTCAAAGCCTTACTGTGCGACTCCATGAGACTCTGAAGCAGTGCCAGGACCTGAAAACAGAGAAGGGCCAGATGGATCGCAAAATCAGCCAACTTTCTGAAGAAAATGGGGACCTTTCCTTTAAGGTGAGTAGTGTTTGGGGTCAGATCCCCCACATAGAGACTCCTGGGGCATGAGTTGGTATGGAAGAGCCTCCTAACAAGAGAGCTGAGAAGAAGGACCTGTTTCAGTCTCTAGAGACCTTCATCTACCACTTGGGACCCCGCCAGGGAATGAGTTACCGTCCTAAGTTTTGATTTATAGTATTGAGTTAGAGATGTGATTAGTTGCATTTGGTTTGAGGAGGGCTAGAAGGAAAACCCTAGGGTCAGCAAGCAGGCAGGCAGTGGTGATACCAGTTTTTTGACTCTGGGTGATGGGATTCCCACTTCTGCCTCAGCTGCGGGAGTTTGCCAGTCACCTGCAGCAACTACAGGGTGCACTGAATGAATTGACCGAGGAGCACAGCAAGGCCACTCAGGAATGGATGGAGAAACAGGCCCGGCTAGAGAAGGAGCTGGGCACAGCCCTGCAGGACAAGGTAATTAACCCTTTGCTGTGGGAGTCAGGTCACAATCTTGACCTCATGTTCGAAGTCGAATTCTGTTTACCAGTCCTTTCTCTGGGGCTTTAGTGAATTAGGCTGACTTTTCTTCAAGATTTAATAGTGTGCTTTAATAGAAAGATTGTCAGTTTACATGCAGTACACCTTTAGGTCTGTCTTTGCTATTTACAGGGTGAGTATGTTGGACAAGTTACTTCTTTAAGCACATGTTCCCTCAAATGGGAAAAATAGCAAGTCACTTTTTCACTAGTTCTTGTAAGATAATGCATATAAAGAACTTAACACATTATGTGATACAAACTAAATGAATTTGTTGTTGTTATTATTACTGTTATTACAATCCCAACTCTGCCATTTACTAGTCATGTAGCCCTGGGATAATGCACTTAATGAACTTCTCAGCATCAGAATCTTGCTCTCTAAAAGAGAGACAGTAAGTAATAGCTACCTTCCAGATTGTTTAGGGGAATAGAGCTCTAAGAGGTGTTCAGCATAGTGCCCGGCCCACTGCAGCCGCTAAGTGAGCAGTGAGAAGTGAGAACAGAAACTAGTCACTGTAGGTGTTGCTGGGAATGCCCAGATAGGCATGGAATATTTTTTAAGCTGGTGGGTGTCTTTTAGATAATCTTGGAGTCAAGACATGTGTGAGGAAGGGTGTACAGTAAGAAAATTTGAAGCAAACTGAGCAGATTTGGAGAAGCAGTTCACCTGACTCAGTTCAGCCCTGGAACGAGGCTAGAAAATCAGGTGCCTCGCGGTCCCCAGAACCTGATTTCTGAGAGCTTTTCCTAGTGGGCAAAGGAGAGCTCGATAATAAGGTCCCATATTTTATTGGTGTTCTTGAGGGCCTGTGTGCCTGCTCCACATCTATTCACGTGGGGTTCTTGATTATTCTCAGAAATGCCTTGAAGAGAAAAATGAAATCCTTCAGGGGAAACTTTCACAACTGGAAGAACATTTGGCCCAGCTGCAGGAGAACCCAACCCGGGAGAAGGGCGAGGTGCTGGGTGACGTACTGCAGGTAGGATGCACAGGAGCAGCAGAGTGACCTGTGCAGGGCTGGTGTGGACCTGGTTGGCATGTTCAGATACCTGGCCACCCCCACTTCTGTGGTGACCGAGTTTTCATGCTGATTCCCTTTTGTCTCTTTGTCACCAGCTGGAAACCCTGAAGCAAGAGGCAGCCACTCTTGCTGCAAACAACACCCAGCTCCAAGCCAAGGTGGAGGCACTGGAGACTGAACGGGGCCAGCAGGAAGCCAAGCTGCTTGCTGAGCGGAGCCACTATGAAGAAGAAAAGCAGCAGCTGGCTGGCCTCATTTCTCAGCTGCAGGTCTCCCTGGACAACCTCAAACAATCCAACGAGGAGCTGGAACAAGCCTCCCAGGCTCAGAGGACCCAACTTGCTGCCCAAGTGACCACCTTGACCGCTGAACTCACCACCCTTAATGCCACACTCCAGCAGCAGGATCAAGAACTGGCTAGCCTGAAACAGCAGGCCAAAAAGGAGCAGGCCCAGCTAACACAGACCCTCCAACAGCAAGAACAAGCCGCCCAGGACCTTCGCCACCAGATGGAGCAGCTGAGCAATAGCCTGAGGCAGAAGGAGCAGCTGTTGGAGGAGGCCGCCAAGGTGCAAGAGGCAACTAGGCGAGACCACACCCAGCAGCTGGCTGCTGCTACTGCAGAACGGGAAACCTCTTTAAGGGAGAGGGATTCAGCCCTCCAGCAGCTGGAGGCATTGGAGAAGGAGAAGGCTGCCAAGCTAGAGCTTTTGCAACAGCAACTTCAGGCTGCTAATGAAGCTCGGGACAGTGCCCAGACCTCAGTCAAACAGGCCCAAAAGGAGAAGGCAGAGCTGAGCCAAAAGGTGGAGGAATTCCGTGCCCAAGTGGAGGCTACCGGCCAGGAGCAGCGTGAGACTCAGGCCCAGGTGGCAGAGCTGAAGGCCCAACTGAGGTCTGAACAGCAAAAAGCCACTGAGAAGGAAAGGATGACTCAGGAGAAGGGCCAGCTGCAGGAGCAGGTCCGGGCCCTCGAGGAGTCCTTGAAGCTTACCCAGGGCAGCCTGGAAGAGGAGAAGCGCAGAGCTGCAGATGCCCTGGAGCAGCAGCAGCGTTGTATCTCCAAGCTGGAGGCAGAGACCCGGAACTTGGTGGAGCAGCATAAGCAGGAACGGAAGGAACTGGAAGAAGAGAAGGATGGCCGCAAGGGGCTGGAGACCCGATTACAGCAGCTTGAGGAGGCCCATCAGGCTGAGACAGAAGCCCTGAGACAGGAGCTGGCAGAGGCTGTGGCCTCCCAGCGCAGGGCTGAGAGTGAATGTGAGCAGCTAGTCAAAGAGGCGGCTTCCTGGCGTGAGCGGTATGAGGATAACCAGCAAGAGGAAGCACGATATGGCGCCATGTTCCAGGAACAGATGATGGCTCTGAAGGAGGAATGTGAGAAAGCCCGCCAGGAACTCCAGGAGGCAAAGGAGAAGGTGGCTGGGATAGAGGCCCACAGTGAGCTCCAAATAGGTCGGCAGCAGAGTGAGCTAGCTCAGCTGCACGCCAACCTGGCCAGAGCCCTCCAGCAGGTCCAGGAGAAGGAGGTCAGGGCCCAGAAGCTTGCAGATGACCTCTCCACTGTACAGGAGAAGATGGCTGCCACCAGCAAGGAGGTAGCCCACCTAGAGGCCTTGGTGCGCAGGGCAGGTGAGCAGCAAGAAACAACCTCCTGTGAGTTACGCAAGGAGCACCCAAGGGCAGGAGACCGAGAGTCAGAGTGGCTGGAAGAGCAGCGGGGACGCCCCTTCTGCAGCACCCAGGATGCTTTGCAGGCCATGGAGCGTGAGGCAGAGCAGATGTTCAGTGAGCTGGAGAGGCTACGTGCTGCGCTTATGGAGAGCCAAGGACAGCAGCAGGAGGAACGTGAACAGCAGGAGAGGGAGGTAGCAAGGCTGACCCAGGAGCGGGGCCGGGCCCAAGCTGATCTTGCCCTTGAGAAGGCTGCCAAGGCTGAGCTTGAGATGCGGCTGCAGAATGCCCTCAATGAGCAGCGTGTAGAGTTTGCTACCCTGCAAGAGGCACTGTCCCGTGCTCAGATGGAAAAGGAAGAGAAAGACCAGGAACTGTCCAAGTTGCGTGAGCATGAAGCTTCCCAGAAAATGGAGCTGGGGGAGCTTCAGCAAACTGTGGAGCAGTTGAAGACACAGCTTGCCAAGAAAGAGGAAGAGCGCCAGCAGTCTGGAGTGGCAGCCAGTAGAGATGTTTCTGGGTCAGGAGCCCAGTCTGAAACAACTGGAAAGACAGAGCAAAAAGGTGCTGAGCTGGAAGCCCTGCGGGCAGAAGTGAGCAAGCTGCAGCAGCAGTGTCGGGAGCATCAGCACAAGGCCTGCAGCCTGGAGCGCAGCCTAGAGTCTGAGCGCGCCTCCCACACTGAGCAGGCCAGGGCCTTGGAGTCATTGCGGGGCCAGTTAGAGGAGAAGGCCCAGGAGCTGGGACGTAGTCAGGACACTTTAGCTTCCACCCAAAGGGAACTGGCCACCCTCCGCACCAAGGCTCAAGACCTCAGCAAGGCTGAGGATGCCTGGAAGGCCCAGGTAGCCCGGGGCCAGCAAGAGGCTGAGAGAAAAAACAGTCTAATCAGTAGTTTGGAGGAGGAAGTGTCCATCCTCAACCGCCAGGTTCTGGAGAAGGAGGGTGAGAGCAAGGAATTGAAGAGGCTGGTTGTAGCCGAGTCAGAGAAGAGCCAGAAGCTGGAGGACAGGCTGCGCCTGCTCCAGGTTGAGACAGCCAGCAACAGTGCCAGAGCCGCTGAACGAAGCTCTGCTCTGCGGGAGGAGGTCCAGACCCTTCGGGAGGAGGCGGAGAAGCAGCGGGTGGCCTCAGAGAGCCTGCGACAAGAGCTGGCCTCCCAGGCAGAGCGAGCAGAGGAGCTGGGCCAAGAATTAAAGGCGTGGCAAGAGAAGTTCTTCCAGAAGGAACAGGCGCTGTCCGCACTGCAGCTCGAGCACACCAGCACACAGGCCCTGGTGAGTGAGCTGCTGCCGGTCAAACACCTGTGCCAGCAGCTGCAGGCTGAGCAGGCAGCTGCCGAGAAGCGCCACCGCGAGGAGCTGGAGCAAAGCAAGCAGGCAGCTGGTGGGCTGCGGGCCGAGCTGCTGCGAGCCCAGCGGGAACTCGGGGAGCTGGTGCCCTTGCGGCAGAAGGTGGCAGAGCAAGAGCGAGCAGCCCAGCAGCTGCGAGCGGAGAAGGCCAGCTACGCAGAGCAGCTGAGCATGCTGAAGAAGGCTCATGGCCTGCTGGCAGAGGAGAACCGGGGGTTGGGTGAGCGAGCAAACCTTGGCCGGCAGTTTTTAGAAGTGGAGCTGGACCAGGCTCGGGAGAAGTATGGCCAAGAGCTCGCAGCTGTCCGTGCTGACGCTGAAAACCGTCTGGCTGAGATGCAGCGGGAAGCACAGAGTACTGCCCGGGAGCTGGAGGTGATGGCTGCCAAGTACGAGGGTGCCAAGGTCAAGGTCCTGGAGGAGAGGCAGCGGTTCCAGGAAGAGCGGCAGAAACTAACTGGCCAGGTAAGGTGCCAGCTCAGTCACACACCCAGAGCTCAGACCTGAGGAGAGGCGTTGTCCCTCTCCCCTCCTGTGCTCCAGGGCCTCTGGCTCCCAGTGTTGGGGTGCCTTGTCTTTCCCACTGTGTGATTAGGAGGGCAGTAGTTTAAGTCTGGTGCCCCTTCACCAAGATATCCACAACCTCCCGTTCCCTAGCTCTGTCCCTAGAGTCAAGCCCTGAAGGCTGCCAGCCCATTCTGGAGGCAAACTGAGGGATACCTGCAGTGGGGGCCCCGCGAACTAGAATAAGCCAAATACATTTTTAAAATTTCTACACGTCTAGCTCCTTGGGGACCATGTCAAGAGCAGCAGTGCCTTTTTGACCCCCACGTCACCTGTCTTCAATGTTCCCCACCTCTATGCATAGGTGAGGCAACTAAAGGTATTTCAGGGAGCGCAGACTGAGCCGGCAGTGCCGGGGGCTCTAAGCAGTGAAGGTGGACCTGCAGCTTGCCTCCGCCAGCTCCCGTGGTGAATTGTTAGTGAAGAGGCCAGCGCCAAGCCACAAGCTCAGCACCAGACTGAGGTGTGCCATGTGCAGGGCCTTCCCTTGCACCTCATCCTACCCGCCCTGGCCAGCCTCTCCGGCCCTCTGCACTCTGTGTCATCTGCATGTCAGCGATGAAGGGTAGCGTGGGCTTCATTTGTTCCTTACCAGAACCAGTGACAGTCCTTGGGATTGTAAACTCTCCCAGTCTTGTTCCAAGTTTAGGGGCACTCAGAAGATAGGGCTTTGTGTGCTCAAGTCCCTTCCTTGACACACAAGCTGTGAAGGTGACACAGGCAGTTCTCACAGATTAGAGGGGCGTGAGAGCTCTGGATGCTGCCTCTGCATCACTGACCCTGTTCGAGCATGGTTTAGATAGCTACGTCTAGGAACAGAAAAACCAAGGTTGGGAGGAAAGTAAAGGTCTCTATCAGAAGGGGAGGCCTGGCGGCTGCCTTGTTGTCCCAGGATCTCCACTGTTCTAAAGGTCAAGATTGCTGTTGTTCAGTGGGAGCACCCGGTCCGCCTTTCCTTAGGCCTTCCTCTCCTACCCAACACCTCCTCGGCACCCAAGATGATGGGAGACAATCAAACTGAACGGCAGTTAGCAATGGAGGCCTTGGGCCTTGGGCTTGAGCTCCAGGGCCCTTGGGAGTATGCTTCATCTCCTCTTCCTCTCTGTAGAAGTGGGGTGGGCTTGGAGTGTGTATGTTCTCCTGCCCTTGTGCTCCAGCAGTGTGATCCCCCTGCTAACTACCACAGCCACACTAAAGCCCAGTGTGGTATTGGAAAGAGGTTTTGAGCGTATCTGGCCTTTTGCTTGGCAGTTTTGAAGAGAGTTAGCTGTTCACTGGGTGTGTTTACCGGAGTCAAAAATCAGTTCCCCTGTTCTCCACTGGGGAAGGTTAGGGCTGGGAATGGTGGCAGGAGTAGGGTGTCACCACCTCAGAGACAATTTTGCAGATTTTGGTGGCAGCAGGCCTCTCTTATTTTAGGGGCTGAGGGTTGCAGGCCCAGGTGGAGGGGAGCATGGGCAGGTGTTCCCAGCAGCACCTGTGTTGGGTCATACTCATGTCTGCCAACCAGCCTGGGCAGCCGGCTGTTTCCCAACTAGAATGAGGAGAAAGGACTCAGGTTTCTTCCTAGAAACACTGGGGGCTGGTCTGGGAAACCCCAGTTTGCCTGGAAAACCTAGTGAAGCCCTCCTGAATCTTCTTTTCCCTGCCTCAGGTGGAAGAACTGAGTAAGAAGCTTGCTGACCATGAGCAGACCTGCAAGGCCCAGCAACAAAAGCTGAAGGTGAGACAGTAAAGGGGAGATAGACCTCTGTCCGCAGCAGAGTATGGGTGTGGGCAGGAGGTGCTCTTGGCCTTTGGACCGCGGTGGATGTGGTGCGAGGAGGAGCCTTTGGAGAGCTGCTGCCTCAGAAGCACCTGCGTGTGCTTTTCAGGAAAGTCCAGGTGGCTCCCACCCATCCCTCTACAGTACTGGTCGACTAGTTCTTTGTGGTTCAACTTCAGTTAGTTATAATGAAATTTTTAATTCCTCGGTCACACTAGCCTTATTTTCCTGCTACTTGCAGTAATGGTTACAGCATCAAAGAGGCAGATTTAGAATATTTCCACCATGACAGGAAGTTCTGTTCGAAGACACTGATCTAACTGATCTAGATCGTCTCAAGGAATAAAAGCGTCAACATTTAATATTATAGTACAACTTAATATTGATGCTTTTAGTGATTTTACTTTCTCCAATTTAATATTTGCCTTTTTGTAGTTCTAGGCATCCATCACAGCTTTTAGTAAAGAATTGGGCGCTCATGACCTTGGGACTCACTAAAGACCTGTTTGGTTACAGGAGGTGGTGGGGATTTTGCTTCTCCAGCTCACTTCCTCTTTCCACATCAAGTCATGATAATGTGATAAACAGGCATTTATTGTTCTCCTTTTGGGTAGCCTCTGGTGGTGCTAGGAGATGCAGAAAAGTAAGGCCGGTGGTCCTGTCCAGTGTCTACAGTAAAGTGAGCACAAGCCGGCAATGCAGGTGGACAGTGAGCCAGGCACAGGCCCCACCCTCCATGGGGTCTGTGGCCCGGAGAGGGGCGGTGGCAGCATGAGTGGGAGACTTTGGAGTTAGGTAGACCAAGGTTCAACTCTTAACCTGCTGACTTAGTTACTATGATTTGGTCACTTTTCCTGAAATCTTTGAGCTCAGTTTTCTCTATCTGTGAAATGGAGACAAAGTTACTTTCCAATGGTTCTGACAGAGGATGTATTCATGTATCTTGGGACAGCTCACATGCTGTGTGCTGCTCTGTGCTCTGCAACTAGGTATTTCCAGAAGATGTTTCTTTCCCCTTGAGGCATGAAGGAGGGGGAGGAAGATGGGTGTACACTATGCATCTGGGGTGAAAATGAATTTGTACTTGGCCTCAAAGATACAGCGATCTGAAAAGGCATCTGCTGAAAGTTCCTGCAGAATATGGCCCTTAAGGGCATTCCCCAGTGGTGCAAAGGTTTAAAGCAGAGCAAGAAGCAGTTAGTGGCAGAAGCCACAGCTGGGCCCCTCAGCATGAGTTCCATCTCCAGCCAGGGAGGTAATTAATACACATGCAGCAAACCTCTCCTGCCTTGCCCACAGCTCCTCAGCCTGTTCCGCTCTGTCTCTGGTGAATGGCTATCACGGCTCCTACACCTTTGGCCTGTACCTCTTATGTATGCATAAATAAATCTTTAAAAAAAAAAAACAAAACATGGCCCTTAAAGGTTTGTGATGTTCTGGAAGTAGGCAGGGGAGAGTAAAAGGGTTTTTTTGTTTGTTTGTTTGTTTTAAACTTATTCTGGGAGAACAGAGGCCAGGGCAAGTTTGGGTGGAGTAGCCAAACCAGCCACCTTGATCAGGCTTTCTCATAATTTCCAGGCCCAGGGGGGTGAGAGCCAGCAAGAGGCCCAGAGGCTCCAGGCCCAGCTGAATGAGCTACAGACACAGCTGAGCCAAAAGGAACAGGCAGCTGAGCACTACAAACTACAGGTGAGCCCAGCCCCTACCTGCTCTGCCTCCCTCCTGCCTTTTAGCCCCCGTCCCACGTGCCTGCCCCTGTACGTGTAGATGGAGAAAGCCAAGACCCATTATGATGCCAAGAAGCAACAGAACCAAGAGCTGCAGGAACAGCTGCGAGGCCTGGAGCAGCTGCAGAAGGAAAACAAGGAGCTGCGGGCCGAAGCCGAGCGGCTGGGCCGTGAGCTACAGCAGGCTGGGCTGAAAACCAAGGAGGCTGAACAGAGCTGCCGCCACCTTACTGCCCAGGTGCGCAGCCTGGAGGCGCAGGTAAGTATCAGGTCACATCCCTCACCAGTCAGACCCTTTTGCCCTCCTCTCCTAGACCATCCTGCCTTAGACTCATCTTTGCTTTCCCCATCCCCTCTCCTTCCCAGGTTGCCCACGCTGACCAGCAGCTTCGAGACCTGGGCAAGTTCCAGGTGGCAACCGATGCCTTAAAGAGCCGGGAGCCCCAGGCAAAACCTCAGCTGGACTTGAGTATTGACAGCCTGGACCTGAGCTGTGAGGAGGGAACCCCCCTCACTATCACCAGGTCAGAGGCACATTCCTCTTCAAGCTGTTGTCCACTAAATACCTAATGTTTATCACGCCAGCTCTTGAGCCTCTGGGGCTGTGAGATAAATAGGATGTGGCCCCTTTGCCCTCTGGAAGCTGATTCTCAGAAGAATGAAGTATTAACAGGTGTTATGCCAGATGTTTGTTTAGGGCATAACAGTAGAAGGAAAGGAGTGGTCAGAAATGGCTTCAGAGAGTCCGTCATTCCTGCTTTGAGGCTAAATCAGCCTGTAGTTGTATGTGCTTGATGGACAGCACAGTGAGAGCAGAGCACGTGGGAAAGTGAGTTCAAGAAGGCGTCCATGGGCCCAGACCTGGGAGGGCTGGTTGGACTTCCTCTTTGAGGGAGTGTTTAGATTTTATATTAAAGGCACTGTGGGTCAGATCCACATACTTAAAAAACAGTTACCAAGAGCCAGTGAAGAAGCTGAGACTAGAAACATTGATTTTTATTAACAATGCATGCCAGACACTTGAAAAATGTTATTTTCCTCACAACAGCCCTCTGAGGTGGTAGGTTCTCCTTTAACAGATGAAACAGGGGTAGAGAGACAATCATTTGCCCAAGTCCCAGAGTGCCCAAGCTGGTCTTGAACCTGGCTCGTGACCACTCAGGTGACTCAGACGCCAGTGTGGGGAGAAGAGGCAGACCAGAAACGGCGGTAAGAGTGCAGTGGACTGTGGTTAGGAAAGCTGTGAGATTCGCCGATGGGACTCAGTAGACTCGTGCTGGTGCACACACTGGAGGCTCCTTCTCTTTGCTGACGGAACATGCAGGAAGAAGGAAGATAGATGGGGGCATCCAGGGGCCTGTCTGGGTGCCTAGTGGGTAATTTGGGGCCTCACCAGACCCTGCTGAGCAGGTCTGGGTTTTGCCAATATTGAGGACTTAATTGAGGACTTAAAGGGATCGGAATGAAGTCACTAGGGAATAAGGGTGGATTTAAGCTACCTCCTGGGAAAAATGGGGTGCTTTACCTGGTTCTGCTTGTAAGTATATAAGCTGGTTACTTTAGAGCAGAGTGGACATAAGTCCTTGACCTAGGAATGGCACCTCAGTAGGTTTCTTTCTACAGCAAGCTGCCTCGTACCCAGCCAGATGGCACCAGCATCCCTGGAGAGCCAGCCTCACCTGTCTCGCAGCGCCTACCCCCCAAGGTAGAATCCCTGGAGAGTCTCTACTTCACCCCCATCCCTACTCGTGGTCAGCCTCCCCTGGAGAGCAGCCTGGACTCCCTGGGGGACGTCTTTCTGGACTCAGGCCGGAAGACCCGCTCTGCTCGCCGGCGTACCACGCAAATCATCAACATCACTATGACCAAGGTCAGGCTGCTGGGGTGGGGCTGCAGGCCCTTAATACCTCCCCTCAGGACATCTTACCATCAGTCCTCAAAGAAGCCTCAAGAGGCAGGCAGGGTTGAGCAGTTCAGTTGCTGTCTTAAAGTGACTTGCTTAGGTCTCTGTGGGAAGGGGAAAGGCTGTAAGTGGATGGGTCTCCTGAGTCTAAGGCTAGTTTTCATTCCACATGTAGCATGGACCCTGTGCAGGCTGATGGGATAGAATGTGAAGCTGCAGCTCGTGCCTCCCATACACCCTTGGGGCAGCTAAGATGCTTTGTGGCTGTACACTGGGCTACCAGCCAGATTAGGTCCTTGTTTACCTATTCCAGGAGGTGACCTTCACCTTCGTTGCAGCAGAGGGCAGCTCCCTGTGTTGCCAAGAAGCTGGAGAGGTTCTAGAAAATTGTCAGAGTCCAGATAGACTAAAGAGCTGGGAAGCTGTGGATGAGCCCAACCAGGGTTGGCTCCACCACACTGTATGACTAGGAGGGACACTCAGTTCACTGCTTTGTACCTGCCTTCTAAAACTGACAAATTCACCTTGTATGGGACCATTTCTTGCAGATGCAGAGCTAAGGCTCCCTGTAAAGCCAAGTGGTATACCACAGGTGTTGAGGTACCTCAGGAAGGGAAGCAGAGGAGGTAGTTTTGAGTGTTAAGGTCTCTACCCCATTGCAACAGATTTCACCCTTTCTTCCAGAAGCTAGATGTCGAAGAGCCAGACAGCGCCAACTCATCCTTCTACAGCACGCAGTCTGCCCCTGCCTCCCAGGCTGGCCTGCGAGCTGCATCCTCTGCCCAGTCTCTAGCCCGCCTGGGTTCTCCTGATGATGGAAATGCAGCTCTGCTGAGCCTGCCCGGCTACAGGCCCACCACACGCAGCTCTGCACGCCGCTCTCAGGCTGGAGTGTCCAGTGGGGCCCCTCCAGGTGAGGGAGTGGTGGGGACTCATCAGACCCAGTCTTGGCACACGGGACGAACTGACTTTTTTAAACATCCAGCACTGGCTTTCTGACTACTTTTCCAGCACCTTGGCCACCTCCCCAGTGTGAAGGCCTTACACGTCTATCAGAAGACTGCATGGGAAGGGAAGTCAGGCTGACATTCCTCTCAGCAGGGTCAACCATTAATGCCCACATAGCTGCAGAAAGTGACACAGTAGTGTCACTCAGCGACTGTCAGGAGCCCAGGCCCTTCTGTGAGGGGCTGCCCAGTGCTATACCCTTGGTCTCCTCTTGGAGGCTCCAGCCAGGAGCATCGATTCCTGACCTTCAGTTAGTTTCTGTGGGAGTCACAGTCTGTGTATGATGTCTCTATAGAGAGAGCAGTGAGCAAGCCTCCAGCTAGAAAGGGCCTGTGAGTTCTACTCCTGAAACCAGCATCGAGCAGAGCAGGAAATGGGCAGAGACTCCAAGTCAGAGTGTCGAGGTAGCAAAGCCAGCAGGTGACCTGCTGCCTCCCAGCCCATAACTGACTTGCCTGCCTTCCCCATAGGAAGGAACAGCTTCTACATGGGAACTTGCCAGGATGAACCTGAGCAGCTGGATGACTGGAACCGCATTGCAGAACTGCAGCAGCGCAACAGAGTCTGTCCTCCACACCTGAAGACCTGCTACCCACTGGAGTCTAGAGTGAGCACTGGGGTCACCTGCACAGGACCTGGCTCACCTTTTTCCCTCGGCCTTGTGGTAGGGAGTGGGTGTGACCTTACACTTCCAGGAAGGACTCAGAGTGGGACAGGCAGTAGGGAGGTGGCTTCAGCTGCTCCACATGCCAGGGCAGTGGGAGTCGGGGTACTCCAACACCATCTAAGACTGCTGACACTTCCACCCCATGCAGCCTTCCCTAAGCCTGGGTACCATCACAGATGAGGAGATGAAAACCGGGGACCCCCGGGAGACCCTGCGCAGAGCCAGCATGCAGCCTGCTCAGATAGCTGAAGGCATTGGCATTACCACCCGGCAGCAGCGCAAACGTGTTTCTTCAGAGTCCCACCAAGGCCCTGGCACCCCTGAGGTAGATGACATCGGTTTCTCTGTTGTATCCTGAGATTATTCAGTTGGGAAGTGGATTAAAGGGGAGGCTCCTCTCTCTACAGGTCGATGTGAGGATGGGGTTCCTGGTGGGACAAGATGACTTACAGGGTCTACCCTGGCTTGGAGTGTGACATCCTGTCATCTCTCCCCAGTCTAAAAAGGCTACCAGCTGTTTCCCGCGCCCCATGACTCCCAGAGACCGACATGAAGGGCGCAAACAGAGCACTACTGAGGCGCAGAAGAAAGCAGCTGCAGTTGTTAAACAGGTTAGTCGGGGACAGGAGATAGACCCTGGAGGGAGGGGTGGGTCCTTGCTGGCAAAGGCTTAGAGCACTAAGTTGGATGGGGGAGTCCCCATTGTAACAGCTCCTCCCACAGGCTGACCGCCGCCAGTCAATGGCCTTCAGTATCCTCAACACACCCAAGAAGCTCGGGAATAGCCTTCTACGGAGGGGAGCCTCAAAGAAAGCCCCGTCCAAGTCCTCCCCCAATACCCGCAGTGGAACCCGCCGCTCTCCACGCATTGCCACGACCGCTGCTGCCACCACCCCTCGGGCCAAGGGCAAGGTGGAGGCACTGCCAGGGGGAGGGCTCAAGAACCAGGGAACCTGATGGGTGATGAGCACAGGGACACCTCCAAGTGACTGGGGATGGGGCTGAGTACAAGGGCTCTGTCCGGGGGGGGTTGGGGGGGGGGCGCTATTTCTTACTAAGGAGATTGTGTGACTATGTTTCTCTTTCAGGCAAAGCACTAAAGGACCAGCACCAGTGAATGGCCCTACCTGTGACCCCAATGCTGATGCTGGCCTCACCTGGTCGTCTCCTGTCCTCTCAGTGCCTTCTCTCCGCCCCCAGGCCAAGTGGCCAAACCCCTAGAGACAATGATGCCTGCTAACCCCAGCCTGGAGCTATACCAGCGCCCTTGCTAGGTGTCAGCAGTGGCCTGGTCCTCTCTCCTGATGTTTTCCAAGAGCAAAGTCACTACTCCATCAGAACCAGACTTGAGGCTGGCTTTGGGCCAAGGGAGGCCTCTCAGCCCCTAGAAGGGACCACTGGAGGAGCAGGGCCCTTTCTCTTAAAAGTCTAGGACTGGGCACTGATCTAGTGGGGGCACCCCACCTTCTGGTGCTCTCACCTAACCAAAGGATGCAGTGGCCCAGAGGATGCTCTTTTCCAGGATCAGTGGGCCTTGGGCAGCCTTCAGAGGCAGCTCACCCCCTACCCACCCCAGACCTGTCACTGGGTTGGGACTGGGAGTGTTGGGATGATCTTTTCTAAATGTTATTACTTGTAAATAAAGTCTATTTTTCTCCCTTAAGTGTTGAGAGCTGCCTTAATCTGTGCAATAGGGTAATATGGGCTCTGTGGACCCACCTTTGTCCCTGCTGTATGTTCCAGACTAATCCTACCTTTCCTCAAGGTCCTCCGGCACCCTTGATCTAGCGTCTCTTCCTGAGGAGTTAGGGGTCATTCTCTTCTGAAGGCTCACTCTGAATGTGGTGTGTCTTAGCTTGAGTGTCAGTCACTCCTGGGTCAGGCCAAGTGCTGTAGTCGAATGATGGTGAATGAACAGATGTCAGCACACCACTGCCCCCATCTCCTCCTTGGGAAAGCCCATTCAAGGAGAGAACAGAAAACAGGTAAAAAGGTTAAGTTGATATGGAATGTGGCTGAGCAGAGACTTGACCAAAGACATGGCATTTCAGCCAGGCCGAACTAAGAGCTGTCCAGGAACAAGGAAGAGTCCTTATAGGGCTCTGGTCAAGGAGTTGCCTGCTGGCCTCATACTGGCACTGCTGGTGCTGTGGCTGCTTGAGCCAGGGGCGGCCCCTCCTGGGGAAGTGATAGACAAGGGTCAAGGTGATAAAAGTCACCTCTTGTCACTTTCCTCCAGGCCAGACCACCACCCCCCTGCCTGAGTTCTAAGGTCTTTTTTGCTTCTACTTCAGTCTTAGTCTTGGGAACATTATTAGCTGTGGGTGCTTGGGGCAGAGCCCACCAATTCACCCCGTGCTAGAGCAGAGCTCTTCCTGCTATCCACCGCAGCAAAGGAGAGAGTGAGGGGGCTGGGAGCAGGCCTCCTTCCTGTTGCCCTCTCCTCAGTGCCTCACCTGGTGTCACACACTCCAGCAGTTGGCCAGGGAGGTGCTCAATGAAGGAGCCATTGCTCAGCCAGTAGAGGATGCTGGAGTGGGCAAACTGGCTGTAGGTCCTACAGGACAAGGTCAGCATTCCATCTAGGGATACAAGTAGCAGTCAGCCTTTCCACAGAGCAGGCTCCTGCCTCTTTCCCCCTAGGTCCCCAGCACACAAGGGGGAGTCTTAAAGGGCAAGCGCATTATCTCTGAGGGAGGCCCACAGTCAAATCCAAGGAATCTGGAAGTGGGTCCTTCATGTGGCGACTCCAGGCTGGCTTTTCCAGGATGAACTTACTAGTGCCCAGCTTCTCTGCCTCTGGGAGCCTACAACCATTCCCCACACCTGATTCTGTCCCTTCAGTAGGGAGGAGCCTGGGAGCCAGTAACCACACACAAAGGTGGGTAGGAGAGAGAACAGCGAGAGTGCTACTGGCCTGATGGGCAGTGGGGTACATAGCAAAAGGGTTGGCCCCTGGGCCCACAGTCTGCCCTCTGACCACTCCTTACTTGGTAGGTTTTCCAGTTCAGGCCTGGTCACTTCCAGCGCTGGGCACTGCTTAGCTGTAGGGATCATCAGGGACCAGGAAGGACCAGGGTCCTCTGTGGTCATGGCCGAGGCTGTGGTGATTATGCCTCCAGTCAGGTGGAAGACAATGTGGGCACAGAGCAGGACTTTCACAGGGCTGGGATCTGAGGAAAAGACAGTCAGCAGTGGTCCCACTACCTGCAGACACTCAGCATCCTACCTTGGCACCTCACTGGTCATAACTCAGGCTGAGGGAATCAGAGGACTCCTCAGCCCCTACCTCCTGGAGGAGTTTGGAATGCAGCCAGAGCCTTAGAACTGGACTGAGGCTGAAAGCAACAGCACAAAAGTAGAAGATCATGTGGGTTAAGACTGGGGCAAGTCACACTGTTCCCCTCTCTTCAGACCCCCCCCCCCCACACAGCCACCTATCAGTGTCCAGTGTCCAGTTTGGTCTCACAGTCTTGACACTTGTGTCAGGAGGCTGCCTCTATATATCTGTGACAACTGTCTTTTGATTGTTAAATGGTAGTTGATAGGAAGGGGAAGAAAAACAAGCTGCTTGTTTAAATCCTACCCCTAAGCATGGCACTCCTTCCTGAAAACTCCATAGCCCCTCCCTGGGTCTGGACTTCCGGTGAGCTGCCAGCCACTGATAATTACTCTGTCCTGTCCATCTGGCCCAGTTGGTAACCCCCAAGAACTGGCATCCTGGACTGAGAAAGGCTCATTCACACTTAGAAATAAAGGCAGAGTCCCCTCTAGTGACTGTCCCTGTAGCTCCATCTCGTATTCCCACGAACATGTGTTGGCTATTCATCTAAACTAATTCCTTCACTGCAGAGATAGAGAAACCGAAGGCCAAAGGAGCCCAGGACTTACCTAGTCATCGAGAGGCAGGCTTTTCACTGTGGAGTTGGTTCTGGGAAGAGGAGTGAGATCCTGGAATACCCAGCCCCTTCCCATGGTTTCAGTTTCACGTTTACTCTAGTGAGGGGATTCAGAGCTTGAATACTTGTGGAGACAACAGTCATGCCAGGCCCCTACTCCCTTCCCCCCAATTTGACATTGGACTGGGATCTTATATCAAACCAAGGTGACACAGTGACTACTGAGAGCCTCACAGTTCCATGCACCCATCTCAGTCAAGGGTCAGGACCGTGAGGTCCACCCAGTCTGCTAAGCCTTCTCCTTCTTCCTTCACATTCACCCTGATATTTAAGGGGACAACTCTCCTAGGCACCAGAGACCCAAGATGGTCACGGACCATTTCAGGCTCAACTGCACGAACAGCCCATCCACATGCTGACCTCAGCTCCTTACTCTCCCCATCCATTAGCCTAGCACCACCCTCCCAGCTGCAAGCCCTTCCCACGTCTTCATCCAGCTCCTTCCTTGGCCACAGCCACAAGCTTCCGTTCATCAGAAGTCCTGACTGTCGTGGAGCCCCCAAGGAGCCCATGACGAATGCTCCTACTTCAAATTCCCCCTTCACTGTAGGCACCGGGAGAACTGGTCCTAGGAGGAGGAACAGGCACTTCCCAGGCAAGATGGGCAAATGGCCTCTTACTGGCTCAAAAAGCAGACGACTTACTTACCTATTAGTTTGGTCCTGATGGAACAAACGGAGCTGGGTGGTGGCAGGGCCGGGACTAGGGTTAAGGCCAGCAAGCACCAGGGACAACACTGCACGTGCTGCTGTTGGGGTGCACATGTCTGACACTAGCGGTCAGGACTGTGCCACTGTGAAGGATAGGGCCTGCGGGTCTCACATCTGTGCTTTCTGATAGGAGGAGGACAACAGCCAGGGATGCCAGGCAATAGAACAGGGTTTGGAGAAGGTGTCAGGGTATCATCTGCTCTAAGTGTGTGTGTGTGTGTGTGTGTGTGTGTGTATGTGTGTAAAAATCATTCATATTCCCAGTTTTAGATGTGAACTAGACTTACATCCTCTTCTCCAGGGCGCTAGTTGACATTTTCCCCCTGCCTCAGTTCCTAAGTTGCAAACTACAGAGAAATGGTCAGGTGGTGAGACTAACCCAAGAGACACTTCTGAGAGGGGTGGGGAGGGGAGGGAGAATTCCAGAGTTGGGCCACTGGGAGGTCATGGGAACCAGGACAACTGAAGTATGAAGCGTATACATAGGTCAGCTGGCCTCGGTCTCACATGAGCCAGACTGGGGATGAAGTACAAGGGTAACCCAGATCCTGCAGTCAGCCCCCTTCCTCCCTCAGAGAGGGCCCACAGGCACAAGCAGCAGGGGCCACAGAAGGTGCAGCTGCGTAAGAGAAGGCGATGCTGCAAGCGGCCCATGAGAAGGGAGGAAAGCAGCAGGGTACCTGAGGAAAGACCTCAAGTGGTAAGATCTGAGGGGCCCAGTAATGCCCCAGGACAGGAGCGAGGTACCCCACCACCCCTAGCCCCAGCTCTCAAATGGGAGCAGCAAAAGGCAGCAAAGGTAAGGCAACTCAGGTACCCCAGAGGAAAAGGTAGGGAGAAGAAAAGCAAGATGGAGGGTCAGTTTTCCAACCCAGCTCATGGAGCTTTATTCAAAACAGAGTGACAAGAGCTTGTTGATTCTTGCTGCCCTTGAAAAGGTGACCCAGCCAGCAGATTCCCTAGGAACCCACTGCTGAAGGCCAAGGTTTGCCCTCCCATTTCCTTCAAAATTCCCAGGACCAGAGCTGGAGCTATTCCCAGTTTTAGATGTAAACTACACTTACTTCCTCTTCTCCAGGGCTCTAGCTGACATTTTTCTCCTGCCTCAGTTCCCTCTCAGAAAGGAGCTTGCTGGGGCCTCACCCTCTTCTCCCACTTGCCCCACTCCTCCTGTTACCAGGCCCAGGCAGGGCCCACAAGTGACAAGGCTGACAGAGTCTAGTCCCTGGAGGGATCTCTCTGCCAGCTTCAAGGACACACTGATTGCACAGTCTTACGCCTGCCACAGGCCCGCTGCCATTGCACGCATATACGCTCAAGTCAGGCTTTCAGGGAAGAAGAGAAGTGGCAGCTCAGCCTTTGGCACATGTCACTACTTCCTCGCTACAGGGACAGTGTGTACAATCACTGCTGCTGAAGTAGCCCTGCAGGCCAGCCACACCTGGATGGCATCTGTCCTCAGCTGAGCACAGCCCTGCTTGGGGGCAGGCTATCATGCTAAGCTGTCCCCAAGTAAATTTTCGATGAGTTCTAAGGCCCCAGGACTTCCCTTGTGGGAAAAATCACAAGGTTCCAATTGCCTCAACCGGCCTATCGCACCTGGACAGGGGAGAGAGTGTCGCTGTCTTCCCAGGTCCCAGGCGGGAAAGGAGGACGCCTCAGCGCTCTTCTGTGGCACCAGTCAAGAGCTCTTAGTCTCTTCCACACTGAGGGTACCAGGCTTGAGCCCCATGGAGGGAAAAGGGAGGGGGAGGTGACGCTGCCGGCCAGAAGTGAGAGGGCTCCTTTAACCCAAAAACATGATGGTTCTGCTGCCCCTCCCTGCCCAAGCAGCAAGGGTGAAGCCTGGAGGAGTTAGAGCAAATCCTAGGCTCCACAATAAAAAAGGTTTTTAGATATATTCATCAAAATAGTTTTCTTTTAAAAAGCCCCCACTGCTGACAGCTCCACTGGCTGGCTCTCCATCATGTACCTTCCCAGTCTGGACACAGTCAGGGGAAGGGATCCTGAGTGGCCCAAGTGCCCCTTTGAGTCTTTCCCACCCAGGAGGTCTTAGAGCGCAGGGAGGAGAGTGCCCTGAGGTCCGTGGTGGGTAGATGCTCATCCTCCTACTATTCCAGGCCCAGGATGTAGTTGATGCCTTGCACCAGGCCAATAATGACAGGCTGCCAGGCCACCAAGTATCGAAGCCAATCCAGCAGTTGTCCATACATGACGTGAGGCCTCTCCCAGCTGACAGGGTGTTAAAGAAAAGTCACATTGTGTTTAAGCTACTAAGGATAGTCTAAGGGATAGTAAGAGTGCTAGCCTACACTTTCTAGCCCAGAAAGAAAGGAAGCGAGTTACACCTGAACTGGCCCTGAAAAACTAAGCAAACAACCTTCAAGGAGTCAGTGTCCCCTGCTCAGAGACCGTGGGAGCAGTCTGGGAATGGCCCAGCTATGTCCAGGGGTAGGAAGCAGTATGAGAGGGCAGTTGATAAAGGAGAGGGGAGAAAGCTGGGTGCATGATCTCAGGGAAAACTAAAGATGGAGCCAGCAAAGTGGTCAGATACTGTCCAACAGGAAGAAGGGGTGGTAAGGGCACAGTGGTGAGGGCAGCAGGATAGGAAATGACAGCTCAGAGGAACATAGGTCCTGTGTTGAAGGTGAGAAGAAGGAATCCTGTAGCCAGGCCTGCACCAGCCAGAGCTGGTCTCCAGCTCGCACATCAAAGGTGGCATCACCCATTCACTAGGGAACCTTAAACAAGTTATTCAACTTTTAAACTACTTCATTTGTAAAAGAGTAATTACCCAGTTGATAAATCTGCTAGAGATCAAAAAAGCTAATCACAGGGGCCTCCCTAGTAGCACAACAGATTAAAGCACAGCACTATGAAGCTATTCACAGCCACTACAGCAGGAGTTAGAGCCCAGGCTAGGGGGCTGATCCACAAGGCACAGCAGACCTCTCCTGTCTTGCCTGCTGCTCCCCCCCAGCAGTATATTTCGGTCAATCTGCTTGTTTTGTTCCCCACTCTTGTCTCTGGTGAATCCTCTCAACCCTCTCTCCTCCGCTTCACCCCTCTGGCCTGTACCCCAGTTCTTGTATGTATAAATAAATACATTTTTTAAAAGATTTATTTATTTATGTTTATTTACCCCTGAACTTGGGTACAGGCCAGAGGTGCGTGGGTGGTGAGAGGATTCACTAGAGACAGCGTGGGGAGCAGAACAGGCAGATAAATGAAGCACACTATTGAGGAGAGCAGCAGGTGGGTCAGGAGAGGTCTACCACACCATGTGGTCACCTCCGGGTGACGGGGGATCGAACTCATGTTGAAGTGGCTTTAGCTTCTTAGTGCTGCATTAATCTACTGCGCCACCAGGGAGGGCCAATATATATATATATATTTTTTTTTTTTTTTTAAAGGATAACCCCAGTAATGTACTGAATACAGTGCTAGCCACACAGTAAGTGGAGCCACTATTACTACCAATTTACCCTCAAGAGTTCTGGAACCATGATAGGAAGCTGAGCTAGCCCTGTCTCCTGCTCCAAGACCAACTTCCCAGATCACAAGCCAAACAGAATGGTAGTCCTAGGCCAGCGGGAGGGAGGGGCCCAAGGGACCAAAAAGCAGGGCCATATGGGTCAGTAATTTCTCCCCAACAAGAAACGAAACAAAAGGATACGGATTGCTGAACATCCTCTTGAGATCTACCTTCTCTTTGCAGTAGGGACACGTCTGCTTCTTTCCTACAATGCACCAGCCTCGAATGCAGAACTCATGGAACCTGAGGACTTTGGTCAAGGAAACGGCAGACAAGATGACTTTAGCCCCAGCTAGTTTTCAATGTGTGAGTTAGAAGTGATATTCGGGGGGACTTGATCTTGAAACTGAGGAATTGTTAGAGGATGCTCCTCCCCCGTGGCTGACTCACCCCCAGGGCAGCTGGGGCAGCTGCAGGCCCCTTTTCTATCCATATGGTCAATGGCACTGGTCAAGTGGCCCTGGAAATTTACTTACAGCTAAATACTGGTGGGAGAGGGAGCTGGAAATTCTCCTCTGGGGAAGCACAGGTTGAACCTCATGAGATTACACAGCCCCCTACACAAACTCTCTCTCTCAGTTTGGCCCTGGAGTTATATCATTATGAATTACACCCTGAAGACAAGAGTCTTAAATAGGACTAGTCAGCACCTCCTGCTCAGGGATGGCAGGAATGTGTTGGGAACAGTGTCCACAGACACGTATGCACACCTGTGGCTTCCCATGCAAAAAGCATGGGAAGCTGCAGCTTCCACTCCTGGGTGTTGGCTTCGCCGACAGGGAACATCACCTGAATGCCTGCCTTCTAGTCACTCCTGCGCTCAGAGGTCTGCACAGTGGGCCAAGGTTACGAGCACTCCTCCTCCCTGACTGCCAGGCAGGTGAGGTCGAGGTGCGCTGGAGGATACACATGGTTGCAGGATAGCCTATACGTGTTCTCGATGATGCCCTCTTCACTGACGTCCACAAAGATCTGCTGCCCACACACGGCACACACACTGTCTGAGAGGTGCTTGGTAGGCATGCCCGACTCACTGTAGAACTGGGTGGAGAGACCAGGGGGAAGAGAGGAAAGATGTAGTATGAGGCAAAACTGGAAGGTACCTGAGAGGCCTATGCAGAGGAGGCAAAGTGGCAGGGGGAAAGCAGAACTAGAGAACACTATTCAGATGCTAAATCGACCTTGTCTTTGCTAGGTGAATGGAGAGAACCAGTCAGACCAGAGAGAGGTTAGGAAGTGAGATGTAACAGGACCTGTAATAGGAAAGCCAGGCTGGGCAGCACAGGAGGTGAGGAATGAAAGGAAGAAGTCTCAGGGTGGGATGAGGAGCTGTGGGGAAAGCCGCTCTGGGGCCAGGCTATCAAGTGAGAGGTGGCATTCCTTCTCCAAGATTCAGAACAGTGAAACGTGCAGTGCATTGCTGGTTTGGTGACAAGGCCATTCTCAAACACTTTTGACAACAGTAAAGGAGGTGCAATTCTTTAGGATAGTTTATGTCTCAAACTGTCACAATCTTTAACTCATTAATTTCACTTCAAGAATTATGAAATAAGTAGCATGTCAAAAAGCTTAATGCAAATATATTCATTTAAATATTATCTGCAATTGAAGAAAAGAATTTGTAATTCCTCAGGAAGTTAAATACAGAATTATTACCCGGCACAGCAATTTCATTCTTCAGTTATACATCACCCTCCCCCCCAAACAGAATAAACACATATCTGTACACCAGTATTATTTACAGTATTATTTATCACACGAAAGGTGAAAACAAACCAAGTCCGTCAATAGATAAATGGATAAGCAACCCGTGCCATAGCCATACAACGAAATACAAATATTACTCATTCCTAAAAAGTTCTGACACATGCTACAACATGTAAAATCTTGAGAACATTATATTAATGAAGTAACTCAAACATAAAGAGCAAATATTATGATTGCATTTTTACAAAATATCAAGACTAGGAAAATTCAGCGAGAGAAAGGTTGGGGACAACTCAGGGCTGGGAGAGGAGAGAGGAGTTACTGCCCAATGGGCTCAGTTTCTGTCTGGAAGGGATGAAAGTTTTTGAAAACAGTGATGACAGCTGCATAATGCCATGAATGCACCTAATGTACCACACTGTGTACTTAAAGCAGCTATAATAATATATTCTCTGTTACATAAATGACAACATAAAAATGTATTTAAAAAGCAATGAAATGGAAAAACCATAAATGATCAACAATAGAAGACTATCTAAGTCAATTACAGCACACACACAGCGGGGTAAACATACAGCCAATCAGCTGTAATGATGTCAAAAGCAGGACACAAAATCAACAAGTGCTGCTTGTAAAGACAAGCCCAAATCAAGCAGGAAACAGATCAGAAAGCTTACACCACTGGTATTTCTGTAGTAGAATCAAAGATGATTACTTTCCTTTAATGTACTTTTCTGCACAATTTTTCCTTGGTAAATGTGTATTACTTTTAATTATTTACTATCACAATTACCAGGGATAACCAATACCATGTTCCAAGAAGAAATTCCAAGTTTTGTACACTTTCCCTACAACTTACTGTTAAGTAGCTACATTACATTTCCCCTTCAACCCAAGGAAAAGGACTTGAAATTTATTTGTGAAAACTTCCTATGACCTATTTTTTTCACAATCTTAATAATGATTGTAAAAGATACATAATATGAAATCTTTATATATAAATATTTTTTACACCATTGTTCATTTCTGTAAAATGCTTGATTTCTCCTTACAGGTGTAAGCCCCATGACTTTCCAAACCAAGTCACCTTTGAACCATCACCACATCCTTTTGTCCTTTCCTCTTCCCTACTGAGTATCTCTGATTTATAGTTTGTCTGCTAGTCTTTTTCCTGATCCCTTGTATGGTTTCCCTATGTTTCTCCTGTAAGTAAAGCCATCTGATATTTTTTCTTTTTCCTTCTGATTTATTTCACTGAGCATAAACCCTTCCAGCTTCAAATGGCATGCGTTTCATCTTTTTTTGGTTGCAGAACAATATTTCACTAATTATATATCACATCTTTTTGACCCAGTCATCTGTTTTAGAACATTTATATATATATTTTTTAATTATTACAAAAGTTTATTTTTACATCATTTTGCACATTTTTTTTTCCATCTCGATAGTAATCCCCGCGGGTTTCCCATCACCAAATCACCCATGTGCCACCACCATAGTCCCGTGCATTTCCCTTCCTTCTCCCCCCCTCCCCGTTTTTGATCCCATTCCCCACTCCACCCCCACAAAATATCTCTGGTATATGGTTATTCATTATTTTTCTTATTTTCTCGCCGGACATTTATATATTTTAAAAAAGATTTATTTATTTATGCATACAAGAACTGTGGTACAAGCCAGAGATATGGGAGGTGAGAGGATTTACCAGGGACAGAGTGGGGAGCAGAACAGGCAGATCAACTGAAATACACTGCTGAGGGGAGGAGCGGGCAGGTCAATAGAGGTCTGCCACACCATGAGGGTCACCTCCCCAGCTGGGAATCAAACTTGTGCTGCAGTGGCTGTGGATCACTTCATAGTGCTGAGCTTTAACCTGTTGTACCACCAGGAAGGCCCCTGTTTGGGGGCATTTAAATCATCTCCCCATCTTAGGTATTGTAAATAGTGCTGCAATAAACATAGAAGTGCAGACTTCCTTTCAAATTAATGTTTTGTGTCATTTGGGTAGATTCCTAGGAGTGGGATTGCTGGGTCATTTGGTAGCTCTGTTTTTAGTAGTCTGAAGGCCCTTCACCAAGCTTTCCATAATGGTTGGATCAGTTTGCATTCCCACCAGCAGTATAGGAGAGTCCTTTTTTCCCACATCTGTACCAGCATTTATTGTTGCTGGTTTTTTTAAATTTGGGGAGTCTAAAGGAATGATACTGAGATAGGACTTAATTTCTGCATTGTTTACATAATTACAAAGAGAAATCTATTGCATTCATAACAGCAAAACAATGAAGTCATAGTTTGAGGGGAAAAAAGTGAGATATGTAATCAGGTTTCTTAAATAGGTTGACATTTTATACACATTTTAAGTTTGAAGACTCTCTCCACAGTCTCTACCTAATCTTCTTAACACATTTCCAGGCTCAATGAAAAGTTTATATTCCAAGGAATTGCTTTAGCTCGAAAACCTATCTATCAGTCTCTGGAGCCAATTTACATCAAATCATGTCAAATTTATCTCCAAAATACTTCTCAAATAGTCCACTTCTCTTCCTTTCCACTTTTTCTGCTCCAATCCAACCTTCCTTGATCTTCCCCAAACTACTACAATTATTGCTTAAATAGTCCACTCACATCACTGCTTTTCAATATTGGAAGCCCTAGACAGCGTAATAAGACAAGAGAAAGACACACAAGGAATCCAAATAGGCAAAGAAGTAGAACCATCACTATTTGCAGATGATATGATAGTATATATAGAGAACCAGAAAATCTCCACAGAAAAACTAATAAAAATAATCAACCAGTTTAGTAAAGTAGCAGGCTACAAAATCAGCATGCAAAAATCAGTAGCTTTCTTATATGCACACAATCAAACTGAAAATGAAGAAATTGAGAAAGCCATCCCTTTTATAGGGAAACAAAAGGGAAAAAAAATCAAATAACTTGGGAATAAACCTAACAAAAGAGGTAAAGGGCTCACACAAAGAAAACTATAAGGTACAGAAAACACAAAGAAATGGAAATATATCCTTTGTTCATGGATCAGAAGAATTAACATTATCAAAATGGCCATCCTACTGAAAGCAATTTATAGCTTTAATGACATTCTTCAAAGAACATAAATACTGTTGAAATTCATATGAAACCACAAATAAAACCTTAAATAGCCAAAGCTCTCCTGAATAAAAAGGAGAATGGGGTATCATAATCCCTGATTTCAAACCATACTAAAAAGCTCTAAAAATTGAAATAGTATGGTCCTCGAACAAAAACTAACACACACACCAATGGAATCAAATAAAAAACCCAGAAATAAAGCCACCTATTTATGGACAACTAATATCTGACAAAGGAACAAAGAATATTCAATGGAACAGGACAGTCTGCTCAATAAATGGTGCTGGGAAAACCGGACTGCTACTTGCAAAAGAACAAAATTAGACTACTACCTCACACAATGCACAAAAACAAGCTCAAAATAGATGAAAGCCCTGAGTGTAAGACCTGAAACCATGACAAAACACTGTATAACATGCATAATATTTTTAAAGACACATCCTCCAAAGGAAAGTGAAGGAAAAGATAACCAGCTGGGATTACAGCAAACTAAAAAACTTCTCTACAGCAAAAGTGACACTAGCAAAAAAAAATTTTGCACACAATACAACTGATAAGGGACACTTCAGAGATCTACAAAGAGCTCACTAGTTTCAACAAAAACAAAGTAAACAATCCAGTCAAAAAAAGGGCAGAATCAAAAACATGACTGGATCAAGAAGATGTGGTGGCATATATACAAAAAGGAATACTATTCACTAAACAAAAAGACAAACTCATGTCATTCACAGCAACATGGACGGAGCCAGAAGGGCTCATGCTCAGTGACTTAAGCTAGAGGGAAGAAGAAAAAACACCAAATGGTTTTACTTATAGGAGGAATGTAGGGAAACTAAATAAGGGCTCAGAAAAAAACATAATAAACAAAATCAGGAGGCAACCATCATAAATCAGAGACATTCTGCGAGAGAGAGGGAGAAGGGATCAAAATGGGAGAGAAGCACACAGGGATTAGACTATGATGAGTACACAGGTGAATTGGTGGTGAGACTTTTACAAGAAATACACAATGATATAAAATTATAAATAAAATTATAAATTTTATAAATTAAAAAAAGAATTTCTTTGGGTGTATGAAGTAAACATTATAATTTACATTGTCATATACTTTTGTTGAATATTAAAATTTTTTTGTGCATAAAAAAAATAAAAAAGCCCAAGGTACATTTGAGACCTAACTTTGCAAATTTTTTTTTTTACATCATTTTGCAAATTTTTTAAAAAATAGTCATTCATACAGAGCTCGGGTATAGGCCAGAGGTGCAGTGGAGGTGAAAGTATTCACCAGAGACAGAGTGGGGAGCAGAACAGGCCAACTGAGGAAGTATAGTGCTGAAGGGAACACGGGTGGGTCAGGAGAGGTCTGCTGTGCCACGTGGATCACCTCTAGGGCGGGGATTAAACACATGCTGAAGTGGCTTAAGCTTCTTAGTGCTGTGCTTTAACCCACTGCGCCACCAGGGAGGACCTGACTTTGCAAATTTTAAGGAAGGAATCTTCATATATACCACCTAGTTGTATGACTTACCCTTTCTTTCCAAAAAATGATGCTATCCTGCATTCTCTAGAGAGGCAGTATTAAGAACCTGGGTGAACTTACCCCTATAGTAGATGCCATGTAGTCTGCACACATTTCTGCAAAGTCCCGTTCAAGAACTCCATAGTAGAGGCCGTAGAAGAGGAGAGAAATGCCAAAGTCCATAGCATCTTCTGGCTTGACCCTGTAAGGAAAGCAGCATGTTCTGTAAGACCTGCCCTAAAACACACTGGTTTGAATGACTACTCAGGGATATGTAAAACAGTGGCCTAAAGTTGGAAGGCTCAAGGACTAGAGTACGTGTTGACACACTAAAACCAATCTAGCCAACTATCTGTTTTAACATAGCCTTTTAATATAGCACTACTTGAATAGGCTAACAGCATAGTGGTAAAAACAGGGTATCCCCTTCTGCTCATTATGCTCACTCTGTTCCCAGTTCCTGCTTCCTTTGCCTGGTCAACATGCCTTACACTTTGCCTTAGGCACACAGTGGTTAACATCTTTGTACTAAAGAGTCTACTGTTGGCAACTGCTGAACATCAAGCAATAAAATGTCCGTTTTGAAGGTGGCAGCTCACTGAATTACCATATCTCCAGCCCAAGTTGAGCCCTTTGAAAGTAGGGAAGGGCCCACACATCTGCATCTGGGTGTCACTAGAGTAGTGTGAAAATGACCCCATGGTCACAGCCTCCTTTTTCAGCCCTTCCTCCTGAGAATGTCTCATCTGAAGGCAAGTGGATTGCCTACCACCTGGACAGTCTACCCAGGCAAACAGGGTGGTATAAGGAAGAAGTTGTCTCATTTGTTATACAGTATCTGCATAATGTCCTAGAGTTTGCTTTTTGTCCCAGAGAGTCTAAATAATTACTACTTAGCTCTTTATAGAAAAAAAAATTGTCAGCCACAGCTTTAGGGGGGGAAAGATGAAAAATATTTACATACCAGTTACCATAAAATTCTGAGCAGCACCTATATATATTCTGTGTCTTCAAAGGTGCAAGTCTGTTTACTAAGGACAAAGATCCTGCCTGTACTACTACATGATTTGCTTTAGTAATGCCAAAGGCCAACAGTATTGCAACTATAGATGCTTATTATATGGTATAGATGCTTACAGTAGAAAACTACCTTTGTTAAATATTTGTACCACAAACTATTTTTGTTCACTTAAAGTTAATGATTATATTTACCTTAAAAATTGTATTTATTTGGCCCTCCCTGGTGGCGCAGCAGGTTAAAGCACAGCACTGAGAAGCTAAAGCCACTTCTGCATGAGTTCGATCCCCGCCTGCCCCGGAAGTGACCACATGGCGTGGCAGACCTCTCCTGACCCGCCCACTGCTCCCCTCAGCAGTGTACTTCGTCGATCTGCCTGTTCTGCCCCCCACTCTGTCTCTGGTGAGGCCTCTTGCCGCCCCTGCACCTCTGGCCTGTACCCCAATTCTGTATGCACAAATAAATAAATCTTTAAAAAAAAATTGAATTTGTTAATCTTAAAATATTTAACTTACTGACTAGAGACTAACTAGAGACCATGATCTTATCCCAAGTAGTGTTTTCTTCTTTATATAGTCTATACAGAATAAGGAAACTATTATAAATTATAAAATAAGTAGGATCTTTATTTAAAGAAAAAACCAAACATGTTATGAATAGCTTGAAATACCCTGTTTTCTTGACAATATGTGCTGAACACTATACTGACGCGTAAACCTCTGTGAGTGTTTGTTCTCTCAGCCTTTACTACCTCTGGAAAAAGGAAGTTCAAAAGTATCCTCTCACTATATAAAGTAGAACTTCTTTCAGTTTCACACTTTGCCTACAGTACACTAGGTTTAGGTAAGAGATCAGTGGTCAGGAAATTAAATTTGAATCCTAAACCAAGGTTCAATGCAATGTTACCTCAGATTCACAGCCATCATTACCTCACCCAGGAAGCCATATTCCTACCTTCTCTTGCCCTACTTACTCACTGTCCCCTCTAGCCTGACGCCAGGTTTACTAGGCTTCTGTCTCCACTGGGGCTAGACCAGTACACTGGCATAAATCTTTTGGAAAGTTATAACAATGTGAAGCAACAATCAGAATCCAACTCCTGGAGATGACTCCTTAGAAAGCAGCATAGCAATGTACTGTGATAGCATTAAATTGGAACAACACAACAACAATAACAACAAAAAATGCCACACCTAAGCGCCCAATAATGGAGTAGAACTTAAATCAGTTAATACTAGATCCATTTCTTTGGAGAGGTGATAAGGTAGAATGCCAGCTGTGATACAATACAACAGTGCCTATAAGTGAAACATGACTTGTGATTAGTAATTTGTTTCTGGACAGGAGATTCTTAAAACTGGACTTGTTTCTTAGGAGGAAATGTACTTTAGTTCTGTGTAGTTTCATTCCCTCATATCTCAACCCTGGGTTTACTGTGAAGACTCTTCAAGATACTGTCCTGTTATTTACTGACTGTAATTTTCTAAGTGAATCTGTTGCCAGGTTTGTCAGTGATGTCTCTGCCAACTGTCCCACTGTCTGGTTTAGGGGTAAATTTTATTCTGTATAAAGAGCCATACAGGTTAGGTTTTGAAGCCCATATGACACAATTATTCTACTCTGCTGTTTTAGACAGAAATAGTCATATACAATAAATAAACAAATTAGCATGACTATGTCCCAGATTTTAATTTTATAAGATCAGGTAGTAAGCCAATTTGGCTCAGAGGACATAGTTTGCCAACTCCTAGTCATTGAACAGAGGACAACTCAGATAGAGTGGAAGTTACAATAAACAGTATACACATGGATAAGAAAAATGTTTCTGGCAGGGTGATGAACTTATGGATAACAGACTATAATCTGTTATCCATAAATTATTATGCTTTATTACACTTTTCCACTAAAATACATACTTTTAGGAATTAAAAGCAGTGAGCTGGAATTCTGACTTCGTACATACTCCAACATTCCTCTCTCTTTGCCAGCACAAATAACAGGGGGTCTCCTATCCCAGGGATCATTTCCCTAGTTAAAAACTCAGGGCTTGCAGCAAGAGGACAGGTACATTTCATTAGTCCCTCCTCCCTAACACCAGCAAAAATAAAAGCAAAAGGTACTCACTTGAATAGTAAGTTAAGACCAAAGAGGGTAAACATGACAGCCATGTAACCAACGATACCAGTGGCATAGCTGATTTTATAGATCAGCAGGAACCACTTATACACCAACCTAAAGAAAGGAGAGAAAATTAGTACAACTGACACAGAAACTCTGTGTCTGCCCAAGGGGCCTTTGTACCACCCAAATCCTATTTTCACATTAATGGGGATATTAGGTTCTTTCTAGGAAGGACGGAGTTACTATACAACTCCCTTATTTGCAGAAATACCTCCATGGACCAAGGAATTAGTGCTTTGTATTTTCGTAGAAGGAAGAAGAAAGAACCTTAAAAGGTTTCAGTTTCAAAGAAAGAGCACAGCTGACCTCAGACAGTAATGTTATTCCCCATTTGCTAGGTGGATAAGTAAGTGAAAAAGTAACCACAGCCATGCAAAGAAGGAATAGGTGCTAAGTTTATTTGTTCTTGTCAAGAAAAAGAACTCAATAAAGAAAGATGTAGAAATAGTTACAGGTTTTTGCACGTAGGCATGATTTGTTCCTATACTACAGGCCAATTATACAATGAATTAGCTTTGGAATTTTTTTTTACATTAAGGGAGGAACATGGAAGAGATGCTAAAGAATATCTTTGAACTGGATGTACATGTATGACGATGGTAGGCTGGAGTGGGGCTGCAAAGTGCTCCTAACGGAGGAACAGTCATTGCCAGGAGCCAGGAAGAAGCAGTGCAGAATTGTTGGCTTGACCCCAACTGGGTTCAGAGATCAAAGATGGTCCCATGAAGGTACAGTCTTTTAAACGCCACAGTGAGGCACCTGATTAAGAGGGGCCTCTATTTTGTCTGTGATTATTCAATTTGTTTACATAATCAGCACCAGCCTGGCTCCTGGTTATCCTATGAGATAGCAGCTAGTATCACATTTTTAGGGATAAGGAATTCAAGGCTCAGAAAGTGAAGACTACTGGTCAAAACTTAACAAGTGATAGATGTGGGGTTTTCCAACTCACATCCATCCAGTTCCAGGGCCTGTGATCTTCTATACTGGTCCTTAAGGTTACAAACTACCAGAGCCACAGAGGGGTTTCTGGATCACCAATTTCACCTTGAAGACAAATTCTACTTTGTACAATTAAACTCAAAAGGTGTAAGAAAGTCTTGCAGTAAAGTGAAACATAAGGGTAGGGAAAAGAACAACCTAGAAGACTTTGGATCTAGTCATCACAACTTTGAGGCTGGCCAGTTACTACTAGGCTCTCCTGGACCTTTACCAGGTCTCTCAGCACTTACCCACTACCTGAAAGAGTTGCTTTCCCATCCATCTCCTCCATTAACGAGTACTCCTGGAGGGCAGGGACCATGTCTTATCAAGTTTTGTGTCCCAAGTGCTCAGCACAGGGCCTGACACACAGCAGATGCTCACTGAATGAGATTTTTTTTTTTTCTGTCAGATATTGCTGGTTGAAAGAATTGAACAAATATGTGTCTGGTAAAAACACAGAGACTTATATGAGCAGGGACACTTTTTGACCCGAGAAGAAAGCATTATTTGCTAGAAAATTGCAAATTTGCCAACAGCATTCATTCAACAAAAATTTAGAGAAGGTTGCTATGTGCCAGGCCCTGTGGGAGGAGCATGGAAATAAAAGGGCAAAGTGATATGGTTCCTGAACTCAAAGTTACAGTTTAGTGGGGGAGATAGAAATCAAAATGTTTAATTGTAAATTCTGTGAAGGAAAATTACAGGGCACTAAGAAAGAATATAACAGAGAATCTAATTTAGAGATCAGAGAAGTGCTCACAGAAGTAACATTTAAAATGAACCCACAGGAAATGAGCAAAAAATAAAACTGGACTACATTTTCACCAGCATTTGCTTACTTATTTTGCATGTTTATAATATATACAGGCCTTGATATAAATCATAGGATTAAGCTATGGGGAAATACTCAGGGGTGGTGGGGAGAGGTTTATCTTGAATGAGAGGTTGTCTCCCAATCAGCTTGTATTGGTAGAGTCCACAGAAATTATGGTAGACAAGGACTGGAATTTTTTCAATCTAAACCCACCCTCCTTCCATGCATCCCAGCCCATTAACCTTGCTCTTGCTCACTAACTAAACTCTTACCTGGGAGTTGTCTGTACCAAAGGTTTCCGGGTGGCTCGGAAGGTGACAAAGGCTGTGACAGCAGAGAAAAAGACCCAGATCACTAGGAACCTCCACCAGTGCAGCTTCACTGTGAAATAGAGGGGAACAATCCACATCTGAAAGAGGGTCACCATCTGAAATACAAACACAAGCACTTCAGCTCTAACCACTTTCCTCTGCAGCTCCAGCCACAAACCTAGTATGCATCTTATGTGTTGTTTTAGCCCGACACTCTGCTACATTTCTAGTTTTCAGTAACAATCTCTCTACCAGTGAGCAAGTCAGAAGTTCAAGGCCAAGCTTTTATGCCTCACATAATCATTTACATATTCTTTCCCTTTTAGCCTTTGTTATCCCTTGACTGCCAAACTGCCATATGTTGTTAGTCTCCCTGCATTCAGTGTCTTTCCCTACAACTCTATCCTTCAATCTATTCTTGAAGTGGTATTTTTAACACGGAGTCTTAACCATGTCATTCCCTGCTTACAACCTTAAAATGGGCCCCTGCATGGAGAGTAACACCCAATGTCCTCAGACATGCAAGCCCTCTCCAATATGAACCAAACACTTTGTCAGGGACTACCTTCTAGCACAGCCTATGCCTTTATTGAGCTTGTCCCTTTAGGTTAACAAGAATTCTTTCCTACCTTCCTATCTGCCTGATAATACATTCAAGACACATGAACAGGTCACAACTTTCTAGAACTACAAAAGCATTTCCTTTTCTACCACTGTGACAATGCTGATCTGGAGTACAAAGTCAGATTTAAATTCACTTTCCCTATTGTGAATAGTGCTGCAATAAACATAGGGGTGCATGTATCCTTTTCAATCAATGTTTTTGTGTTCTCTGGGTAGATTCCTAGGAGTGGAATTGCTGGATCATATGGAAGCTCCATTTTTAGTAGTTTGAGGAACCTCCACACATTTTTCCATAGTGGTTGGACCAGTTTACATTCCCACCAGCAGTGTAGGAGAGTTCCTTTTTCTCTATACCCTTACTAACATTCATTATTGCCAGTTTTTTTTTAATATGGGCTATTCTCACTGGTGTAAGGTGGTCTTTGATTTGCATATTCCCAATAATGAGGGAAGTTGAACATTTTTTTATATACTTGCTGACCAGTTGCATTTCCTCTTTGGAGAAGTGTCTTTTTAGTTCTTCTGTCCCTTTTTTTGACTGGACTGCTTACTTGGTTTCTGTTGAGTCATGTGAGCTCTTTGTAGATCTTTGTGAATGGTCCCTTATCAGTTGTATGGAGTACAAAAATTTTCTCCCAATCAGAGGATGTGTCTTTTATGTTTTGGTGTCTCTTTTGCTGTACAAAAGCTTTTTTAGTTTGATGTTAACCCAGCTGTTTATCTTTTCCTTCACTTTCTTTGCTTTGGGGGATGAGGTTTTAAAAATGTTCCTTAGATGTATTTCAGGTAGTGTTTTGACTTTATTTTCTTCTATATATTTTATGATCTCAGGTCTTACATTCAGGGCTTTTATCCATTTTGAGTTGTTTTTTTGTGCATGGTGTGAAGCAATAGACTAGTTTCACTCTTTTGCACACAGCAGTCCAATCTTCCCAGCACCATTTATTGAACAAACTGTCCTTGTTCCATTACACGTCCTCTGTCAAAGATTAACTGATATGTGTGTGTGTGGGGGGGGGGATGTGTGTATACATATATACATATATATATATATAGTTCTATCCCTGGGTTTTCTATTCGATTCCAATTGTCTGTGTGTATGTTTTGGTCAGTATGGAAACACCCAAAAATAGATGGCTGGATCAAGATGTGGTATGTGTGTACCACAATGGAATACTATTCAACTATCAAAAAGATAAGCTTATACCATTCGCAGCAACATGAATGGAGCTGGAAGGGATTATGCTCAGTGAAATAAGAATAGTATAACTAAATAAGCATAAATAAGTAAAATTTCAGATGGTTTCACTTATGGGAGGAATACAGGGGAACCAAATAAGGGATAAGGAAAACACTAAGCTTTTAAAAAAATTAGCAGGCAACTATAAATCAGAGACATTCTACAAGCGAGGGGAGGGAGAGGGATCAAAACAGGAGAAAAAGAGCACAAGGGACTTCAGTGATGGTACAAAGGTGAATCAGTAGGAATTTACAGAGACTACACCAGAGAGGAGAAAGCAAAAATGCAAAATGTGCAAAAAATGAATAATTATGTTATATATTATATATTTAAAATAATAAAAATTTGCTCTCCCTTAATGTAAACTGGACAGCAGAGACTAGACCATATTCGTCTATTTCCTTTATGCTAGGAAAATATATGGCACATGACCGATCCTCAGTACATTTAGATAAATGAGAGAACAAAACTAAAACCATAGGAGAGTGACTCATTTGTTTTAAAGAGGGCCTACTTTTTCCTCCTGAGACCGTCACCTTAGTGGGAGTTAGATGGAATTACAAATATAATTCTTAGTTAGAAATCTGGAGTAATCACCAGTCTTCTGCTACCAATACCTTGTGATCAGCTCACCAGCCATACCGCTTTCACTAAATGCTACACTTCTCAGGGAAATAGATGTGAAAGGATATAATTTTTCCTTCTTGATCCCATCATATGAAATGAAAGAACATTTTTTAAAAGGGGACAGGTGCTTCAAGAGGAAAAGTTTTCTGACGTTCCATAGTAAACTTCTGTTAAATGTATTTACTAATGGAGGTTTCTAGATCAGCACTATCCAAATCAAAATATGATGCAGGTCACATAGGCAATTTTAAGTTTCCTGGTAGTAATGCTTAAAGAAATTAAAAATGGGTAATAATTTTAATATATTAATGTATTTAATATATTTAATTTAACCCAATATAAACAAAATATTCCCATTTCAATATTGTACTCGATACTAAAATGATCTAAGAAGTTTGTTAACTTTAATTAGGTACTAAGGCTTTTAAATCTGATGTGTACTTTATATTTCTAGCATATCTGAAAGTACAGGTACATTTTAAGTGCTCAGTTGTCACCACAGGCCCAGGGGTTACCATACAGGTAGCTTAAGAGCTACTTTCAGTGTCATCTATAGCTACACTGTCATAGCCTGTGCCAGGAAAAAGCCTTCACTTTTTAATGTTATTTTTTACAGTTGACAAAGAGAGTCTGCTTGTGAAAGGAGGATGGAAAGCAGAGACACTGTGCTTACGGGTTTCCAGTTGTCTATGCCTACTGCTGCTTGCTGCAGCTGGTCAGCTAATTCTATCGGTGTGGCCTCAGTACTGGTTCTATTGCACAGGAACCCCAATGACCCTTTGAATGAGGTATTCCAAACCATTCTGGCCTTATACCATAGTGTGGAAGCACCAGGAGTTACTAAGAAATGGTTGCCCAAATCATGCCCAAGACATGACATTCTAGGAGATACAGGGAGAAGACAACTACGGACTATTTAAATTAGGGGATAATCAAAATCATGATCCTAAAAGGTAGTAGATGGAGGTAAGGATGTGCAAAGAAGGGCTAAAGGGTCTTTGGTCTTCATATTTTTGCTTTAACAGGGTCATTTTACAAACAGTAGGCTGAGAGACTAGAGAAAATTAAATCAAGTGGCCTGGTCACATTTGTCCTTTCTAGTAAAAAACCAGAAAATCCTGGTTTCTACTCAGCTTTAAAATACTTGGCTATTCTATTAAAAACTAACAACTGCTCTAACTGCTTCTCCTTCCCACTATTCATCAACAGCATGTTCTGAGGAGGAATCTAGTCAAGATAATCCTCTAGGTGAGCTGAAGCTCTGCACAATTTGGGTACAGTGAAAGGCAGAGGACCTGAATTCTATTCTGAGTTTAACAAAGATACAAACAGGAGGAAGCCTGGGCATCAGTGTAAAAAGAATGAAAAATCTTGCCTTGCTTTGTAAATTTCATGCTTATAACTTTACGGTTGAAAAAGTTGTTCAGCTAACATCATATAAGAGAGAGACATGAAGAAGAAAAGAAGGGATTTAGGAGCAAGACTGGACTCTTTGAAACCAGATGGCCCAGTAGAAGCCCAGTCGCTAGATCCTAGCTCTTTTCTGTCTCCCACTCACTGGGTCACCATAAGGACATTCTTCTTCCTTGAAGGAGGGATTTGACTTGACTTCTAAATCCCCTTCAAATTCCTACATACTAGGTTCTGTTAAGTATCCTTGTACCACAGATTTCCAAGGAGAGCAGAGGTCGCATCACTCATTCACCCTTTAAGTATTTACTTTGCATTTAGGAAGAGGAAGACAGAAATAAAGAAAACCACCAAACCCTGTCCTCAAAGGGTTAACAAGTCTAACAGCAAAACACATAAATCAAACCCTTATTTTAGTGACTCTCAAACTTTAGCCCTTTTACCCTTAAAAATTTTAAGCATGAAAGTCAGAATTTTAGAATCAAAGAGACACATATATGTATTAATCCTTACATAGCTACTTACTGTGCTATCTTAGGCAAGTCTCTCAACTGTGGTTAAGTCTTAGTTCTCTGAATGGTAACAGGTGATGAACAGTATCTTTTCTCATAAAGTTGTACAGGTTGAGTTATTATATGGAAAGTTCTTAGAAAAGTGCCTACAAACTAATCAACCATAAGTAATATAAATGTAAGCATTGAGTACAATAGCTCTTACATTTAAATAGAAGTATTCAGTAAATGAGAAATTTTGTTATGGCTTCACAAGAATGAAACTGCATAAAATCACACAGATAAGGGAGCAAACACTGCAAAGAGGTAACCAAAGTCATCAACATACTAACAGTGATGGAATTATAATAATTTATTTATAATGTTTAATTTGTCCTTTCTAGGAATAATTGATCCAAAACACAAACCAAGGATTTGAGATCATTTCAGTTATCTAGGCGCTCCATTGGGGAGGCTTGAAAGCCAGACTCTTCTCAAAGCCTAGAAAGCTGCCACTAGGGTAAAGAGCGAGCCCAGTGGCTGACAAGGACAGGGCAGTGGGATAAGTAAACAATACAGACTTCCATGGGAAAAATGCTGTTACTTTCCCTAGTTAATCTCTTCATTGGTTTATACTATAATATTTACCAGCATTTTTCTTAATAAGTTGAAACTTCATCACTAAGGAAGGTATTTTTTTTTTTACATCAGTCTTCATTTTGTGCATTTTTCCATCTTAGTTGTAATCCCCATGGGCTTGCCACCACCAATTCACCTGTGTGCCATCACCACAGTTCAGTATACTCTTCCCACCCCAGTTCTGATCCCATTCTTCCTTCCACCCCCATAAAATGTTTATAGTTGTTCATTGTTTTCATTTTTACTCTACTGCCTTGGGCTAGACTGGAAATAAATGGCTAAAAGTTATGCAAGATTGTCCAAACAAATGTAGAGACTCTGGCACCATCTGGTGGCAACACCACACAGATACTTTTAGTTCAATAATTTGCTCAAGTATTTGTACCTTATGCTGTGCTACCACAAATTAATTGGAAGCCTTGGCCTAACTTTCCTTCCAGGATTTGGGGGTGATGAGACATAACACATGAATTCAGTACTGACACCAGAGTTCAAAGAAGAGATACAGCAGTGTGGGCAGGAGCTGTCAGGGAAGATTGGCCTGGAAGAGGCAGAGTTCTGGCTGGTTCTGAAGACTTGAATTTGCCTATCAGAGGGGAAAAGTTAAAGTCATTCATCCTCTCTCTCCCTGAATCTGCAAATACTAAGTTAAAAACTAGATTGAAACTGAGTCACTGATTCATTCAACAAACAATTCCAGCTTCTTCAACCTGGAAGGTAAGAATAGCAATATCTAGCTTAATTCTCCATAAGGCTACACAGTTAAGATGAGGATGTTAGATACTACCAGTAAGAGTCAGCATTTATTTATATATTTTGTTCAGCATATTTTTTTCTGTCAGCACATTTTTTTTTTTAAAGATTTATTTATTTGTGCATACAGAACTGGGGTACAGGCCAGAGGCTCAGGGGCGGTGAGAGGCTTCACCAGTGACAGAGTGGGGAACAGAACAGGCAGATCGACGAAGTACACTGCTGAAGGGAGCAGCAGGCGGGTCAGGAGAGGTCTGCCACGCCATGTGGTCACCTCTGGGGCAGGCGGGAATCGAACTCATGTGGAAGTGGCCTAAGCTGTTTTGTGCTGTGCTTTAACCTGCTGCACCACCAGGGAGGGCCTAGCACATTTTTTTTTAAAGATTTATTTATTTATTCGTACAGAACTGGGGTACAGGCCAGAGATGTGGAGGGTGAGAGGATTCACCAGAGACAGATTTGGGAGCAGAACAGGCAGATCGATGAAGTACACTGCTGAGGGGAACAGCGAGCGGGTCAGGAGAGGTCTGCCACGCCATGTGGTCACCTCTGGGGCAGGCGGGAATCGAACTCATGTGGAAGTGGCCTAAGCTGTTTTGTGCTGTGCTTTAACCCACTGCGCCACCAGGGAGGGCCCATGTCCAGCACATTTTTAAAACAAACATCAGAGGAAGTAATAACATTTTTTAAGGGTTATTTATTCATTTATGCATAGAAGAACTGGGGTGTAGGCCAAAAGTACAGGTAATAAGAGTATTCACCAGAGACAAAGTAAAGAACAGAACAGGTAGATCTACTGAAATACACTGTTAAAGGGAGCACTGGGTGAGACAGGAGAGGTTGGCTGCTCCATACGTGGGTTAGATCCCTGGCTGGGATCAAACTCAGGCTGCAGCAGCAGTGATAGTGCCTTGGTACTGAGACTTAACCCCTACACCACCAGGGAGGTCCTATTCAGCATGTATTTAAATGATTTTTGTTTTTCAGTCTAGAGCCCACCATCACCGTAAAGTGTGGTAGTGAAGATGGAGTCAATACATGACAATTCTAATTCATGTGAAGGTGAACAAGAAAACCTATAAATTTCTTTCACCACACAAACTATAATTTAGGGGCCTTCCCTGGTGGTACACAGGGTTGGAGTGCGGCACTAAGAAACCAAGCCAAGCTGTGGCCACTTCAGTGTCAGTTCCATCCCCACCCCAGAGGTAATCCACATGGCGCAACAGACCTCTCTCCTGTCTCACCCACTGCTCCCCTCAGCAGTGTACTTTGTCAATCTGCCTGTTCAGATCCCCACTCTGTTTCTGGTGAATCCTCTTGCTTCTGGTGAAGGTATGGCTATTATCTTTAGTTACCTGAAGAGCATCCAGAAACTACATGGTAGATATATTCTTTGTAGTCTGTGTGACTGATAAGACTCCTCACCATACTGGAATATTCTTCAGGGCAGACTTTGTTTAACAATTCCTTTGTACTACACCTGGACATCCTTATCACAAAAGCTAACTAAGAGATGTACTGGACATTCCCTGAAACTGACCAGAAAAATCTGTTTTTTTGTCCCCTTTTGCCTCTGAGTCCAACTCTATTCCTTCAGAGGGAGTAAGTTTACTCCCCGTTTCTTATGACTACTCTCCCAATACCTACATTATGTCTTCTTTCCCAGGTCATGCTTTTTTTTAAAGATTTATTTATGCATACAGTACTAGGTGCAGGCCAGAGGTGCAGGGGCAGTGAGAGGATTCACCAAAGACAAAGTGGGGAGCAGAACAGGCAGACTGATGAAGTACACTGCTGAGGGGAGCAGCAGGTAAGACAGAAGAGGTCTGCTGCGCCATGTGCATCACCTCCGAGGGGGGGATCAAACTCGCACCAAAGCAGTCATGAGGTGCCCAGGCCAGCTTCGCAGTGCTGTGCTTTAACCTGCTGAGCCACCAGGGAAGGCCTCCCAGGTTATCTTGTTCTAGGGAAAAGTGTCAGTCAAGTTAACAGAACTTACTAAGCACTTACTGGATACCATGCTAAGTACTGAACGATTCAGAGATAAAATACAAAACCACCTCAAGAATTTAAGTCTACTGAAGAGAAACAAACAGTACTCCTGCCAGCCAGAACTATACAAAGGAAAGGTACTTCACTCAATGCAAAGGAGCTATAGGAAGCTTCCTAAAGAAAGAGCTCTGTCTGGAGAATGGGATCAAAAACGGGGGGGTGGGGAGGGAAGTGCACGGGATTATGGTGATGGCACACGGGTGACATGGTGATGGGAAACCCGCGGGGATTAAAATTGAGATGGGGGGGGGGGGAAATGTACAAAATGATGTAAAAAATAAACTGTTATAAAATAAAAAAATTTTAAAAACGTAAAAAAAAAAAAAAAGAAAAAAAGAAAGAGCTCTGTCCTGAAGGTTGCGTAGATACAAGTAGAAAAAGGCATCATGATGGAATTTCACAAAAGATTAACAAGGTATGCTTGGGAAAGTACAGGTAATGTCTGGGGGAGGTATGAGAAATCAGTTTGAAGAGGAGGCTGATATGTACAACACATCTGGAAGTTTTTAATTATATTCCAAAGAAAAGGTTTTTTCTTTCTCATAGAAAATGGATTACAACCCTTTACCATCTTAGCATTCTTCAGCCAAATTCTGGTAACCATCTTATATCTTCATCTGAAAAAAATCTAAAGTACTTTAAAGATTTCCAGGTAGGGGGCCCTCCCTGGTGGCACAGTGGGTTAAAGCACTGCACTAAGAAGCTTAAGCCATTTCCACATGAGTTCGATTCCCGCCTGCCCCGGAGGAGACCACATGGCGAGGCAGACCTCCCCTGACCCGCCCGCTGCTCCCCTCAGCAGTGTACTTCGTTGATCTGCCTGTTCTGCTCCCTGCTCTGTCTCTGGTGAAGTCTCTCACTGCCCCTGAGTCTCTGGCCTGTACCCCAGTTCTGTATGCACAAATAAATAAATCTTTACAAAAAAAAAAAAAAAAAAAAGATTTCCAGGTAGGAAATTTTGCCACTCATCTATTCCAATAGGGAATAGCAGTTCAAGGAACAGGAGTTTGAGAAGACATTATATCTGGAAACAGATGATGAAATCTTCTCCTTGGAGATCTTTAAAAATAGGATAGATAACTCTCCAGGCATAAATGTATTCCTTCCCATAACATCCCTGAAGGAACTACAAAAATAAGTAATATTGACTCTGAATAGGTGATGAAAATTGAGTAACAGAGAGGCCCAAAAGCACGGACTGGCCTGGGCTGGGTTCCCAATCCACATCTTCTGTCTCCCAAGTCCTTTCTAGCATCTTTTACTGAGTTTTTAGGGAGATCCTAGAAAAGTTAAATGGCAAGATGAGGTATAAAGAGATAAAAAGCGGGTAGTTGTTAAAATACCTGAAATCCAAGGAAATGACTTGGGCAAAAGTCATTAAAGAACAAAAAACCTGAAGTGTTTGGGGGGGGGGGGTCAAAACCATAAACACCCATACCAAATCGGGCAATTTTCTGAAACATTCAAGAAATTTCAAAATATTATTGAGTATTCTGTGAAAAGAGCACTTAACCAAGACTCAGATTTTGGTTTTATGTCTTGCTCTCTAATTTAATGGGCATATTCTCCTGGCAAGTAACTTCAGGATTCTACACTTTGGTTTATTAACTTTAAAAAAACAAACAAACAGGAAACTATCTTTTAAAGCTGCTGTAAAATTCCAACATGATAGCGGATGAGAAAATAATTCTTTTTAAATATCAACAAATTGAAACTATAAAGTTTAGATATTAGCATTACTGCTACTGAAACAGTACCTGAGACTTAGTTACAGAAAACACACAATCTCATGGTCTATATCAACTAATTTAGATTAAGTCTTTCTTCTCTTAAGGTAAAGAAGGTTGGGCTTTAGTTCCTAAGTTAGAGAGAAGTTTGATACTTTCACAGTGAAACCATGCTCATAACTGGGCTCATGACAGGCAATATCCATGCTGCTCTACGTCCTAGAGTCTAAGACACTGTTTCTTATCAGGAATGTTTTCATTCCCCAGGAGATGTTTGGCATTGCCTGGAAGCCTTTTTTTGGTTGTTACAGCTGGGGGAGGATTACAACTGGCATCTAATAGGTAGAGATGAGTGATGCTATTGCTGCCTTATACCCTACAGTGTATATAATTGCACACCTCCCCATCTTTTCCCACACCCCAAAAACAAACACCAAAGAATTACTGGCCCAAAATGTCAATAGCCGCCTATTGAGAAACCTGCTCTAGGAGTGTTTTTTCACTCAGTGGTTATGGTGACCAACCAACACTAAATTTCATTTAGTTTGAGAGAAAAAGCTGTATCATTTAATTCCATCATCTCTTGGCATGATCTATAGGTCATGCTAATTTTTGAAAACTCTGCTGCTAATTTCAAAATAGTTAATTTTTCTACTGCCCAACAAGAGCCTGTCCTTTAAACAACAGTCTCTAAGAAGCTGTTTTGTTTGATTTCTTTTTATTCCCAGCCGTCAACCAGTAGACATTCTAATGTATTTAATAAGGTATTCTTCGTGTCCTTAAAACTACATATATTTTGATTTATTAACTAGTACTGCATTGTGCCCTTTTTGCTTGTTACTTTTTTCCCACTAGTACCAAGTTTTTTTAAGATTCATACAAATAGTATGAATACACCTACTGTGTTTCTGTTAACTGCACCACAGTGTGACGACATGCACCCACGTTACAGATTTACTGAGAAAGATATCCAGATTGCCTCAACTCCTCAACTGACTTGAATGAACTTTCCCACATGTCCACTTAAAATGTGTCTGTTTCAATGACCAAGTGCTATGCTGCTCTCTCAATGCCTGCACCAGTTATCATACCCAGATAAGTACATGAAGTACAGAGAGTACATGAAGGTTCCTACAGACCCTGATTCCTGCCAGTATTTGGCAATATGCAACTCTCCAGTTTCTAGCCAGTCTAATAAATACAAAGTGATAAAATCATTGCTGACTTACTGTACTTCTCTAATGACTAATGACTTCAAACATTTTTTTCTCATACTTGATGGACCTTTGGATTTTCTCTCCTATAAATTGCTTGTTCATATCCTTTGCCCACTTTTTTATTGTCTTTTATTATTTCTGTCTGTCATTATTGATTTTTTGAGTTCGTTCATATGGATATTAATCAAGCTTCAGTTTTAATCATTACTAAACTCCCATTCTGTTATTCAGTAAAATTTCCTACGGTACCTTTTCTTTCTTTTTTTTTAAGTTTATTTATTTATGCATGCAAAATTAGGGTACAGGCCAGAAGTATGGGGGGCTGAAGGGGACAGGATTCATCCATGCTGCACTTTAACCTACAATACCACCAGGGAAGGCAA